>NC_084644.1:7317231-7618169 GCF_019802595.1 Syngnathoides biaculeatus
CTTTACGTGCGTCTGAATAATGCATTGCATTTCAAGTCGACCGCAGCGCAACTTCAGCGTTAGCATGCGTCGGCCTCCGCTTCCGGCGGTCGCACCCGCACGTCACCGCCGGCCTTTTGGACCTCGCCTCCCGTGTTTTTCGAGAGGGGGCGTCGTGCACGTTTGTTGGCCCGGGACTGCGGTGGCGACGGGCGTCAAAGCCGGCAAGCCGCTGATCCCAGCTCCTTTCCCCCCGAATCCTACATTAGTTCTACTCACTAAGAGGCAGGCAGTGCATATAACAAGAGAGGAAAGATTTTGTTTCTTTTTTTTTTTGTGTGTTTTGTTTTGTTTTTTTTTGTTGTTCCGCTAACACTACATTGGCATGTTCCCTGATGTCTGCAATATGTTTTTCTTTTTCTGTTTATGACTATAGGTGAAGTAAAACATACCTGATTTTTAAAACTGCTATACAGTAGTAGGTAATACTTCGTAAGATCCTCATAAAATACCATGCATTAATGTGATTATTGCTTTGAAAAAAGTACTACGGAGGCTCTAAGAGAAAAATATTGCCCTCATCTATAGAATTTTGGCGACAAAAAAAAGAAAAAAAAATCTAAAACTTTGTTTGACGTTGGCATAGATTTGTTTTTGTTTTTTTTTGCATGCAAATAAGCGAAAAATAATAATAATAATAAAAGAAATATCACCAAAATGTGGCAAATGCTTTGGCCTGCAGTGGTAGAAAAAAAGAAATAATTTTTTTTAAAAATCAAGTGCAACTGAGTAAATGAAAATAAATAAATAAATACATAAATAAGCAAATAAATAAATAAATATTTTTCTAGCTTAATAGTGGAGAGAATATGGTCACTTGGTGTAGAAGAACAATATTATTAGTATTATTATTATCATTGTTATTACTATAATTCTTACTGTTATTCCTCCAAATGCAAAGGGAAAAAACTCTTTTTGTACGTCGCCGTGCCGAGAGGAACCCCGTCGGCTTGCCGTCATCCCCGTAAAAGTCTGTACCGCGTCTTCGTGCCAGACGGAGGCCATGTCTGTGTCGCCATTGTCTCGATCCAGAACCGGAAGAAGGAGTGAACAGTTTTGTCTTTGTCGGGAAGCGCATGCGTGAAACGGTTTCAGTCCTTTCATCTCCAGGGTGGAGAAATTGTGCTCTCGTCATTGGCTGCAGGGGGGGTGGGGGTTGGGGGGGTGATGTGAGGTGCAGAATGTGAGCATGGAAGCGAAAGCCAGGTCAGAACAAAAAAATAGATCGTTTGTAAGAATAATGGCGATTTAGGTTTGCAGTTTGTTTGTATTTTGTTTTTGTTTTTTTTGCAAGAGGATTTTGGCAGGAGGGGGGAAAAGGGGGGGGGGGGGGTCATGCATCCAGGGGTCCGAGAGGAGAAAAGGGGCCTTTGAAGCAGGCCGACTCGTAGTGCTTGTTCAGGTAACTCTTGAGCGCGAAGGTCTTGTTGCAGCGTTTGCACTTGAAGTGCTTGAAGGCCGAGTGCGTCTGCATGTGAGCGCGCAGGTTGGAGCGGTCTGCGAAGGCCTTGCCGCAGTGGGCGCACCCGAAGGGTTTCTCGCCCGTGTGCGAGCGCATGTGGCCCTGCAAGAGCCACGGCCGGCTGAAGGCTTTGCCGCACACGTCGCACTTGTGCTTGAGGTCGTGCGTGAGCAGGTGCATGGCCATGGCGGGCATGGACACGTACACTTTGCCGCAGGTGGGACATTTTTTGGCCAGCTTGCTGTCCAGCGAGCGGTGCGTCTGTTTGTGCCGGCTCAGGTTGGACGAGGTGGCGTAGGTCTTGCCGCACTCGTTGCACGTGTGCCTCTGGATGCTGCGCGGGCTCCCCATGGCTTTCCGCCTCGAGCGGCCGTCCGTGATGTAAAAGGCGTCCACCGAGTAGCCGTCGCTGACCGCCGCGTCGCCGTTGATGTAGCCGTCGGTGAGCTCGGAGCCCGGGCTGTCGGGGGACTCCGAGTCCGGGGCGCCGTAGTCGCTGTGAATGCCGTCGTAGAGCGGGTCCGGGGACGGCACCTTGATCCCGCCGTCGCTCTCGCCATCGTACGCCGACGGGCTGATGTAGTCGCTGATGTAGCCGGCTGCGAGGCGGAAACAAAACAAACGGTCGTCACATCGCGGGGTCCTGCATTCAAAATGAATAGTGTGAGGAATGTGCTCACAACTGTACAGTATATCTGGTTATTCATCTTATATTTTCACTTCATTTCTGCCTGGACTATTGCACAAACTACAGTTCATTTGAATACAGGTCGACTTTGTACTAATGACTCAACTGCTTTTGTGCTCCTTTGAGCATAACTTTTTGAGAAAGGGAAAAAGGAAATGTGAGCTGGTTTTCACGCTAGACCCTATTTTTTTAAAATTGCAATATTCATCACAAAGAAAATGACATTGGGCGTCATTTTTGTCCAATATTATGCAGCCCTACTTTTGAACTCTGTTGTGTCTTTTTTCTTTTTTCTGATGACAGACAGCCCTGCTAGTCGACTTTGTGATGATTTGGACTTTTTGAAATGATGAAAACATTGCTTTACAGAAAAGTGAAGAGACAAACCACTGTGAAAATGAGAATTTTTCATGTTTTAGCCCCTGGCTTTACTTTGGACTTGTACTTTTCCAGTTGCACAAGTTTCCGAGCGGGCCGAGCCAATAAAACGCAATGTCGAGTAAACACACCAGCGATTGATAATCAGGATTAAAACGATCCAATTTCACAAGGTACTATTTACGCGTGTATCCTCCTCTTGTTATTATTGTAATTTGAGGCCTTTTTTCACACGCTTTCAACCCTTCAGTTTATGCGGTGATGCAGCTAATTTGTGCATTTCTTGTAAGAGCCACACGGGGGCACTCGAGCGGAAAAGGTAAGAGTAAAAACCGGTGGAATATATGTGCCGAGGAAGTGACTTTTACCGGTCTGGCCTTGTTAACGCTGCGCTAGCGTGATACTGCCGTGTCGCAGTGATTTTTACCGGTATGTTTTTTTTAACCGGCCCTGTTAGCGCGGCGCTAGTGTTAGGATTAGTGTGGCACCAGCATTAGTACGGTGTCGCTAGCTTTGAACTCTCTGTCTACCGTCTTTCTTTGTACATATTTCGTGTTTCAATGTGGGGACTTGTGGCTTTTACACACCTGCGGCGTATGTATGTACCAAATGGTATTTCCTTTACAAATGTACTGGGCAAGGCTTATAACCAGGTGCGCTCTGTAGGCCGGGAATGACGGTAACACAACAGAATAATTGCTTTGTGTTCAACTAACCAGGCCTACATTTCATTCTGAGTGAGTAATTAAAAAAGGTGATTATTAATCAAATCTTGAGACATTTTGGGACATTTTAAATTTTAGTGGTGTGCCGTGAATTTGGAGCAGTAAAATTTGTGAAACAATTCTGTAGACCTCAATTATAAATTAACCTTTAAAATAGGCTTGGAATTATGAATTGTTATACTCGGTAGGCTCCACTTTGTTGCAGCACTCCGTGTTCCTGCCGCCCAATGTTTCCTTTGGATAACAACCGATGTCCACATCCGATGTTTGTTAGCATGTCTCGTCCGATGCAGCACGGTTGTCCCACGTTCTTTATTGGCGTGGAGAAGCAAGGCAAAAACGACCGAGACGATACTGCTCAGTGCTAAAGCGACGCTGGTCGTCATAAACCTTGCATCGTCAACCTTCAACATCGACTGTATGGTTTTGAACAGACAATCAGCGTCTAATTGATATGATTCTTTCCAAATCTGGAGCCTGTAAACAAGGAATTACGCTGTCCACTTTGTGCATACGTTTTGTTTTTTTTTTTTTTTAATGGCGAGAGGAGCGTGCGCAGGAGATTTGTGAGCTGCAACGAACCTTTCTAGTCTGGCAGCCATTTTATTTGGGAATAACGCATAATGCGCATGGTGAGAAACAAAATTCTAAAACATTCCAAACATTAAATGCACTGCATAGTCGTTTTAGTTACTGTCAACAATCCGCCCGACGTCGGCACTCAAGCTGTACACGTTTGAAATATTTACAGTTGACTCAAACCAATCAGACTCATAATCATACCTGTGGAGACCCCGTAACAGCGGAACATTTATGATTTGGGGGCGTGGGAGGGATTCCCAGTGGCGAGCGAAAACGCCGCAAGCACAGCAATGTTGACGCCACACATAGAAAGGCCGGAATCAAAGTACGAGACAGAGGCGCTAACCACTTGTGCACCGTGCCGCTCTCGTAATTTAGCGTGCAACAACAATTCAGCCATCCAACTTGTAGCGTATATGCACGCTATCAGATATAACGAAATTACATGTTTTCGTTTTATGTAATCAGCTTAACAGATTTCGTTCCTGGTTTTGTGTACTTGGAATATAATGAGCGTCTGCATTATATTAAATCGTCCAATTGTTGATGTTTGCTATTTGACAATAATGCTAGCCAACCTGTACAACAGCAAAGTAATATTCTATATGGATCCTCCAGGAAGTCAAGTATGACAGCGCCCCCCCTCGGCCTCCCCCCCTCCCTCTCCCAACTGTATCCATAGATAATTTAACGCCTGAACATACCTCCTCTGGCTCTTTCAAGTAATGTCTTTTTAAAGTCACGGATCGTCTTGTCGCGCTTGAAGGTCGTCAGTTCCGCGCCGTGCGCGTTTCAAAGTACAATCAGCCGGGTTGGTTGACAGCGTCGGCGTGCAAATATACGTGGGGGGGGCGACATTGCGACCACTCGGGCAACTCGATGAGATCCAATCCAAGATGAGAACTTTCGAGTGACCTCGACTGCCGGGTGACTTAATGAACAGTATTACGATACGATATAATATGACAAGCGGCCCTCACACTTGAAAAACAGCATAATTCTCTCTAACATGTGCATCTATTAACTTTTTTATGATGCCAGAATAACTGCTGTAAAATATGAAGAAGATGGGTCGATTTCTCTCGGTTGTAAAGTTAAACAAATGCTAAAGGGCAAAGTACTGTAAAGCTGTCTAATGCGCTGCTTGTAATTCATATTTTTAGCGATGTAAACGTTAAGGGAGTAAAAATAAGTTAATTTCGTCGTGACATGATTCGTTTTTTTTTATTAATTGACCTATTTATCGGTTGTCTGAATTTTATCCTGCCAAATTCCAAAAACAGCATCAGCCTCCATATCAGATCTTATTAAATACCAAAAGCTATAAAAAGCTTTGTTATGGCCAAAAATCTTTTGCAGTTTTCTCTTTAGGAAGGGTGGCACGGTGGTTCAGCTGGTAAAACGTTAGCCTCACAGTTCTGAGGTCCTGGGTTCGATCCCGGACCCGCCTGTGTGGAGTTTAGCATGTCCTCCCCGTGCCTGCGTGGGTTTTCTCCGGGCGCTCCAGTTTCCTCCCACATCCCAAAATCATCCAATATTAATTAGACACACTAAATTGCCCCTAGGTGTGATTGTGAGTCCGGCTGTTGGTCTCTATGTGCCCTGCGATTGGCTGGCAACCAGTTCAGGGTGTACCCCGCTGTCATGAGTCAGGCTGGACCACGGCCAAGAGGGGGCGTGGCCACTGCTCATTTGCCAGTTCGTTGTGCGTTGTGCCCTGAGTTTGTGAGTTCACTGACAGTAGGAATCTCCACCACTGAAAATAGTGCTGAGCTATCCTCGTCACAGTGTTTCTGTGCCACCTCAGCTTGAATAAAACTACCCCTAACATCATGTCCTCGTCTTGGAGTCCTGCATTTAGGTCCATCCCCGCAACGGAGGTTCCTGACACCCGCCTCCTACCCGTTGACAGCCGGGAGAGGCTCCACCACTCCCCGCGACCCTTGTGAGAATAAGCGGCTAAGAAAATGGATGGATGGCTGATTAAGATGGACTCCTGTTCTTCCTCATCTGGAAGCACTCTGGAAACGTGTTTGTTTTGATTTTAGTGATTGTACTCCACATGAAGTGGTCTGGGTTTTGCGTTGCTGTTATTCAGCTCGACGTGACCCCCCCCCCCATCCCACTTCCATACGCCCCTCCCACCCCGCCATCCGTGCAGTCCCGTTACGCACAAAGCAACACGAGGGAGATCTTAATTATTCCCAAGTGTGCTTCATCCGAGCAGAAAGTTGCTGCTAAGGCGCAGGCGAAATCCTGCACTGCAGTCAACGTTACCACCACGTGAAGCTCGGAGGCGTAGGGGGGGAGGGGGAAGAACTAGAAAAAGGTAGCGGGGGGACTGCGGGTCGCGTGTGAAGCCCCACAAGGCTTGTTAGCCTCCACATGATGAATACGCCACTGATAGATTTCTTTTTTTTTTTTTTTTATATATATATCTTCGCGCGGGAAGCAAACGCTGATGCAAGAAGGTGTCAGTGGCGCCCGGGCGGGGGCAGGCAGACGTCGACGTCGGGGGGTGCGTTGAACTTCGCGGCACGCAACAATGAGTCACGCTGCTGCCGGGAGGGGGGACGCAACAAGAATGGGGCGGGCTCAGGCGTACCGGCAGCTGCCTCCAAACGTGGTCATCGGGCACAAATCAAACTTGTTGAGTCACACCGTCAGTCTGCGCTATCACGGAACTTATGCGAGTGTTATCAATTATTCAAACCCGTGAACGCTTGGCAGGAAGTTAAAGGGGTGTGTCCACCATGAGCGTGCGCCCAAGTGTGCAAAAAAAATGATCGACAGTCACGCCTTCAGTATCTGATTGGTTGTTTTTCCTCAGGGACAGTGGTTTCTTGTATATCCAATGAGATGCACACATGGCTGTTTTGTTTCTCCCACAAATCAGACATCATAATGTATTAATATGTAATAATAATAATAATCATGTAATGTACTACTCTTTTAACAGATATGACTCAAAAAAAATGTTTTCAATCGCAAACTCCCCCTTTAGTGCGAAGAAATTAACCACACAATGAATTTCAAGTTAGAATTTGAGACATTTTCTCACACAGGAGAAAAACAAGTTCATGGGTCAAACCTAAAAAAAAAAAAAATCCTAA
This sequence comes from Syngnathoides biaculeatus, assembly GCF_019802595.1. NCBI lineage: Eukaryota > Metazoa > Chordata > Actinopteri > Syngnathiformes > Syngnathidae > Syngnathoides > Syngnathoides biaculeatus. Next base: position 7,324,219 of record NC_084644.1, read on the forward strand.
AACTTTTTTTAACTCTACTGAAAATATGTCCATTGTTTTTTTCCATGATATTAACAGCCAAAGAAGCATAAAAAAAAATCTTTTTTATGGGTGTCATAAATTTTACTTCTTACTACTCTTGCAGGCACGGTGGCTCAGCTGGTAAAGCGTTGGCCTCACAGTTCTGAGGTGCCGGGTTTGATCCCGGACCCGCCTGTGTGGAGTTTGCACGTTCTCAACACGCCTGCGTGGGTTTCCTCCGGGCACTCCGGTTTCTTCCCACATCCCCCAAAAAACATGCAACAATAATTGGACACTCTAAATTGCCCCTAGGTGTGATGGTGAGCGCGGCTGTTTGTCTCTATGTGCCCTGCGATTGGCTGAAAACTAGTTCAGGATGTACCCCGCCCTCCTCCCTGTTGACAGCTGGGATAGGCTCCAGCACTCCCCGTGACCCTCGTGAGGATAAGCGGCAAAGAAAATGGATGGCTAGATACTGCTCTTGCAAACCAAACAATCTCCGTTAACTTTTGTGCTTGGCAACTCTGTCTCTTCCTCTTTTTCAATTCTTCCATTCTTCTTCTTTAACCCAGAATGAGCAGTTCGAATTCTTTGACGCTGGCCGCGCCGAAGTCTGGCGGAGGTCTCGCGTGAGATCATGCACGAACAAATTTGGGCGCACGTTTGTCCCCGAAAACAGTCTCCAAATACGGAATTGCGCAAGCTCAGGGGCGTGTGACTTTATGCAGCTTCTACTGTACGCCGAGTGTTTACTACTTTATAAACACGCAGGTAATGAAGATCACTGCCACAAGCCTGTTGCGAATCTATTATTAATGAACTTGGACTTTAATCCAATTTTAATATTATTTTGGATGTGTTTTCCTCTCAACTGTTTGTATTGTGACCTTCAGAGGTGCCTGTAAACAAAAGGAATGACTATTATTCTTATTTAAATGAGGCATGAAGTGCAAAATTGAAATGTTTGTTGCGATAAGTGAGCACCTTTCTGCTGTTGATCTCCTCAAACCACATTTAGTCCGTTTCGGAGGCGGCCTGTTGAAAATCAATGAATCATGGGAAGGGTTGACTTCATGGGACTTTCTCGCTAGCATCCACTTTTAAAATAACTCCACCGGGAGGGTGCTCTACTCAGTTTGGCGCTGCGCCGTAGCTACGCGGTGAAGCGCTCCCCGTCCGGCCCACGAGCAAGGCAGTCGAGCCGATTGCGGTCACGCGTGTAACGTGATGTGTTCCCTCACCCGCCGAGGAACCAACAACCGCGACTTTTTGCGGCCCGTGGCGACCCTACCTTTGTCATGCAGCCGCAGGCTGAGCTCCGTCCTGGGCCGGTAGGCGTTCTCCAAATCATCCCCGGTGGAGAAATCATCCAGTTTCACCTTTTTCACCAGGAAAGACCTCGGCATGGTGGTGCGACACACACACACACACACACACGCACACACGAGTCCACACACACACGCACACGCGCGCGCACCACCCTGGAGCGAGCTCGTCAAATAGTTGCGGTGTTTCAAATTTTGGGAAGATATTGTTGATAGAAATTCCACCACTGGCTCCTCCTCCCGCTCCTGCTCCTCTTCCTCCTCCTCCTCCTCTTCCTCCTCCTCTTCCTCCTCAGGGAGAGCAGCAAGTTCAGCACCGGACAGCTCCCCTCGCGCAGTTTGCTGGGCAGCGCCTCACGTGCGGCGGAAAACAAATGGCTGCTCGGCGTTCAGAGAAGAGGAGAGGAGAAAGAGGGATGGAGGGAATGGAATTCGGAGGCAAAGCCGCGCGTCCCGGTCCCCGGCGGGAGTAGTCCTCAAGTCCGCCCGGCGGCTCTTCGGCTCATGGCTCAGTCCGACCGGGTCCTCGCACCGTCTCTCGTCTCCCTGCCGCTTCCCTCCCTCTTCTCTCCTCTCCGCTTTGTGCGGCGAGCTGCTCCGTGCGTGTGTCGTCCGACGATCAGCTGACTGCATTTATAAAGGAGAGAGAGAGCGAGAGAGAGAGAGAGAGAGAGGGCGAGAGAGTGAGAGGGGTACATAATGAAGAGATGGGGGGAGAGAGAGAGAGAGAGAGAGGGAGTCCAAGGAGTGCTTAATTTAATTCATCCCTCCTCTCCAGGGAGCGGTGACTGGCCCGGATGATTTATTGAAGCTGTTAAACCCCCCCACCCACACACACACACACTTCATTTTGTATTTTTCTATCTTTTTTCATCACTCTCTTCATTTTATTTGTTTAAGACAAAGCGGTATATTTTGAAGCGTCGGGGAAAAAAACACAATATTTGTGGATTATCACCGTTATATTCCCCAGTCACAATCAGAAATTGATGCACGTTTGTCAAGGTCTGCCAAAAGTGCATTCAATTTGATATTTTTGTGTTTTTATGACATCTTTCTGTCGCAACTGCTGTCTTTTATTTTAGGAGCAAAAACGTCTTGTTTTGAGCGAAAACGTCGGCCAATGGAATTCGTGTGAATTGGCTTGATAAGATTCTGAAAATCAGCTCACGTATTATGTCTTGCTAAAAATTTCGGGGGGGGGGGCAAAGTAAAATAAACAATAAGAGGTTATCATTAAAAAAACAAATTCACTTTGTACGATCTTGCCCTTTTGCAGAGTGGCTATGGAAGGAAATATGTGCCACCAGGATTTGAATTTGAAATGTAAAGTGATCACATTTTCAATAGTTGCTACAATTCGCTGCCTGAAATTCACCGTCTGTGCCACCAGGCAGGGTTACTTCAGGTCAGAACCGAACGGCCAGCCAATCGCAGTTACGCTTTCTTGGTCACGTGACGTCACATACGAAGAAAGCGTAACTGGATTGGATGGCTGTTTGGTTCTGACCTGAAGTAACCCTGCCTGGTGGCACAGAGGTTGAATTTCAGACAGCGAATTGTAGCCAGGCTCAGATGGAAAAAGATGACACGCTGTGGCGACCCCTAACGAGACAAGCCGAAAGGAAAAGAAGAAGAAAAAGAATTGTAGCCAGGCGGCACGGTGGATCAGCTGATAAAGCGTTGGCCTCACAGTTCTGAAGTCCCGGGTTTGATCCCGGACCAACCTGTTTGGAGTTTGCGTGTTCTCCCCGTGCCTGCGTGGGTTTTCTCCGGGCACTCCGGTTTCCTCCCACATCCCAAAAACATGCAACATTAATTGGACACTCTAAATTGCCCATAGGTGCGATTGTGAATGCGGCTGTTTGTCTCTGTGTGCCCTGCGATTGGCTGGCAACCAGTTCAGCGTGTACCCCGCCTCCTGCCCGTTGACAGCTGGAATAGGCTCCACCACTTCCCGTAACCCCCGTGAGGATAAGCGGCAAAGAAAATGAATGGATGAATTGTAGCCAGTAGAATTGTTAACATTGAAAAGTTACACAGAAATACAACTATTGAAAATATGATCACTTTATCCCAGTGGCACATATTTACTTTTATATGTGGCCATCGTGTAAAGAGCATTGCCTTCCTACGTATGTCACAATGATTACATCCATTGTTGAACAAGTCTTCTTTTTTTCCTTTCGGCTTGTCCCATTAGGGGTTGCCACAGCATGTCATCTTTTTCCATCCAAGCTTATCTTGTGCATCTTCCTCTCTAACCCTAACTGCCCTCATGTCTTCCCTCACAACATCCATCAACCTTTTCTTTGGTCTTCCTTTCTTCCGCTCTTTTGCCTGGCAGCTCTATCTTCACCCCCCCCCCCCTTTTACCAACATACTCACTCTCTCGCCTCGGGACATGTCTAAACCATCGAAGTCTGTTCTCTCGAATCTTGTCTCCAAAACATCCAACTTTGGCTGTCCCTGCAATGAGCTCATTTCTAATCCTATCCAACCTGCTCACTCTGAGCGAGAACCTCAAACATCTTCATTTCTGCCACCTCCAGTTCCGCTTCCTGTTGTTTTCTTCAGTGCCACCGTCTCTAATCCGTACATCATGGCCGGCCTCACCACTGTTTTGTAAACTTGGCCCTTCATCCTCACAGAGACTCTTCTGTCACGTAACACACCAGACACCTTTACAAGTGATTGATTTAATCATTAACATTGGAAGAAACTACACGAGCATTTTAAAGATACCCAAACACCCAATTAAATGTTTACATTTTATCATCTGCTGTATTGCGTGATTAATTGGTGACTCTAAATTGCCCGTAGGTGTGATTGTGAGTGCGGCTGTTTGTCTCCGTGTGGCCTGCGATTGGCTGGCGACCAGTTCAGGGTGTACCCCGCTTTCTACCCGTTGACACACGGGATAGGCTCCAGCACTCCCTGTGACCCTTGTGAGGATAAGCGGCCTAGAAAATGAGTGGATGAATATATTGCGTCTTTCCCAATTTTTTTCCAGGTGAATCCAAGCAATCACACCTGCGCCCTGTGTGATTATCGTGATTGTGCGTAAACGGAGCGCGCGAGAGCCGTGAGAATGATCCGGGGTCATTTCTGCAAAGACGACGACCGACTAGCCTGTCTGTCGGCGTTCCGTAACGAGGGCGACAATAAGCGAGCAAGGGAAATCGTTGATGACCCAACTATCGTTCAATTTCATCACAATCAGTGTGTTTTGGAGACCTCGCCCCTCTTTGTCTTCAAGGTCTGATGGACATAACACCAAAATAATAAAAACATGCATACTATTTAAAAAGAATCATGTTGATATTGGTCTAATGAAAGCAGAATAAAAATGAATTTTGCCGTAGCTTTCACGAGGCACCCGTCAGAAAGTCGGCGGTCATCTGTTCAGGCCGGGATTAATTTCAGCGCTCGTCTTTGATCTGCGAGGAAACCACTTAAAGATGAAGAATTTGCACTAATGTAAAAGTTGGGGCACGACTCGAGCTAAAACGTTCCGAATCGTCCGTCCCTCACCTCGCCGAGTGTCACTATGAAACGTGACCCATTTTTTTTTTTTTTGGGGGGGGGGGACTTCAGATTTGCCCTTTTGCTTTGGGAGAGAAGAGAGAGACACTTTTAAGGCGCACGTCAAGGATTCTTGTTGAAATGACTGCGTTGGGGTTCATCAGGGAGCAGATGAAAGGAGAAAGAAAAGACAGCCTGAAAGGGTAACGGGGAATTATTATTTGGATTTAGTTCTAGCTCTTCTTGTCTATGTTTTGGGGCTAAAAGGATATGTATTTTTGTATTTATGTAAAATGCAGCATATTACTGTAGGTGTAGTGTGACTGTGGCCGGTCGGGTCCCACTTCATACACGGAAACATTTATTTATCAAATATGACATGGGATTTTTGATGTAGCATTACGACACGTGGAATAGAATATTATTGTGAATGATATTGTCAGTCGTCATATTGTTCTGGCCAGCCAGGACCAAGATGGAGCTCCGTCAAAATAAATGTAATTGCTGACCCTAAGGAGGATAAGTGAGACAGAAAACGGACTTTGTAGTCAGTCCTGGGGGTGTCAGCTTTTCGTGGGGGAGGGGTTTGTGTGTCCCGATGATCCAAAAAGCTGAGTTGTCTGGGATTTTTATGCCAAGAGGGTAACGTCCGTCCTCCTTCGGGTCGGAGACGGGTCCTGACCAATGTTCCCTCTCATTTTTGACGTGTCTGAGAAAACTCACTAAGCCCGTGAGCGCCCCCTTTGACCACCGTGAGCAACATCAGACGTACGCACTGTGGTCAATCAGCGTCATCCATTGAAGTTTCACGGCTCATTACAAGGTTTAGATTACATTCCCATCAGAACATTTTGAAGAACAATTTTGTGTTTTTGCTAACTTACACTAAAAATGTCAACAAACGAAAAAATACATTGCAATACAAATACATAACAAGCCATCTATTAACTATAAAATTGAAATGTCGCTTCCAACTTTGTTTCAATTTTTTTAACCCAAAATTCTGTTTTTCTTGGTGTAAAACTGAATTATTGCTTGCAGAATATCTTTCGCAATGCATGTTGAAAGCTGAATGATGCTCCCAAACAGTTTTAGAGATAATGTTATGTTACCTCCTATATTTAAAATACAGAATTAGTTTGTGTGCACTGTATTGTATGTGCTTTCATCCTTGATCAGGCTGTGCCGAGGTGGAATTTTAACATTATCCACCATCTCATCCTGTATGTTCTACTTTTGCTTCAGACCAGACCTTCTTTTTTATTAAAAAAAAGAGAAAATCTTTTCCAGTTTAAGCACTTTTTCTTGTATTATTCACATACCCCGGTGTTTGTAATTATGAGTGTACCCCTTTAAAATGGAAGTGTGTGGGGGGCAGGTAAACTAGGTAGTAGCGTGTGTGGCCGGTCAGGCTGTAATTCACTGGACTGGATCTGTTTTCCTCTGCGCTGAGAGTGTGCGACAAGTGCACAAATGCGCAGTTGCGCAGCTTGGAGGCAACATTGCTCCTGACTGTCATCTTTGCCTATGCACCAAACAGCAGTTCCGAGGTCCCACCTTTTGTGGGAGTCCCTGGACCCCTCATCCTCCCTGTTCTGGTCGATTCAGGGGTGCTGGAGAAGAGGGTGTACCAGGAAGTGAAATCTCGGATTCAAGAGGAGTAGTCTAGTTTTTGTTCTGGCCGTGGAAGAGTGAAGCAGCTCTACACCCTCATCAGGGTCCTCCAGGCGTCCTTGGAGTTTGCCCAAGCATTTAGGGAAGGCATTTGATTGTCTCTTGGGGAGTCCTGCAGTTGGTGATTTGGGAGTATATTCTACAGGACCCGCTGATAAGGGGTGTTCAGTCCCTGTACGACTGGTGTCAGAGTTTAGTCCTCATTTCCGGCAGTGTGGTGGATTAGTTTCCGGCGTAGGTTAGACACCACCAAAGCAGCCCTTTGTCACCAAGTCTGTTCATAACTAAAGCTAAAGCTACTGCCCTCTGCGACCCGACCGTTGATGGGTGGATAGTTATTTGGAGGTCACATGATGTGGGGGAAAAAAAATGCTGGAACCTTCTGAACAAGGAATCCTGAGTAACAGACTGTTGAAATTCTGTGAAAATACAACCGTCAGTCCATCCAATGACCACAAAAGAATGTTTGTTTGAAAATTGTTTTTGGAATTTGGGAAGAATCCGCAGTACCCAGAGAAAACCCAGACAAGGACAGGGAGAACACGCAGAGTACCCAAACGAAGGCCAGGACTGAGATCTTGAACCCCGAACTTTAGAACAGTGCGAAACACTGACGCACCAAGCTGGCATAACACTACTCAATATTTTTTTTTTTTTTGTAAATTTAATTTAACCACTTTCAGGGTGTGTGCATGTGTGCGTGTATGTGTGTTGTTACCAGTCCATCTGTTGTCCTTAATCAGAGGAAGAGCAGATGAGGTCCATCACCCGGAGACTAGCTCAGGGAGGCCCAATTAAACAAAGGAAAACTCGCGTACACACACACACACACGCCTCTAAATCACCTGTCAACCCACTAAAATAACTTACATATTTCTTCATTCGAGGGTGCACGAACACCCACATGCGTTGTACATAAAGTGCATAAACACTATACGCAACATACAGTTGAATAACTACATAAATGTGACTCTACGAGCCAGTAGAAACACTTTGAATTCCAGTTTGAGCACAAGATGGAGAGAAATCATTTGATATTTTCAAGATTGTGTTTTATTTATCTCGGGTAAAGCGAGGAGAGACAGACGATAAATAGTTCATGCCGACTTCTCTTGGCGATTAGAGTGAAGAAGTGGATGTTCTCGGCCCTCTTTGAATTTGCCCGTAACGGACGGACGCCCGTGAAGCCGCTGCCCAGCTGGTCTTCGTAGGTGTGCGCGTTGGTGTGTCTGTTGTGTGTGTGTTTGTGCACGTTGGGGTTGTTGGGGGGTGGGGGGTGGAGGGTTGTATTCAGCGTATGGTGCATACGACAGCACAGCAGCTGCTGCAGGGTAGCTTGGACGCGGCCTATCGAAATCCATTGTGTTTAGCAGCTAACGTCCGAATGCACTCACTTAGCACCAAAGCCGATCACACTCAGAATCCTCATGGAATTCATCCATCCATCCATCCATTTTCTACCGCTTTTCCAGGTCGGGTCGCGGAGGAAGTAACTTCAGCAGGGATACCCCGACTTCCCTTTCCCCAGCCACTTCTTCCAGCAATTCCAGAGGGATCCCGAGGCGTTCCCAGGCCAGCCAGGAGACAAAGTCTCTCCAGCGTGTCCTGGGGTCGTCCTCGGGGTCTCTTTCCGGTGGGACGTGCCCGGAACGCCTCACCGGGGAGGCGTCTGGGTCGCATCCGGATCAGATGCCCCAGCCACCTGATCTGGCTCCTCTCAATGCGGAGGAGCAGCGGCTCGACACTGAGCCCCTCCCTGATGACCGAGCTTCTCAACCTAATCTCTAAGGGAGAGCCCGGACACCCTGCGGAGGAAACTAATTTCGGCCGCTCGTATCCGGGACCTTGTTCTTTCGGTCATGACCCACAGCTCATGCCCATAAGTGAGGGTAGGAATGGAGATCGACTGGTAAATTGAGAGCTTCACCTTTTGACTTCGCTCCCTCTTTAGCGCAACATAGAATTCCGAATTCAACTTATATTCTCACTCAGCCTTTGTTGTCTTCCATTTGATCTGTTGCCCTGTTGCACTGATTGCGCTTCATCACTCCACACCCAAATACATATTTCTGTTCTCCCTGCGTCTTCCGTGGAGGCGGGCCTTGATGCGTTGCGGGCTAAAGCTTCCTCGGCTCCGCAGCGAAGCTAAATATTGCTGAGCCGCTCTTCTCGTCAGGCGCAACAATAACGCACAAAGACAGATGCACGCGCTCGCGCGCACTCGCGGAGGCACGCGCAAAAAATGCTGGTCTAGGGGAGAAATGTGGCCTGTTTCTATGCCGTTTTGATGACGCGCGCTGTACCCGTGAACCAGAATGTAGCGTACGTTAGCACGGCAAAGTGATGATTTCATAAAAAGCCTTCTTGAGCTGAAATATTTGGGTGCGCAGCTGCTCCGGCATCGAAATGAACATTTCCTTTTGTGCCAATGTATGAAAAACTTGAACACACCGATCGGCACGATGCAGCGCGCTACGACATTCGCATTTTGACACATTCATACCAATTGCACGCAGTTTTTAGGAAACACTTGCACTGCGTTAGCAATAAGTAAATAAATAATCAGTTAAGTAGCCGAATTTGCAGGAACTGCTTGTTTTTTCTTGGATACGGACGTACCGTGTACGTGCAGCATAAACTCCTTCTAGAACACATTAAATTGAACTTTGTGCGTTCGGTAGACGCAGTCTTGGTTGTGCCTGGTTGCCAGATCAACTTCCTCAATTTCCGCACGATTTGGCCCGTACAGACATTTAGAAAAGCGAGCCCTCCCGTCCATCTCTGAGCAGCCTTCAAACAAATGAATATGTTCATTTTCCACATGGCGGTAGTCGTAATCGCTGTCACTATCTGACCCGGCGGACACGCTGCATTATTCACCGTGTGATGATGAATTATGAGATTTATTGGTCATTTTTAGAGCGGATCCGCTCCGGTTAAGAGCGGACCATCTAAACGTAGAATCTTTGCGATAAATCCTTTACAGTGGGGGATTCATCAGCTCCCCTTCCCACCAAATGGAACAGTTTTGGTTCACTTTGGTGCAAAATGGTCGGAATGCAATGTTTACTTCTTGAACGATGAACAAAATAACCTTTTGTTGTGTCGTTTTTTAAACATTTTTACACATATGAGCTAAGCTAAGTTAATTTAAGCGAATTTAAGGGCCCATACAAATATGAACACAGCCGGCAAAACAAAAGAAATTCAAACGGCATGAGTGACAAACGTCGAGGGTTGTGTCCAACGGTCTAGCCTCATCCAAGTCCTCAATCCGAAACTTTTTCCTCCAACACAGGCCGCGCTAGCAGTTGATCGTCGCTAGCGACCTCGTCTTCTTCCTGGTGGTCCAACACAGGCCTCGCTAGCTGGTGTTAGCTTGTCGCTAGCATCCTAGCAAAGTTCCACGCGTCCACTTAGCCTCTGTATTAGGGGCTAACTCCACCGCGTTACGGCGTGATTTGAGTAGTCCACTGAACCGGTACACTATCAAAATTGAACTGTGAGCGGTCTTTGTCGAACACGTTGATCAATGTGTCAAAATGTCCGCGCTGAACTTTTCTTTTCTTCAAGCCAGCACTCTTACTTCGCATTTCATCCCGCTTTCTCTCTCTCTCTCCCGTCCCCCTCCACACATCACTTCCTGTCCTTGTCAAACGCTGGTTAAAATAATAAAACGACAAACTTAAGTATTTCTTTTCACCAATTAATAAAACACATGAAAATCCCTCCAAAAGAAAATCAATTCAGCACACACTTTAACAAATATTCCACCACCTTGTATAAAGAAAACCTACAACCTAATTGCTATCCTATTCATTTTAACTTTTAACTGTAGCAATTTTTTAACCGGGTTACATCTGCTTGTATCAAACCTGGTCGATGTCACACCCCCGAAAACCCCCTACCCCACCGTGATTGGTCGGCTCGTCATTTCTGCACGCAACACTGTAAAAGTGCCGTCCATATACTGTATTTTCCGCACTATAAGGCGCATTCTGAGACTTTTTTTTACATATATAAGGCGCACCTGATTATAAGGCGCATAGAATAGAGGCTACAGTAGTAGTAGTAGTAGTAGTAGTAAGTCCTTTCGGCTTGTCCCGTTACGGGTCGCCACAGCATATTTGTTTGGCACAGTTTTACACCGGATGCTCTTCCTGACCCAACCCCTCTGCATTTATTCCATCCATTTTTTTCACCGCTTATCCCCGCGAGGGTCGCTGGGAGTGCCGGAGCCTATCCCAGCTGTCAACGGGCAGGAGGCCGGGTACACCCTGAACTGGTCGCCAGCCAATCGCAGGGCACATCGAGACAAACCGCCGCATTCACAATCGCACCGAGGGGCAATTTAGAGTGTCCAATTACCCCATTCACAACAGGCATCCATCCATCCATTTTTTTGCCGCTTATCCTCATGAGGGTCGCAGAGAGTGCCGGAGCCTTATCCCAGCTGTCAACGGCCAGGAGGGGTACACACCGAACTGGTCGCCAGCCAATCGCAGGGCACATGGAGACAAACAGCCGCACTCACAATCACACCTCGGGGCAATTTAGAGTGTCCAATTAATGTTGCATGTTCTTGGAATGTGGGAGGAAACCGGAGTGCCCGGAGGAAACCCACGCAGGCATGGGAAGAACATGCAAACTCCACACGGGCAGGTCCGGGATTGAACCCGGGATCTCAGAACTGTGAGGCCAACGCGTTTACCAGCTGAGCCCACCGTGCCGCCCTCTGCATTTAATATTGATCCATGTATAAGGCGCGCTGGATTATAAGGCTCACCGTTGGCTTTTGAGAAAATTAAAGGCTTTGAGGTGCGTGTGAAAATACGGTAAAACTCGAGGGCCGCACCACCATTACACTTTCATATTAAGGTGGGGCCCACAAAATATCATCTCACGGGCCGCAAATGTCCCACGGGCTGCGTGTTTGAGACCATTTCATTCCTATTTGATATGCATTGGCTCCAGAAAGTTGCGCGAGTCTGCGGTCCTACCTAGCATCGTGATTCAAAGATAATCATTCATCATTCCATCTGTACCGCGCGGGCTTAAACTGGACCGTCCCACTTAGTGGAATTAAATAGCCCGGAGACAAAAACCTCTAACTGTTATGTATGTTGTAAGCACCGCGGATATCCGTTCCTTCATGAAAGCGCCCGGCCGATTCGGCGGAGCAACCGTCGTGTCTTTGTGTATTTCCGTAAACTCCCGGTGACCCACAGTGAGAGGGCCATTCCTCTTCCTCTCGCCATCTTGGGGTAATTGCGTGAATCAGGGCAGATTGCATTTAGGCAGACATCTGAGCGGTGAGCTGGCAGGGTAACAAATGGCCTGATAAGCAGCACCACGCCGACGCTGAAATAAGCACCCCCCCCAAAAAAAAAAATCATTACCTGGCCCGGACAGGCCTATCCCGCCGTGTCACATGCGATAAAGAGGGACATATTTCGGAGGTGGGGTGGGCGGCAGAAAAATGAAGGGAGGGATAAAAGAGTGATGGAGTAAGTAAGAGACTAGTGGAAACATTCCAGGAGACATTTTCATTTGTCTTCTGGAGTGATCCATTTATTTGTTCTTCCTGAACAGAACTGAGGCAGATGGAACTCAGTTAAACATCACAGTGGAATCCCGTCAGAGGAAGGGAGGGGGGTCGTGGGACGGGGGGTGGGGGTGGGAGCGTCACACAGGAACCGTTTGCCTTATTTTGCTTCCATTAGCCGGTCTGAATCATATTCATAGACGCGAGCCTATGGATGGTCGCACTTTGCATTCCAATATTTTTTTTTGTACTCGGGAGGATTTTTCAGGCCAGGCTGTCATGAACAGAAATTATGTTTTGGTCAACAATATTTTCCATCTTTGACAAACGATAATGGTGGAGGTGATTGCATATTTGAGGTCATTATGCTAACTTTGGAAATGACATTGCAAACTTGCAATTATGATTATTTTTTGGGGTGAGTAAGTGGCCAAAAAATACTAAAAGCTAGATCCACTCCACAGCAATTTCCCCAATTTGTAGTCTTGTTTTTTTTTTTTTAGGATTCTTATACCGTCATAAAAGGCCAACATAGTTTTCATATAATTACAACTATAATAATCGCAGTTTCCATTTCTTTACTTAATAAAATAATGACTTTATTTGTCAAGGATTTACCCTTTAGTTGCCTTTTATTGCGTCAAAACAAGTCTGACTTAGTTCTCGTAAAATTGCAGTTCTGCGTATCGGGGAATTAATTACGACCTTTTATAATAATTACTCATCTGAAGATACACTTCTTTTATTCCTTGTTAAAAAAAAATAGCATTTTTAATGAACAATTTTATCATTTCAAGTCTCTGTAATAAATTATCATAAAAAATTAATACTATTCTGCTAATATTTAATGAATTTAAGAGCATTTTTGTAATTTTTTCTTATGTGCACTCTTAATGTTTATCCTGTATTTTGCCCCAAAATATTTTTTATGTTCAAATAATGTAAAATTGCATCCTCACAATTTTTCGACTTTAACTTAATGAACTATAGTACCAATAAAAGTCCAGATTTATTTTCATATTACCTCCTTTGCTTGAGAAGTGAGATTAAGATTTTTCTTTTCCAACAAATAATAAATCCATCCATCCATTTACTTTGCCGCTTATCCTCACGAGGGTCACGGGGAGTTCTGGAGCTTATCCCAGCTGTCAATGGGCAGGAGGCGCGGTACACCCTGAAGTGGTTGCCAGCCAATCGCAGGGCAATAATAAATACATTATTACTATTATAAATTCAGACAACATTCTTTTCAGTGTGGCCTTCATATTATTATTTGACAAAAATAGCGTAACGTGGTCCACAGATTACAAATCGGTCAAAAGGAAGTGAAAAAGAAATTGCACTCTTCCTCTTCTCCATCGTCTTCCTCATCTCCGAGTCAATCCACGATGATGCGATTTCATTCTTTGTTTCATCTCGCGCACGAGCAATCTGTTTTCTGCACGCCCCTCTTCTTTTTTTTTTTTTTTTTCTCACGTATGAACGTACGCAACCCCCGAGGCGACGCTCCGGCGCCGGTCGCGATGTTCCATCAGGACCGACCCAAACCATTCCAACACACCCGCGCGATGAAAACGTTTGCGCGTTGCCTCGACGCCGCTCAATCGGCTTTATTAGCCCCCAAAAGACAAAGAGATTCTAAACATGACAACGAAACCCCCGGTGAAGCCATTACGTGCGCCGATCTATATTTTTATGTTCAGCCGATGCGCTTTTCAAATAAAGCGATAAGCTGCTTCAGTTCCGGCGTTTTTATGTTTTCGCCGATGTACACAACATTGAAGTCGCAGAGAAGACTTTGTGCACTTCAGCCCCCCCTGCGGCGTTACTTTCCCCTTCTAGAAGGCGACGGGGAAAAAAAAACAAAAACATGACATATAGTCAGAAATGATCTACAGTAGTGCAGCTTTTATATTAAAAAATATATATATATAGATATATATATATCTATATATATATATATATAGCATCTCGGGGCACCTCGGAGGATCAGCTGGTGAAGTGTTGGCCTCACAGTGCTGAGGACCCAGGTTCAATTCCAGACCCACCTGTAGGGAGTTTGCATGTTCTTCCAGTGCCTGCGTGGGTTTTCTCCGGATACTCCGATTTCCTCCCACATCCCAAAAAACATGCAACATTAATTGGACACTCTAAATTGCCCCAAGGTGTGATTGTGAGTGAGGTTGTTTGTCTCATTGTGCCCTGCGATTGGCTGGCAACCAGTTCGGCGTGTACCCCGCCTCCCGCGTGTTGTCCGCTGGGATAGGCTCCAGCACGCCCCGCGACCCTTGTGAGACTAAGCGGCGAAGAAAATTGATGGATGTATGGATGGATTTTATTTATCCTGTAGTCTTCCCTGCAAAAATCCAGTGGAGAAAGAATTTTAATTTAATCTTTTCAGTTTTTCCCTTTTTGAATTTTGAGAGGGGTTAACCACAAAGATGAATGTCCGGGTAGGTACACCGCGCGGTGCGGACACCTGCCTCACAGTCGACTGGTTCTGGGTTTGAATCTGCGATTGTGGAGTTTGCGTATGCCAGTTTCCCACAAAAACACCAAAAACATGCGTGACACTGTCGGTTCATTGAGGATTCTCAATCAATCATCCTCGTGAGGATGAGCTAGAGGCTATCCCAGCTGTCAACGGGCAGGAGGCAGGGTACAGTCTGAACTGGTCGCCAGCCAATCGCAGGGCACATAGAGACAAACAGTCACACTCACAATCACACCTCTGGGCAATTTAGAGCGTCCAATTAATGTTGCATGTTTTTGGGATGTGGGAGGAAACCGGAGTGCCCGGAGGAAGCCCACGCAGGCAGGGGGGAGAACATGCAAACTCCACACAGGCGGATCCGGGATTGAACCCGGGACCTCAGAACTGTGAGGCCAACGCTTTATCAGCTGATCCACCGTGCCGCCCTCTTTAAATTTACACATCCAATTTATGAGCTACTTTTGGAATCAGAAATCAAGGAAAATGGGTTCTTCGACTATTGTTCATATTTGGTAACACAAAAACGCTTGCGATATCTCAAAGTTGTCATTTATGACACGGGAATTTGAAATTTTAACAAAAATCCTGGAGGTTCACCCACACACGATTCGCCTTCGCGGGCCACAATAAAGCATATGGCGGAATAGATCTGGCCACCGGGCCTCGAGTTTGACACCAGTGATGTAAGTGAATCGCTGCCTCGTATTCAATTCAAGATGGACGTCGGAAAACGTTTTTATCTGTGCCCGGTCGGACATTACTTACATAAATGAGGTGGAACAGCGGGGCTCGCTAACGGAGAGGAACGGTGCGGCGAGGTCCGTCTCCGGGGTTTGCGCCCGCGTTTGCCGCGCGAAGACGTCGCCGCCGTGCGTTTCGCTCGGCCGTGACCTTTTACAGATGTCGGGGGATGCGGGAGCGGACGCCGTACGTGACAACATCCCCGTTGCAAGTAAATCATCTTTTGGTCTGAGACGCCAGAAATGCCGTGCTAACCAATGCAAAGGTCATTGCGTGCGTTTCCTCTTGAAGACACGGTTGAAAAAGAGATATATATATGTTAGACTCGCGGAATGTCATACAAACACAGATGACATATAAAAACAAAATTCATTAATTATTAATTAAGATTACATTGAGTATTTTTTTTCCCTTGCATTGCAAGCCAGGTCAGATACTTTTTGTACACATTAGCGGTGAGTCTGAAGATTCTTCCGTGTGTTCAAAGACAAAAATCTTTTTTAGCTTTTCCTCAACCTGCTTTGGCTCAGCTGAAGTATACGTCGCGCGAGAGAATGAATGTGTTAGAATGAAGTAGAAGTTGGGCCAGGTGTGATCCAGCAATAGCTAACACGTGTTTTTATTGCTCGCGGGAAAGAAACGTGTGAAGGAAGTGGTTGATATTGAACTGAGAAGATGACATGTAAGGTATAAAGCGAGGAGGCCGTACAGAAAATGAGCTAAGGCGTCATTATGGATTTCTTTATTAAATTATCCTGAGGGATTGTTCCGTGTTAAGGGTGATTTTTTTTTTTTTTTTTCTTCCGTGATCCGACAATCCGCTCTGCGTGTCGTCGCTTGGGTCGTGACAATAGTAAATGTTGGACCTGTTCAATATTTAAGATTGCGTTTCCCACGTGCGTGCGGTCAGCACCCGCTTCAGTCGGGCCGTAAGCGGGCTTTACGTCGAGCCTTCTGTTCCGATTAGAATCAGTTTACAGGACCGAGCCAACTGGAAAAGTACTTCTAAATACCCCAGTCGGGCTAACCCGGGCCAAATCCGAATGGAATTTTATTCCGTTTGACAAATAATCCTTTTGCCAAACTATTTAGAAGTGGGCGGCGAAAACATTTCAAGCTCAAGAATAAAAAATATGAGATAATTATGTGGGCAACATGGTGACTCAGATGGAAAGCGTTGGCCTCACAGTTCTGAGGTCCAGGGTTCATTCCCAGACTCGCCTGTGTGGAGTTTGTATGTTCTCCCCGTGCCTGCGTGGGTTTTCTCCGGGCACTCGGGTTTCCTCCCACATCCCAAAAACATGCAACATTAATTGGACACTCTAAATTGCCCCTAGGTGTGATCGTGAGTGCGACTGTTGTCTGTCTCCACGTGCCCTGTGATTGGCTGGCAACCATTCCAGGGTGTACCCCGCCTCCTGCCGGTTGATAGCTGGGATAGGCTCCAGCACTCCCCGCGACACTCGTGAGGATAAGAGGCTAAGAAAATGGATGGATGGATAATCAAAAGTGAATTGCAGATGTGACAGCTGTGCAGCACCATGCTGCCCCTCAGAGGTCAGTCTGGGCACTGCGGGAGTCATTGTCGCCGGAGCTGTGACTACTTGTGTGCTGTGCTGCGTTTGCTATCTCGAGTAGACAAAATAAGAGCGGTAAGAACAAGTGTCGTGTTTCCTTTGCGTCTGTCGCTTTAAAAATTTGGTCAATATATCAAAAATCGGTCTCTACTGCACTTAAAATTGAGACAGAAAATGACCCCAGGATTGCGCCGTGCGGGACGCCATTATAGTTTGTTGCTGTATGCCCTATGTCACTGGCTTGTTAAATGAAAAATTATCCAAAAAATGTGCATTGTTCTTGAGTTTGAGGAGTTGACACTCTAGTCCTGCATAATAACCCACCTACTCTATCAGGAATATGAAACAAATATAATATTTAAAAGACAGAAAGGTGCTGCATATCTTACCCACGTTTGATGAATCGCAATGTCCTGAAGGCCCGACGGTGATTTATTCAACTTTATGGAATCATTGTTTACCATAATAAGAGCTGATTACATCTCGCCCCCTTTCATCGGTTTTCTCGTTTTTCCGATTCGATGACTTTGATAAATAGACGAGCGCGACGGCGACGAAGAATAAAGCGCTTCCAAAATAACAGCGATCATAATTGGAGTCACACTGACCCATTCTATAACTCGCTCACATAAAAATGCGTTAATCACTTTTTTTTTTTTTTATTGCTACCTAAACAAAAGAGCGGTTCTTCATCTCGGCGGCGCGGGAACGACTTTATTGTTTGCAAACGTTAACACGACGGGAGGTGAGATATTTCGTTAATGTGAGCTAAGCAGAAAAAGAAAAGGAATAATTTAAAAAAAAAAAGGTGATTTGTGTTGTTTGCATCCTGGAGAAATAATCCTTTGGAGTATTTAATATGGAAAATGAAATTGATACATGCGAACAATTCGATTAGGTTGTAATTAGATGAACCAAGTGAAAGGTGCAATTTGCTTCATATTTTTTACTAAATTGATTCAAATCACAGCAAAAATCCATTTGTGAATCAACTAACATTTTGCTGACATATATTCCCTTGTTTTGTGCTGGCGATCTATTTTAAAACAATGCTAATTATAACATTACCATATGATCATCCATATGGCTCGTTCTAATTGCTTTTCGTCTGTCATTCCACAATAATAACAAGCTGGTTTTAAATCTTTTTTTTTTTTTTTTTTGTCTCCGCAGTCCACTGCGTGCACGCTCCAACCTCAATGAATGGAACAAACGCAATTAAAGACATAAAAATATCACCTGGACTCGGTCCACGGGCTCGCTGTCGCTCCCCCCCCCCCCCCCCCCCCCCCCGTCGCGTTTGCCAACCGAGTTTCCCTTTCAAGCGTGTTTATCGACTTACTTTTGCCCAAGATTGTGCGGCTCATCTGCCAAGAGCGCGTTCGCGGCGTCTGAAATGGCTGCCAGGAACCTGTAGAGATTAATTGTTGCGTCGACTAACTTTAAGAGTTAGGACGGAATAACTTTGGCGATTGGAGTCATAAAAAAAAAAAGGGTACACTCGTTATTAATAGGTTTACGTGCAATATTTATTCAGTTCAGGTCAGATGTTTTTACATAAATTACAACGTAACTGCTTTCTTGAGCATTGTAAGACTTCCTACGACAGCACCCGGAAATTTTCGTAATTTTATTTTTCATTATGAAAAGCAGGCGGCACGGTGGGGCAGCTGGTAGAGCATTGGGCTCACAGTTCTGAGGAACCGGGTTCGATCCCGGCCCTGCCCGTGTGGAGTTTGCATGTTCTCCCCATGCCTGCATGGGGTTTTCTCCAGGCAGTCCAGTTTCCTCCCACATTCCAGAAACATGCGACATTAATTGGACGCTCTAAATTGCCCGTAGGTGTAATTGTGAGTGAGGCCGTGTGTCTCTATGTGCCCTGCGATTGGCTGGGGACAAGTTTAGGTTGTTACCCCGCTTCTTGCCGGTTGACAGCTGGGATAGACTCCAGCACTCTCTGCGATCCTCGTGAGGATAAGCAGAAAATGAAAATGGATGGATGGATTATGAAAAGCAGAGGATAAAGAATATATGGCTGAAATCAGTTTTAGTCCAAAATTACCACCTTTTGACTATTTTTTTTGCAACCTTAGACAGGTAAAATCTTGGAAACCTCTATATGACTGTAAACTGCAATTTCAGTCATCCATCCATCCATTTTTTTAGCTGCTTATCCCCACAATGGTCGCCAGGAGTGCTGGAGCCTATCCCAGCTGTCAACAGCCAGGAGGCGGGGTACATCCTGAACTGGTTGCCGGCCAATTGCAGGGCACATCGAGACAAACAACCAATCACACTCACAATCACACCGAGGGGCAATTTAGAGTGTCGAACCCGGGACCTCAGAACTGTGAGGCTAACGCTTTCCAGCAGCTTTACCGTGCCGCCATATAATTATATCCATCCCTCCATTTTCTTTGCCACTTATCCTCACGAGGGTCGCGGGGAGTGCTGGAGCCTATCCCAGCTGTGAACAGGCAGGAGGCGGGGTACACCCTGAACTGGTCGCAGGCCACTTAGAGACAAACAACTGCACTCACACCTAGGGGCAATTTAGTGTCCAATTAATATTGGATGTTTTTGGGATGTGGGAGGAAAACGGAGTGCCCGGAGAAAACCCGCACGGGGGGAACATGCAAACTCCACACAGGCCGGTCTGGGATTGAACCTGGGACCTCAGAACTGTGAGGCCAACGCTTTCCATCTGATCCACCGTGCCTCCCATATAATTATCTGATATTTTTTCTTCTTGAGCTTGAATTGTTTTTGTTATACTGTCGTCATTCGTGCTCGTGTCCCTAATATTGTTTCTTTGTTACTTGAAGCCACGTAGTCAGTTTATTGTAAGCACATTTCCTGATCCATATTTGTTACGACGGCACTTCCCAATAGCTCGGGGAGCCGTGCGACTAGCGATATAATATTAAAAGCCAGTCATAAAACCGCATTCTTGTAATGTATTTACATAGGTGACGCTCGAGGCCACACTCGAGCGACATCCAATTTCTTTGCGGATGGTCCGCGAATGCGTGCATCCCGCACTTCCCAACCCGCCTCTTTGCGGGCACTCTTAACTTTGCCCTTAAGTTAAGGTCGCCGGCTCGCTTCCCATCTGTCGCTTCCTTAAGACGGATGGCGGCGTGTCCGTCAGCGGCCGGCGTCCCACGATGAGAACGCATCGTCCGCCGTCGCCCCTAATAAATGCTCCTGTTCCCGCTCGTAATAGATGGCCCGTATCTCCACGGCTTCTGTTTATGAGATTATCGCAGCGCTCCGTCGTCCCCTGAACCTCCTCCGCCCCCACCGACAGGAGACGAAGAAATTACTTTATCGCCGGGGGTGGGCCTGAAAGTTATCATTTGTGGGGGGGAATTTGAGGAGCGGTAGCTTTGTGAATTGGCGGCCGCCACTCGTGTTAGCGGAGGTTCAACTGTCGCTTGATTGCTCCGTTATGCTATTTGAATGGCTGATGTGTTATTGAGAGAGGCCACCTGAAGGAAGGAGAACAAGATAAGCATCAAAAGCGGCGTCACGCGGCGTCTTCGTTTATCATCTTTTATCGTGTGATTTATGTGAGCATGCAAAAGTCATCACATGGACCTTTGTTTCACATTGTGGGGGTTTTTTTTGTCCGTCGCAAGTTTTTTTTTGCCATGCTTCGGCCCAAGTATAGCTGGAAGAGTTGGATCTAGCTGACAAAAAAAATTAGAATCACCCGTTCCGACTTCTTGGCGTCATTGCACAAAATTGTGTTTGGACAGCAGTAAAAAAAAAAAAAAATAAATAATCGATCGTTTTTCGACTGAGGTCCCACACCTTCAGGATTAGAACGCCGGCCATTTTGGTTTGGTGAATTCGAGTAACCAAGCAGAAATCATTTCGGAAAGGCGTACGTTATTGGTTGCTCAAACGAAAGTGGGCGTCGTAAAGTGCCTCGCTTTCGGCTGCCAGCTGCGATCAAGAACCAGTGCGAGAAAACGGACCAGTTAGCAACCAAACTGTGGCTGTCTCGTGTTAGCAGAGCCGATCTAGCAGCAAAGTCTGCTCGGTTTGTTCAGAGGATATTGTTCTTGGAGTAAGTATTGGATACCTTTTAGAATTTCCCACCTACTTAGCAATAAGTTCTAAGTTCTGTGAAGTATTAGGGCCAAAGGCCAACATAATACTCGTGTGTGAATGCAATGCATGTCTCCAAAATCTGTATTTTCTGTTTCATTGTAATAAGTTTGCAAAAACGAGTTACCGCACCGCTAGCTGTTTCGCGAGTTGAGTTAAGAATGTCGCCGTGGAAGTGGAGAAAGAGGTGCGGCCTCTCTCTCTCCCTCTCGGTAACAAAACGAAAATAATTATCCACACCTCTTTCGTTGGTATAATCAGTGTGCTTACAACGGATACCGCCGCATGACAATCCCAGCCATTGACGAATTGGTTGTAGGCCTCCAGACCTTTGTAATTCTTCACTTGGTCCACGGTATAAGCTCTTGCCGAGAAGAGGAGATAGTTGACGATGTCTCGATAGGTTACCGACGCCCACGTTTGTGTGCTCCATTTGTGTTTCTCCAAGGCGTACGGGTCGACATTGTCGATCGAAGCGCACTTCTTGTCGTAACGATTTCTTGAAACAAAATCTAATGAGCATCGATAACTTTGCAAAGTCTTTTTAGCCGTCATGCGTCGCTTACAACAGTCGTACGATCATTTTTGTAACTCCAAAAGCATTAGAGTGAATGGCGTGTCAGGAGAGTGAACCCATCCGACATGGCCGCATGCCCCGGATTGAGTCACGTGGTCGAAAACAGTCTATACATGAGAATACGCTCAGAGCAAATAATAATGTAGAATGCAGATTTTTAAAGACTTGCGTTTACGTTTGCAGTCACTGTGATTTGACAGGTACGTATGCGCCCGCGCGGCATCATACTCTCAAATCTGCACAGTCGAGCACGAAAAATGACACGCGTAAAATTTGTTACGAGTAGAAATACATAGAAATTGAAAGATATCACTTATTTTGGGTATTCTTGCCCATTGTTCCCTCTGAGCTGCACCACTGCGCAATTGCGCACTTATTGCACATTGTCAGTGCACATTAAAACCGATCCAGCGCAGTGGACCACAGCCTGACATCTTTTTTTAACACGGAAGCACATGGACTCTAACAACGAGCTGCTGATCATCCTATTTCTACTTCCTAGTTTACCTGACGCCGCCCCCCTCCGCTCTTAAAGTGGTACACTCATAATTACAAACAGAACACACACGCGCAAGTTTATATCTGCAGGCATGACTGACCACACCCGTACATTTTTCTAATGGGAGTGACTCTGTTTGCATTGGAACTGACATTCCCTGAGTAAAATTAGAACTTTTATCCATCCGTCCATTGTCCGTAGCGCTTGTCCTCACGACGGTTAGGCGGAACAATCCGAGCTGACTTTCTGCAGAGAGTATTTTAAGCGATACAAATGACTCATGCCGTCAAATCACTTTGGTTGGCAATCTTTCAAAGAAATATCTAAGACTCTAACCACCACCGACTCATTAATATATGGTTAATAATTCACTTTTTGTGTTTATTTGCATTGTTTTGTCATGAAAAGTGACATTTGGTGTTCGATTGGTACAAATAACTTATTTTGGTAGTTTTGAGCATGTCTAAAGTAATTTGTGCTGGCAAAAAAAAAAAAAAGAAAAAAATGCTTATGTGTGATAATTTTTAAAACCTGTATTTTTTCTGCGTGTACATTTTTGGCCACCGAAGTATCCAGCGGGTGCAAAATGTATCATCAGAGTAGGAAGACATTTTGTCACTTCCCACTGACTCAATCACAGACGTAAACACCGTTCAGTGAAACGTAGGAATAAAGTTAGTTAAGTGCCTTGCTCGTGGGCAGTCAAACGTGATTCATTTTAGTCGCAAAATGAAGACTTTGAGAGCGTCTTTTGCTGTTTAATCAGAGACGAGTTTCCCCGAGTGATGGATGCTGACGTTATGGCCCAGCAGAGAGAATCCGTCACGGTCAGCGCTCGGCGCCGGACACCCTCGCCCGGTCGTTAGTGGCCGCGCGAGCGTCGCTGACATTTATTGCTGCCGCTCACTGAGGGAGTCTGTTGACATTCCACCTCAGGTGCGACCGCCCGACCTTTGCCCGACCTCGCTGTCTGGCTCGGGTCGACTGAGCAGAGGGGTCTCGTTGGCTCGGACCACCGACCGATGACCCTCCTCCGCTCGCTCTGCTAATAGCCTCGACCTGATCTCTCCGAACAGGATGAGGCGACACGCGGGGCGCTGTGTGAACGCGGAGGTAAACGTACGTTTACAGCACCTTTGTAGGCTTTTTGCTAGCGACAGCTAATTTATGAGCGTTACCAGACACGCGCTATTCAGCAAAACAGACACTCTACGTGTTGATATAGAACACGGTCGTATCTTTTGAGAGCTGAAGGCCAGCGGCTGACCGACCGCGCGTTCACCATCGTGTAGTTTTGGCAAAAAATAGTAAAATAAAATGAATACATAAAAGATGACCAATATCTCATACTTGTCCAGCGTTCAGCCCGATGGCTCTAATTGGCCCGCAACCTGAACACGGCTTAAATTGGCTGCTGGCCTCGGCCGTGCGAGCAGAAGGGACACTTGGCTGGAGGCCACGCCGCCTGCTCTGCTGCACTTGTCTATTAATGTCAGCCGCCGTGGTGGAGGTTTGCGGGGAATTCACACACAGCATCCGGTGTCGAATGCGATGTATTACCTGTGAGGTACAAATAATACAATGCGGCTTCATCATAGTAGGTAACGTGATATTACATTTTTGTGTTCTACCGGTGTAAAATTAAAGAAATCCGGACAGGTCAAACCGCCCTACGGCCTCACATCAAAGGTACTCAGCCAACCAATCGTCCATCTTACATCATTTCACGACGTACCATCCCCATGAGTCTTTTTTTTTTTTTTTTTTTTTTTTTTGTCCTTGACCTGTATGCTAGTACCCATGCTGGAGTGGAGTCAAGCTGCCAGCTCGCCTCATAAATGCTACAAGGTGTCACCGTGTTCTTTTTCCGTCTCAAAGTCTTTGCCAACCTCGGGCCAGACGGGCTTAACTAAGATGGTGGGGCAGCGAGGCTCTTCTCTTTGACGTCCCGCACCTCTCAAAAATGTTTGAGCTCCTACAGTGAAGAAAATAAGTATTTGAACACCCTGCTATACTGCAGGTTCTCCCACTTAGAAATCATGAAGGGGTCTGAAATTTTCATCGTAGATGCATGTCCACTGTGAGAGAGATCATCTAAAAATTAAAATTCAGAAATCACAATGTATGATGGTTTTAACGATTTTTTTGTGTGATACAGCTGCAAATGAGTATTTGAACACCTGTCTATCAGCTAGAATTCTTACCCTCAAAGACCTGTTAGTCCACCTTTAAAAGTCCACCTCCGCTCCATGTATTGTCCTGAATCAGATGCACCCGTGAGAGGTCTTTAGACATCTGTCCACCCAATACAATCAGTAAGACTCAAACTTGTAACATGGCCAAGACTAAAGAGCTGTCCAAAGTGTTTTGTGGTCAGATGAGACCAAAATGGAACTTTTGGGTCATACTTCCACTAACCATGTTTGGAGGAAGACGAATGATGAGTTCCATCGCAAGAACACCTTCCCTACTGTGAAGCATGGGGGTGGTAGCATCAAGCTTTGGGGGTGCACATGGGACAGGACAACTCCATTGTATTAAGGAGGATGACCGCGGCCATGTATTGTGAGATTTTGGGGACCAACCTCTTTCCCTCAATCAGAGGATTGAAGATGGGTTGCGGTTGGGTCTTTCAACATGACAATGACCCGAAGCACACAGCCTCCGTAAGAAGCATATCAAGGTTCAGGTGGGGCCTAGCCAGTCTCCAGACATAAACCCAACAGAAAATCTTTGGAGGGAGCTGATCTGGAGAACATCTGTGTGGAGGAGTGGGCCAAAATCCCTCCTGCAGTTTGTACAAACCTGGTGATCAACTACAGGAAACGTTTGACCTCTGTAATTGCAAACAAAGGCTAACATTGGTTTTCTCAGGTGTTCAAATACTTCTTTGGAGCTGTATCACACAAATAAATAATGAAAAAAATCATTCATTGTGATTTCTGGATTTTTCTTTTTAGATGATCTCTCTCACAGTGGACATGATTTCCACAGTAAGTGGAGAACTTGCTATATAGTAGGGTGTTGAAATACTTTCTTCACTGTATTTGTAATTTTTGTGTTTGTCAATACTTGTCCTACGCTTCTAGTACTATTTAAAGAAAGTCTTCAGTTCAAATATAGTATTTGTCTCCCGGACCTAACCATAGTTTTGTCCACATAGGGTAAAAATATCCTGTAACATGGGCAGAGGATCGCACCTTGTGGAACTCCAAATTTTTCTTCTTCAAAATTTAGAGTAAGACTGTGCACAAACACACAAAATACTGTTTTTGAATCCAGAATGAATGGAAACATTCAAGATGTGGGGGGGGGGGGGGGGGGGAACTAGTACAAAAGTATTTCCAGCCAAGTGAATCCCTCATTGTGGTTCCCTTAGAGAATGCTGTAGAAAGTGAGCCATCGATTGTTACTATTACAATATACTAGGGAAAGGTTTACACGTAAATATAATTATAGATGAAGTCAAATTAAAAGCAGCCCCTCCGCAGCCGTTTAGTGCTAATTGAAGTACGGTTTGAAGTCGTCAGCGCCTCCATGATGTACAGTCGTGCTTCGGTGAGAAAGAAATCAGTGACGCGCAGATGTCTCCTGTGATGATTCACGTTGCGATCTTGACTGGGTGTGTGTCAAGGCCTTCATACCTTTAAAAAAAAAAAAATGTATTTCCATCCCAGTGTGCTCAACTGGTGGGAGGTTCCTTCTTCTGAAAACAGCACAGCTGCAGCTCTTTTCTCTCGACAACGCGGGTGAACCAGCATAATGAAACGTCTGCGCAAAGTGTTCCAGGGAAACCCTGCCTCTTTGCTATACTTGCGTCCCCCCCCCCCCCACCATCTCCCCCCACTGTGAAAGACACTCTTTCAGGCAGAAATCACTCTTCCAAGCGGCCGTGCGTTCTGAAGTGTTTCCCTGATCAAGGTGATTGTGCTCCGGCGGCAAAGGCCGCCTCCCCTTCCACGACCCGAGCGCTGTTGCCGCCTCCAGACGGCGGTAAATTGCACGCGTGTCGCCGTCGCTTTTTCCCCAAGAAAAGCAAACTTTTAGCGTCTGTTCACCGCTCATATTAAGTGTTAACGCTTTTTCATGCTCTGCCAGACTGCCACAAGCGTCTTATTTCATCCAGCGGTAATGCTGCCGGGGGTCTCTCCGCTGCCAGATGCGCGAGAAAAAAAACAAACAACTTGCGTGATTTTCCTCGAACTGTGGAAAACTTCAATGACTTTATTCCAGACTTTTGAAGGAGGTGAACCCTCCTCATTGGCTGACAGTCTTATAATTTTGCTACTTCATTAGGCTCTGCTGCAAACACCAACAAACCACAATAAAAAGGTAATACTACTCGTTTTTTTATTGACATTGTAAGATGTACAGAAAGAAGCGTTATGGTTTTTGTAAAGACAGAAATTTGTATAAAGATCAAACTTCAAGGGTCCCTTAAAGGTTAAGTGTCATCCCTATAAACATTCTAAAATAGATAGTGAAATGAAAAATACATATAACATTCACTTCGAAATAAATATGAGCAGAGAGCGCGTCATCCATGCGCAAAGTTGCATTCAGTGTCATTCGATGACATCCAAGTGGTCACCATATTGGGTGCGTCTTCTGCCCGTGATGTCACACTGGGACATTCGCCATTGAAAACACGGCGTGGCCTCGACTATGGGAGACGAACACTCCCCTTCTGACAGGGAAGCTCTTTTCGAAGAAGAGAACATCACACAACCGAGTGAAGTTACCAGGGCAATGTTACCCTATTGTTTCGAGCCATATTCAGATGATATGCGATCACGGCCAAACGGCCTCCCCGTCCGATCCACTTCCGTGAGCCATCGTGGCCCGGCGCCGCAACAAGCCACCCCGCCCAACCGGGGGCCGGGGTAGCTCATT
The DNA here is from genome assembly GCF_019802595.1 of Syngnathoides biaculeatus. Lineage (NCBI taxonomy): Eukaryota > Metazoa > Chordata > Actinopteri > Syngnathiformes > Syngnathidae > Syngnathoides > Syngnathoides biaculeatus. The sequence continues at coordinate 7,351,185 of NC_084644.1, forward strand.
TTCGCCGCCGAGGTGGCTTATCACGGCGCTCTGGCGGGGCGCTTTGCGGCGTTGTCGTAGCATGCGGCTAGTGCGCCATTGCCGGCAGCTGTTGTTCATAGCCATCGCTGTCCGCAGTCTTCGCAGGCGAGCCCGACGCGGAAGCCGTCCAAATTGCACATCGACACATTTAGCACCCTTGTCATACGTAAGCGGATCTTTTGTTACATTATGAGAGACGGATTACGTGGTCCGCCCCAAACTATTATTTTTTAGTAGCTGTATACACACCTCCCTGTCATTTGGAACCCACAAAGCTCTCGTCCTCTGCACCCGTGCAATCCATTTTGCACGACGAACCGGGTCTCTTGCAAACTTATGAAGGGTAAATCCATCCTCCCGAGTGTTCCAGCAATGTCGAGCAATGCAACGAGCCGGCACTTTGGCTAACACAAAGGAACAACATGCGACCTTCCCGGAGGTAAAACTAATAGAAAGAAACGAGTCCACATGAGGGCGGTCCTGCCATGTACGTCACTTCCTGCTTCTTCTCGAAAACAAATCCCTCGAGAGGATTTTCATGGCGGGAGTTACAAAAAGCTGTATACGTCAAAATCACGTTTTGTGGTGGAAAACCCGCATGTCGGCTGCCGTTTTTTCATTAATAACATACTAAAAATATGCATTTCATGATAGTGGCCCTTTAAATGTCATGTTAAAGGCTTTTCTAAAAGTGGCTTTGCTGATCAGTTTTAATGTTACCTTTCGTGCTTTGGCATGCAACTAAGCGCCTACAAATCTGTTTCTAAGACGTTTTTTGGGGAACTGTAGATTTTATTAATCCTGTAGTCTTCCGTGCAAAAATCCCATGGAGATAGAATTTTAATTTAACTTTTTCTGTTTTTCTAAATGACTAAACCACATAGATCACAGGTGTCAAAGTCAAGGCCAGGGGGGGGCAGATCCGGCCCACCGCATGATTTCATGAGGCCCGCGAAGGCAAATCATTGGTGTCAAAAACCGTGATTCTTCTTCAGGGAGGCCTGGGATTGAACCCGGGTCATCAAAACTGTGAGGCCAACGCTTTACCAGCTGACCTACCGTGCCGCCCATGTTTTGATTCATTTTCTAATTTTAGCTTGTATTCATGTAGCTCAGTAAATGGTTCATTCACTATACAGTAATTGAATTAACTGAAAAATGAGAGTATTAATTTACATTCACATTTTTTTTAACCTCATGCACGACTAACCTGGCCCATCTGTCCATTTTAAAAATCACATTTCTGTCCATCCCCTTCGGTTGAGCGCCCGTCGGGGGGTTTACGTCACCCCTCGCTCGGAGTCAGGCGAGGGGAAGCTCATATCATAAATCAAACGTTGTATGGATTACATTCAAATCACGTGTGTTCGTAACGGTAGTTGACACCCCACCAGGAGCCGAAGCATCGTACCCCCGACTACATCGCATTCAGCGACAGCTACGCAATTCCCGTCTCGTTTAAGTTTTCACAATATGATACAATAAAATGAAACAGGTGATTCGGCAGCTGTGTATCAAAAAAAAAAAAAAAAAAACAAGCTTCTTTATTTATATGTATATTTATGCAATGATAGATGACCTTCCCCCTAACGTGCACAAAAACACACCTCCAAATATGTAACCGAGACGGGAACACAGGTGTGAGATGCAGGCCGTGATTATGTTTGTAATGAACACATAAAGCCGTGCACGCGTGTGCGCATGTGTGTTGAGGCGTGCGGGGGATGTAGTTGTCTATGTTTTGAGAGAACCCCCTTTGCGTCTCAACATGCTCCTGCTCTCTCTCTCCTACGTACCCCAGATGGTGTTGGATGGTGACTCACTAAAACACACACACATGCACACGCACACACGCAAACTACTAAACAGACATATTGTAAGCAGGAAGCTGCAGTGATGTAAATGCTTACAGATTGTTGACAGCATTTGATTAATTACGCCTGATGAGAGATGGTGGGGGGGGGGGGGGCATTTTTGCATTGATGTTCAACAAAATGCGCGATGGCAAAATTTGAATGGAAGTTATTTTTGTCCAGGTCCGAGACACCCGAACGTTGACTCGCCAGTAAATGAGAGCGTAGATATGAACGTTATTATTGGAATTCATGCTGCCGGGTCCTGTTAGTGCGCAGCGAGGAGTTCGGGGAGAGGTGCCGTTAGCAAACGTGAACGTGATCTATTTATCAGACAACATTGTGGCGAGCGGCGGTTTCCTCGTACGGTCTGACACGAACGAGGCAGTCGGCAGCAATGAATAGCGAATAGCGAATAGCCGCGAACAAAAATGGGGAAAAATTAAAGGCAAAGAAAAATGATTTGTTCAGCTAACAGCTAGTTAAGTCCAGGTTCTCCATGACAGAACGAACCATTTCCTTGCAGCTAAGCTAGCTGGCAATGACATCAAGACCTGGACAAAGAAAAATTGAATGTCTACAATTGCTTTTTTTTAAAAAAAAGAATTATAACAAGATATCATCAAGACGCTGATCATATCTGATGCGCAGGCTTCCTTCATGTTGACAAATATTCATGTTCATGTATTCTGTACCCATGAATAAAGAATATACTGTACATATATTTGACATGGCGCCACGGTGGAACAAGTGGTTAGAACGTTGACCTCACAGTTCTGAGGAGTTGGGTACAAATCCCAGCCTCATTTATTTGGAGTTTGCACGTTGTCCCTGTGGGTTTTCTCCGGGTACTCCAGTTTTCTCCCACATCCCCAAAACATCACATAACTCTAAATTGCCCCTAGGTGTGATTGTGAGCGCGACTGTTGTCTGTCTCCATGTCCCCTGTGATTGGCTGGCAACCGGTTGTGGGTGTACCCTGCCTGATGGTAGCTGAGATAGGCTCCAGCTCGATGGAAGTTAAATATGTGCCACCGGGATTTGAATTTGAAATGCCACGCAAAACTGGATTTGAATTTCAAATTTAAAGTGATCACATTTTCAATTGTTATATTTCCGTATAGATTTTCAATGTTTACAATTCACTGTCTGAATTTCGCCGTCCGTGCCACCAGGCAGGGTTACTTCAAGTCAGAACCGAACACCCAGCCAATCGCAGTTGGCTTTCTTAGTCACGTGACGTCACATACTAATAAATCATAACTGGATTGGCTGACTGTTTGGTTATGACCTGAAGTAACCGTGCCGGGTGGCACAAACGGTGAATTTCAGACAGCAAATTGTAGCCAGTAGAATTGTTAAAATAAAAAAGTTACACTGAAATACAACTTTTGAAAATGTGATCACTTTGCATTTCAAATTCAAATCCTCTATATTTATTTCCATACAGCACTTCCATGACCCTCGTGAGGATGAGCGGCTCAGAAAATAATGGATTGATCAATGTACTTGACATTTGTCCGAAGGCACTAGTAATAAAGAAATACATATGAAATAGTATATATATATATATATATATATAAAATATTATTTGAGACCAAATCATTCCTTCTATAAAAATAATTACATCTTGCATATATAAATAAATATTGTACAAAAGTTACAAATGTCCCCTAGGCAAAATTCTGTAAATGGGCTAATGGAACTAGCATGATTGTTGCAGTAGTTCTAACCCTTGAAGCAATTTCATGACAAATATTTTGCCAACATTTGGTCACTACTCACGGTCATAAATTCTTTATCCTCTGTGAAAAATATGTGTGTTTGTACTGCCCTCTGGAGGCCAAGGCTCACACACGGCAGAATGAGCACAACATAAATGGATGTTGAAGCGTGAAACGTGTTGCACAAACATTTTATTTTGATGATGTTTTTAGGAAAAGTACATACTGGATCAAAGTCAACATTTTACTATTTTTAAATCAACTGAAATTTACCAAATGAAGACCAACAAAACACTCGAGCAACGTTGTGATTTGTCGCGGTTGGCTACATACACTAAAGGCATTTTCTCGACATCAATTTTTTTTTTTTTTTTTTGTCGACCATCTCGAACTCCACTTTTGGGACGTTCCGTCGGGAGTCTCCACCGTAATTGACCGTCGGTCCGATTCAACCTGTAGGCCTCTTTTTGATTATTTTTTCTTTTTCGGCGATTGTGCTTTTAACAAGCCGCCGTGTATTTCGTTATTTGCTCAGTGGAGACGGCGTAAAAGCACCGGTGTGTAACTGAAAATACCCAATCTAAAGGTATGGATTTAACAAGAAAGTAGCCCATAAAACTTCCTGTTCAGCAGACCGAGCGTTTGAGATTCCCGGGGTCTTACATAAAGCGGGAACTCTGACGGCGCGACTCTTAAAAAGTTCCCTCCGAGATATTTGTCAGAAAAGCCCCCAAATTGCGCTCAAACTAAGAATTACCGTGGCCTCTCTTTGTTGGGCCCAGTGAGTAAATGGCTCCCCGAAGGCCGAGCGATGCGACTGCGGAGACAACGGAGTATTTCGCAGCTCCCTCCGGCCGTTCGCTCGGCTATTTCGAAAGCAGCGGCGGCCACTTTAGCCCACCGGCTCCCACATGGCTCCGTTGGTGGATATGGATGGACAAGGCAATTACAGTGTAATTCACCGCGGCAGCGCCCCCCCCCACCCCACCCACCCACCCACCTTACCCGGCTTCCACACACACACACACACACACACACTCATGAATTTTTTCCGTTTTTACACACCCGTGCTTCCACGCTTTCTAATAGCGTTCATCTTGTAACGTAAACACATATGCCGGCCTTTGTCTCGCGCGTAATCTGTCGTGTCATTAGCCACCGGTAATTAACACTAAACACCTTCTTTGCTGTCGGACGATTTAAGCCGTTTGATTGGTTGGCCCACCCTCTCTGCGCTCAGCGCCTCGAGCGGAATGACGACTTCCGTGTAAGGCCCTGACGCGGTCGTCGCGAGGAGATTTTGGAAATGGTGACATTGCGGCCGTCTGGGGCTTTCTGCGGGTGTGCAACGCGGGTGGTTTAGATCATCCCCCGGACCCCCCCCCCCCAACCCCCGCTGTGACAGACTGCAGCCTGATAATGATTGTGTTGAATAGCTGCATGATTATACCTCTTTCTGGGATATGCGGAGCCCCTCCTCGCCTCCCCTCTGCTTTTTTGTCTCTAGCACTCTTTCTTTCATTTGTTCTCCTGTTTTTTGTTTTTGTTTTTTTATGTTTCTTCTCTCAGTTGGACCCCCAATCATCAGCATCTTCAGACTTTAACTGCACTTTAAAGCCGGGTTTGCACTGCGGGTCTTTCTCCTCCAATTGAGTCCCGAGATTCAATTTATTCGGGCAGTCCATTTTACGTCTACCGCAAGTGCCTCGTTTCTGATATCCCCGTGTTTACATTTACGGAGCACCTTTAAACATGCCCGGCTTGCTTTGCGGGAATATAATTCTGGGGTAAATTTATATTATCACAGGGAGCGATGGAACAAAACATTTTGGTGCCAGGTTTACTGTGAATTTGGTTGTTTTGATACCCGGAACTACCCGTTAAATCAATGGCCCCACCCATGCATTTCTTCTCATGAAAAGTCCAATCCAGCCTCGGTCTACAACTGAGATCCGTTCTTACAGTAGCGACTTAACTCGAATTTCGACTTAAGCCGGATTCCAACCCATTCATGGGCAGGGCGGCACTTTGTTGCCTTATTGAGATAAAAGTCTCCTAACAGGCCACAATCAAGGAAATAACTTTTTCATTTAACGCATAAAACAAAGGACAAAAAAAGATGTACCCTCTCGCGAGCAGCGTCCCAAAACTGGGACGGGTATGTTATCGGTTCTGTAAAGTGGTTCATACTAGAGATATGTTGATTAATGAATTCTTATTCTAGAATGACACTTACGCATTAATAATGATGATGAATTAGCATTTTGAAGACAAACTTTGGTTGCATACTGACCTTTCTCCCTTTCTTCTCTTGGAAAACGCTCCGTGTGTACTTGAGGCAGCCATGTCGGGTCAGGAAGGCAAGGGAAATAACTCCGTGCTAACTTTGACCGATGAGTCATCCTGTTCTGTTACCAAATTATGGCTTCAGATTAAAACGCTTAAATATTTTGATTTACTGAAGGATATAATGTGTGAAAATCAGGATGTCCCAAAAATGGGACGCCGCCCACGAATGGGTAAGTCAGAATTTACATCGAAATACTACGTTGAAATGAACAAGATGATGTGCTTAGCATTACTGCTGAGAGCTGAATGGAGAAGAAGAACGGGGAGGCTGCGCTTAGCTATGGCGAAGGAACCTGGTCCTCAATCCTCTCCATCTCCACGAGTATCAAAGAACCTTGTTTTGTGATCACTGTATCCGATATAGGAACGGAACCCTTCACATGCGCTAAAACACGGGCTTTGTCTTTAATCGCTGTCACCACGGTCCACCGACTGAAGCCTTGGTGGTGTCGGTGTCGCTCCTTTCTCCAATCTTTTTATGATCTTGAGCTTCGTTTCCATGGTGATGGATTTTCTTTTGGCTGCAGAAGCATTGCTAAAAGACACAGCTTTCTTCTTTGGGGCGATAATGTCGAAAAGGGAGGGCGATAAATGCGTAGACACTCCCGGAGCACATACACGGACAAGCATTATCCAGACAAAATGGCGGACGGGGGACGGGCGTTGTAAAGTCGAAACTTCTTAAATCGAAATTGCCTTAACCCGAGGACTTCCTGTATGTACACTATGTTTAGACACAATAAGGCTTGTGAAAATATTTGGTTAATTCCCATTCGTTCTCCTCAAAATAGATTTCACTAAATGTCAGACTTACTCAGCTCAATTTTCCAAAGTTTCCAAAAATCGACTTGCTTTTTTTTCCAGCTTGGTTGAATATTTGAGGTGTTATCATGTTTGCTCACTGGATACTCAGTTGAGTATGAGTCAGCAATCTGATGGGATCAACTACAAGAGTGATAGATAGATAGATAGATAGATAGATAGATAGATAGATAGATAGATAGATAGATAGATAGATAGATAGATAGATAGATAGATAGATAGATAGATAGATAGATAGATAGATAGATAGATAGATAGATAGATAGATAGATAGATAGATAGATAGATAGATAGATAGATAGATAGATGGATGCATCCTTTAGACAGACACTTTCTTTTCCCATGTGTAAAAAAAGTGCAGAAGTTGGTATTCACCGTTCAGTGAACTGCTGAGCCCGAAAGTTCAAAAATTTTGAGATGATGTCTTCGGGGCGCTGATTTTCTTGAGCTTTACAAGTGTAAAAACAAGCTTGATTGCTCCCAAACAGATGTGGGAGCTCATCTACTTGCTGCACGACCCAGAATTGCGTCTGCTAAACATGTTAAAGTGACGCTCAATAAGTTTGACTCATTTCTACATAAATGAACAAAATACTGGAAGAACTCCACGCAAAATAGATTCATTTACCAGGTGCCATATAATTTTTCAAATCTGAGTTCAATGGCAGCACTGCTGGGCGCATAGGCAGACAATTTGATGAGCGAGAGAAGCATAACTGTGACTTTTATATACAGGTAGTTGCTGGCCTCCCTAAAATGATCAGCGCAGTCGATTTGTTTTCTTTAACTCAGTACTGTAATATTTGTTTGCCTCTTCCACTAACACTTCCAATACCATCACTTAAACGCCCTCCCACCACCACACACAAAAAAACTAAACATTGGTGACCTGAAGCCCAAAACCTTCTTTGAAATACAGCCTCGAGTTTTCCTCCCAGTATGTCTGTTATGTCTATCCATCCATTTTCCAAGCCGCTTATCCTCACAGTGGTCGTGAGAGCGTCGGGGCCTATCCCAGCTAACTTTGGCCCAAAGGTGGATTACACCCTAAACTGGCCTCTAGTCTATCGCAGGGCCATTTCATTGAACTTCTCCATAAGAGTCATTTTTATTTCAGTTTCCCTTGACAGAAATTGTAAAATAAAAGTCATATTCTTTAGAATTAAAATACATTCAAATAAATCCCACCCTCTAATAAACTCCCCGCACCGTCTGCAGTTGAGTAAGCGTGTTGAGACGATTCTTTATTTCTCGCAAGTTGACCTTGTTATGGCTTATAAGACAACGACGTATCCTGTTTGGTTACCGCGCGCTGTGGCAAAGCCCTCCTCACCTGATTGGACCTCCATTGTCCTTTGTCTAATGTCTGCCGTAACCTTCGTACTGAGGCTCGATGATCGAACGCGTGGCGCCCGACGCTCACGCGCAGGGAGGCAATGATCACGGGTTTGACACCGCGTATACCTCTGCCGCATTGTACTCGCAGTCCTGCATAATGCATGGCACGATATTGAAATTAAAGTCATGCTAATCTTTCTGCATCGCATTATTAGCCGCTAATGTATTCGGGGACACTGTGAGCTGCTAACACTAATGCCCGGCCACTATTAATGCTTAATGCTAATGCAGTAACAGTGAGAATCCTGAGCCAGCCCGCCCATCCAGGATTACGTGAAGCTTTATAATCCCTTGTTAGCAAGCGGCGGAGGCATACATCACACCTCCGTGATAATCTGTGTGACAGCTACACACCTCGACGTGTCCTCATCTACTCCTCTAATCTACTCCTTCGGGATGGATAGATGCTCTGTCAGCTACTTTGCCCGTGAACACACTGAGTTTCATTTGAACGACGCTATTTTCGCCAGAAGGGTACAGCGATTACAAACGCAACGTGTACTCGGCGCTTGGGCGGCGATTACTGTAAATTCCCGGAACTGTTTTAGTGCGATCAAGATAGATGGACCTTAAGACTGCAGAGTTTCATTGAACATGTAGTTACAATATATTCTTACGTAGTTTAGCAGACAACGTCTGTAACCGCAGTCAGTGTTATTGTGTTGGTTTAAACGTCCGTTTTTGTTAGCAGTCGACCTACTGGTTCAGCGAGGATGACGTAAGACGACAAGACCGTACTATATATTTTTTGATTGTTCCATTGTGATTTCTATGATGAAAAGATTCCATTAACTATTGAGCTCGTGCACGTCACCATTTTCACGGCGCTATGTTGCCGGTCAAAAAGAGCTGCTCGACAGTCTGGGAGACATTGAACCGGAGGAGAATATTTACAATACCCGAGACCTGTTGTGCTGTTGGTTGATATTCAATATTATTATTATATATTCAAAGAGATCAGTCTATGGAAAACCATCTGAAAAGACCAGAAAATAGTGATGGATTTCGGCAATTAAACATGATGGATGGTCCCCAACCAAAATACACACACGCCTGTGTAGCGATCGCTTTATTTCAGGTAGGAATTGTTATTCTCAATCTCAAATTACCAAAAAGTATTTATAATGCCAAATTGGCTCATTTGAGAACAATGCATATAAAAAAAAAGAGGTTTACGGAGGTTAAGTGTGGCTGGAATCGCTTCCGTGTACGTTCCATGGAGACGACTCCATCCTCTTTTTTTTTTTTTTCAATCATAGTTAAAGAATGCAAGTTTGTGTAAAAAACTGGGTTATTTATTTAAATATTGGTATTTGTATTGAATACTAGCTGAAAAGATGGATGGATTCCAGCAAAGGTTAACGTGTCGCTGAACACACTTCCGCGTTCATGAGCCGTCTAAACCGTCGCCATGTGGGATTTATTCCTGATGAGAACAGATCCAGCAACAGAGTATTTGTATGCGTCCAGAATTTTATACACTTTCAAACTTTTCCATGTAATTCTCGACGACTTACTCACCAGATCCGTGCGTGTATCCAGTTGTCCAAGACAAGCGGAGGCGAATTAACAGTCCAATTTCTTATCGGCGAAAACATCGATACGGGTCCTCTGTGCCGAGTTTATCTAATTTTTCCATGTACCTTCATTTATTTTCACCTTCTACATGTCTAAGGGTATGGGCGTCGTGCTATAAGACATATTTTCGTGTCGTCTCCAATTGAATTAGCATTGAATAATGCTTTGCTAGACCGGCAATATGGCGAGGTAAACAAAAGTCATGTGATTTTATGATGTAGGCGCACAAGCGCTATAGAAAATAGCTAACTTGTCCAAAAAAAGGCAAAAAATCTTGACATATTGTCTGATTTGTGTGTCTATATCTCAGCTTGCTCGCTAAGATAAGCTACTTTCTGGTTCATGTTGGATGATGGAGGACATCAGGATCATGCTTTTGTTTTATACTCTGCAGTAAAAGGCAATAGTTCCATTGTAACTTAAACAGCAAGAAAATGGGCCATGATTTTTCATTTGGATTCATTTTCATTTTCATATTTATTTGTTCACAAGCTAACAACTGGTTCACAGCGGATCATGAAACATGACAGAAGCGTACGATTCTTTTCTTCTAGGGCAGTTCCAGCATGACTCAAATTGAAGTTAAATTAAAAATAAAAATAAAATACTTAAAACATAAACAAATAGTGCAGTAATGCTGTTCAGTTTGTTTGTTTGTAGTATACTTACTGGTTCATGGAAGATGACAGAAAATTAAACGATTCCACTTTTTATCACAGGATCAATAGATGAAGCTGTTATTTTCTTATTTAGATGGTGAAAAAAAGATAAATTCACAGTTTTAGAATTTAAAAAAAATTGTGGAGTGGCACATTCCTGTTAGTGTAATGAACCTGCGATATGTGGGCAGACCCAAATGCAGGACTTTGAGGCAGAGGCATAGTGTTCAATTTGGTTATGCCGGAACCTGGGTCATACACGGTTTAGCAGTCCCACAAGGCAGAGGCACAGAAACGCTAGGCTAGGCGGGATCCAAAAGTCATACAGCAAGGTCCGATGACTATGGGGCAAACTAACTAACTCAACAGGACAGGATCAAACCAAAGGGAACAGAATCGCTGTGACTATGGTTACTCTAACTTACGTGTAGAAGCGGAGAGTCCCACAGGCAGTGAATGCAGCTCACTAACAAAAGCAATGAACTGGCAAATGCCATTGACAAAAACTCCAACTTAAATGCGTGTCTAGTGGCCTGGCCACGCTCCTCTCGGCAGTGGCCGAGCCTTGCTCATGACAAGTAGTGTGTTTGTTAGGTAGAAGGCAACTTCCTGGTTCATGTAAGATGACGTAAGATTACTGGACCCAACCGATGTAGAGCACAAATTATTCTTCTGACTCAAAGGTGATACATTCAAAATTCATCGTTCCTCCTGCCTTGGAGTTTCATTTTCTTGGCACAAGAAACAGATCGACCGAATGATTCGATTCAAAAGGCAACGTGAGCTAATCATTTCACAAAATAAGCTACATGCTAATGCGGATAGTTTTTTATTATTCCCCCCCCCCCCCCCCCCACATGCCATCAAACACTGCCTGCCTACATGATTTTACTGGAAAGAATCCCAAATTTAAAATTGTGCCAGCTTTATTACCTCTTGGCAGGCAGTTATTGTAGAATTCACTCTCTCTCTTTCAAGCGCATAAAACAAAAATAATAATGTTTCTATACAACCATCCTGCTTAGGCCAGCTGTATGTAAATGTATAAACTAGCAGGCTAAAAGTATACGAATAGACACAAACGTGCGGTTTTCTCAGCCATGATAACAAATCAGTGCATGGAAAGCTGAGGAGAGTGATAGGAGGGGGGGGGAGAGGTGAAAGAGGGGTGATGGTAGGGATGAGAGGAGGTAAAAAGGAGGGAGAGGGGAGATAATGTATTGTAGGGTGATTAATGTCAAAGGCACTGAGCGCTGAATACTTATGAAGCAGATGTCAATGGAGCTTTACCCCGCAAGGTTACACCGGGGGAGGCTTGTGAGGGAAGGTGGGTCACAAGCAGAAGAGGGGGGATGACGACGTGTCCCTGCTGGGCGTACGTCACAAAGACAGGCGATAAAGCGAAAACTCACAAGTATGAAAGTGATGCGTTTTCCGTTCACTGCCATTGAAGCTTTTCAGCCATTCATCAAGTAATGTTTTCAGTCATGGCTGTTTTTTTTTTCCCAATCAACAGAATTATGTAAATTCTTTGGAAGGGGCTGACTTGGGCCAAGAAGAAACACATTCAATTTTGGTTTAGAGTAATTCACTTGCCTTACAGGTCAGAGGTGCCGGGTTCAAACCTTGGCTACCGGTACATCGTTTTTTTTTGGTGGGTATTCCTCCTCCTTGGCTTCCTTGCACAATCCAAAAACGTGCATGTTCGGTTCATTGAAAATTCTAAATTAAAGAAGTGTGAATTATTGTTTGTCTATGTACCCTGTGATTGACTGGCGACCAGTCCAGGGTGTACCCAACTTCTTTTCCACAGTCAGCTAGGATAGCCGAACTAATGATATGGAGGATTTAGAAAATTAGTGAATCAATGGATGTGCATTCGCACCGCCTACAGGCAACAAACTTTAATAACAGTGGAATAACTGTAAAAATCAGTCACTGTGATTTGACGGGCGCGTACGTGCCCGCGCACCATCGCACTCGCACATCTACACAGCCGAGCACGAAAAATCACACATGTAACATTTGTTTCGAGTAGAAATACATAGATATTGGAAGACGTCGCTTATTTTGTGTAGTCTTGACCAATGTTCCCTCTAAGCTGCACCACTGCATAATTGCGTACTTATCGCACACACAGCGCACATAAAAACCGATCCAGTGCAGTGAACCACAGCCTGACGTCTTTTTTTTTTTTTTTTCAACACGGGAGCACAGCTCTCTAACAACGAGCTGCTGCGCACCCTACTTCTACTTCCTAGTTTACCTGACACCACCCCCCTCCGCTCTTAAAGGGGTACACTCATACTTACAAACAGAACACACACTTGCAACTTCAAATTTGTGGGCATGACTGGTGGACCACACCTGTAATTTTATATCTGAGGGGGATGACTGACCACACCCGTATATTTTTCAAATGTGAGTAACCGGTAAAAATCACTCACCCCCTTTAATTTTCTCTCCTAAATGGCACTAGTTGCTAGCTAACAAAAAAAAAAAAAAAAGCCAACAAAGCATTGGAACAGGCATGCAAGCTCAGTAGTTGGTAATGTCAGTAAGAACAACCCAACACGCTGCTTGTCCTCCCGTGTGCGTCCTTTCTTGAGTGAGGATGATGTAAAATAGTAGAACGCTACTGTTTTTTTTTTTTATTATTCTGGGTGAGAAAATTATTTTCATCATATTGGAAGTCACAAGAAAGATGATAAGAAGACAATACCAGAAAACCTTTTTGTTTTCCTCTCTTTCTGGCGACCTACTTTCTCTTTAACAATCACACTATGTTTTTGTGGTTCCATGAAGAATACGGCCGTAAAGTATACAGAATACGTGGATCATTAAGACACGACATAGGGTTATTATACGATTATAACCACTGCAGTGCGCCGGTAGATGTGCGTCGATGGTGCTTAGATACTTGGTGTACAGCGACTATTCGCCAACTGTCATTTTTTCACGGTGGTTCACTTCACTCGCGTTCGGCCACGTCACTCACTGTGCGACAGGCATTCGATACATTTTTCGGGAGTGTGGGGGTAAGCCGCAGTATCTTCAGAAAACATATCTGAGATTCGAACCGCAAACCGCAGAACTGCAAGGCACCATTGTTGCCACATTTTTAAAAAACACTATTATACAGCGAAGAAAATAAGTATTTGAACAACCTTCCATATTGCAAGTTCTCCCACTTGGAAATCGTGGAGGGCTCTGAAATTTTCATCGTAGGTGCATGTCCACTGTGAAAGAGATCATCTAAAAAGAAAAATCCAGAAGTCGCAATACATGATTTTCTTTTTAACGATTTATTTGTTTGATACAGCTGCAAATAAGTATTTGAACACCTGAGAAAACCAATGCTAATATTTGGTACAGTGGCCTTTGTTTGCAATTACAGAGGTCAAACGTTTCCCGTAGTTCTTCACCAGGTTTGCAGACACTGCAAGAGGGATTTTGGCCCACTCCTCCACACAAATCTTCTCTAGATCAGACAGGTTTCCGGGCTGTCGCCGAGAAACACGGAGTTTCACCTCCCTCCAAAGATTTTCTCTTGGGTTTAAGTCTGGAGACTGGCTTGGCCACGCCAGAACCTTGATATGCTTCTTACGGAGCCACTCCTTGGTTTTCCTGGCTGTGTGCTTTGGGTCATTGTCATGTTGAAAGACCGAGCCACGACCAATCTTCAATGGTCTGACTGAGGGAAAGAGGATGTTCCCCAAAATCTCACAATACATGGCCGCGGTCATCCCCTCCTTAATACAGTGCAGTCGTCCAGTCCCATGTGCAGAAAAACACCCCCAAAGCATGACGCTACCACCCCCATGCTTCACAGTCGGGATGGTGTTCTTGGGATGGAACTCATCATGCGTATTCCTCCAAACACGGTGAGTGGAATTATGACCAAAAAGTTCCAAAACAACCTCACACAGGTGCATCTGATTCAGGATAATACATGGAGTGGAGGTGGACTTTTATACATTGCGACTTCTGGATTTTTATTTTTAGATTCTCTTTCTCACAGTGAAGATCCACCTACAATGGAAATTTCGGACCCCTCCATGATTTCGAAGTGGGGGAACTTGCAATATAGCAGGGTGTTCAAATACTTATTTTCTTCACTGTAGCATGCAGTTTGATACACTGAAATAGAAAATCCTGCCAACTTGCAGGAGTATGTGATCTAATGCGAGCCACTGGAGTTTTTAAGGGTTTTGTGTGTGTGTGTGTGTGTGTGTGTGTGTGTGTGGTGTGTGTGTGTGTGTGTGTGTGTGTGTGTGTGTGTTGTGTGTGTGTGTGTGTGTTTTGTATGTATGTTACCTCTCCAATGAAAGGCATGTGTCTTTTTTCGGAGCCCAGGCAGGACAACACAGCCCGAGGCGGTACAACACCGTATGCAGCTCCGCGCTACTTCTGAAGCCTCGTACTTTGCACAAAGCGAGTGAGCGGGAACAGCAAACTGTGCCAGCGAGACGTTTTGGATGTTTGACTGAACCCTGCATCACCTGAGATCAAACGGTACCCATGTGTCAGCACTTTTCGAAAGCGCTGTTGCTCCATCTAAATAAAGAGTGTGTGTGTGTATGCGTGCGTTTGTGTGTGTGTCTGTCCTTAAAAAAAATCTGAAACCTGTGGACTGAGTCAGTGCGTGCCTGGGAAAAAAAAAAAAAACGAGTGAACGGCTCGCAAGGTGAACATTCATCATAAGTGAGTGCATTCAACGCTGAAAGGGCATCGCAGAGTGCAGCTGGCGTTCTCGGTGTCAAATCAGGACCCCCAAAATGAAAAAAAATAAAAAAATAGATCGCAGTGACGACGTAGACAAAAGACCTTACCGCGCTGTTGGTTCATTGATGTCGGAGCGGCGACGTTTCATACCTTGACCCCTTGGAGCAGCTTTGACCTCTCGTTTAATGACCGCAGTTCATCGATTCAAGGTCAAGCGCAGATGTCGCACAAACACAAAGGCTTATTATCTCAGTCCGAGATAGGGCGATTGCTAAACGGGCTTTATTTTTTCTCAAGAGTAATATCTTTCACGTTCCGTTACAGATTTTTAACGCGGCTTTGACCATCAAAAATGACCTCATCGTGACATCTTGTAAATCTGCAGTTAGGCTACACCAGGGGTCACCAACGCAGTGCCCGCGGGCGAATGGTAGCCCGCGAGAACGATATAAGGCACCCGCGAAGTATGTTCTAAAAATACCATAGGCCCCAAATTGTTACGATTATTTGTGCTTTAAATTCTGAAGCTGACTTGCTTACGTGAATTAAAATTTTAAAATACCTGGAATGTCATGTATTACAATAAATTAAAACAAAAATATTTTCTGTACGTGTAATGAACTGAGTGTGAAATTTGCCGCAAACAGGTCACCAAGTAGCCCTCAGCCTCAAAAAGGTTGCTGAGCCCTGGGCTACACAAACCCAGCTATGATATGTTGTCCTTTTTCTCAACAACAACAAAAAAACTTTTTAGGGTGTTAACCCCATAAACCACGGGTGTCAAACTCAAGGCCTGGGGGCCAAATCAGGCTTTTATGTGGTCCGCGAAGCCAAATCTAGAGTGTCAATTTCTATGATTCTTGTGAAAAGAAAAAAATCTGTACCAAAATATCAAATGGTCATATATCAAAAACGATAAAGTTGAGATATTACAAGCATTTTTGTTCCCAAACAAGAATAGTTGAAAAACACATTACCCTTGACTTCTGATTCCAAAACTAGTTCATAAATTAATGATGTATATATGATGAGACGATTAAATGTTTTTATTGTTTCACAGTCATAACGGCCCTCGGAGGGAAACCGGGACTACAATATGACCCGCGAGGAAAAGGAGTTTGACACCCATGCCATAAACATTCTTTGAATTAGTAATCAAATTGGTCTATTTATGCTTTGATAGATGGATTTAAAAAAAAAAAAAACGTTTCCCACTAATTCCATTGCTCTTAGGAGCCAGAATGACTGAATTCCCATGTGAAATAGTTCAGGCTTCCATTCCTCACATATTCAGTCACTCACATTTGAAAAATGTACAGGTGTGGTCAGTCATGCCCGCAGATATAAACCTGCGGGTGTGTGTTCTGTCTGTAATTATGAGTGTACCCCTTTAAGAGCGGAGTGGGGCGGTGTCTGGTAAACTTGGAAGTAAAAGTAGGCTAGCCAGTAGCCACTGATCTTAAAAAAAAAGACTGGATAGAGCATACATATTTAGCGGTGTGTCGATTGGTTGAAGCCAGTTGGGCGCCATCTTGGTACTCCCAAAACGTGCGGAGGACATGGTTTACAGGTTGGATTATGCCGGGGTTTTTCTCAAAGTTTGGCATGTGAGCGTGAGATTTTTTTTCTGTTCTGGTAACATGAAGGATTTTTAATTCAACTTGGTGAGACAAAAAAGGCAAAGTGCAAAGGAAAGACATAGAACACCGTGACTACCAAGAAACGATTTCTGTGTCATGTTAACTTTTCCCAAAATACGCTGTGAAGCACTATCATCATAACATAGCAAAAAATGAGCATTTTTGGTCATAAAAACATTTAATTGTAAGTCAATCACTTCGATATATTTTTGGAAATAAGGACTCGCAATGGGAAAATACATGCTAAACACATCATTCATTTGAAATTTGAACTTATTTCCTCGCATTTGAAAATCAAATTCAATTTGCAGAGTTCTGTATTATGAAATTCATCAAAAATTAAACTGAAGATGTGTTTTCTTGCTTATCCACTGATGAAGTTTGGGAAAATATTGACATCGCTTTTTCGTGAAGAACGGTCAGCTTGTAAAGGTGAAGCAGAGAGTGAACAACAACAACCGTAACCCTAACTTAGTTCAAGTGAATTAAGCTCATCAGAAAATAAAAAAAAAAAAACCTTTACAAACAAACTAAGACTGTCAAAGTAAATCTTTCTAATTTACCTGTGGAATGTTTTCTCACAGCCATGAAACTGGCGATTAACATATCAGGGGTCACCAACCTTCCTGAGCGGCGATCATATGAAGGACTACATGACTTGTTAGGGGCAAAATTCAAAAATAGAACTCCTTATACTTTAGAAATATATAAATACTTTATATTCTATACCATTGTTTTAATTTTTTCAGAGTAAGAAAGTCAGATTCAAAAGTTAAAGCACAGATAAAAGTAATAATCGTAGCAATTTGTAACTTGTGCTATTTTTACAACATGCCTCGCGGGCGCCTTAAGTGGTCCTCGCGGGCAACCGTGCGCCCGCGGGCACCACGTTGGTGACCCCCGACGTAGTTAATCGCTGTCGCTGCACAGGTCGGCACGGTTGTTTTGGGAGTATCAAGATGGCGGATGGCGACTTCAGTTTTGGTGGCCAATGAGCCATCCAATCTTTTTTTATTTTTTAGATCAGTGGCAGCAGCACGTTCGAGACTGCGTGCTTCCGTGTTAACAAAAAAAAAAAGGCTGTCAGGCTGTGGTTCACTGCGCTGGATCGGTTTTCATGTGCGCTGAGACTGTGTGACAAGTGCGCAGTTGCGCAGGTTAGATGGAACATTGGTCACGACGACACAAAATAAGCGACGTCTTTCAATGTGTATTTCTACTCGTAACAAATTTTACGTGTGATTTTTCTTGCTCGATTGTGCAGATTTGCGAGTGCGATGGAGCACCGGCGCGTACGCGCCTGTCACATCACAGTGACTGCGGCAATACTGCTCCATGTTTGTTCCCTCAGGGTAATAGTTGAGTCCGCACTAACTCAAAGAACCATTCCTAAAGTCCAGCGCAAAGTTTTGCTGCTACAGGTGCGCCTTTGTAGCAGCTTCCCAAAGTTCCGATGACATTGCCAGATAAAGCGTTGGCTGCGTTGACATTGCTAGTCATCTCACATCTTCTCTTTTGGTATCTCTCCTCTACTGTCCTCCTCCTCCTCCTCCTCCTCACCACTCCTCTAATCTCTCGCTCTATTAGTAGTCTATTTACAGCCTATTCAGTCTGGGGCCTGCCAACACTTACTGCTCTCCGGAGCTTTATCAAGCCATTGATAAACTACAACGTACGCACCCACGCACATTTACATATTGGCATGCTCGTATGAAGTCATCAGGAGTGCATGTGCGCGGCGTGTTTGCAGGCATCCAGCAACAGCGGCGTGAGCGCAGTCATTTTTAGAGGTTGGTGAGCGCATACGGCCTATGCCGGGCTGTGCTGTGGGTATACTGTATTTAAATGTGTGTGCGTGTGTTTGTGTTTTGACGCTCGCCTTTGTGCGCGTGTCGGTGCACACGGGTATATGTTATCAGCGGTGTCCCAGTGTGCTCGCCGAGGGCCAGTCTATTTAGTGTTCATAACAAAGCCTTTTACTCGGGCTCCAATCAGGATTAAACCCTTATCGGCGCTCGCAGACCGCAGGACACAGCCAGCCGGCGCCCGTGCGCGCACGCGCGGGCGCGTGTGTGGCCGACAGACGTGCTCGCGGGTTTATATGGGATTATTTTTACACCTTTGCTTTGTATCTTTTTTTTTTTTTTTTTTGGATGCATTTGTTCATAGTGGGGTTTTTTTTTTCTTTCTTAATTTGACTGTTTTGTGCAAATGCGCACACACGCAGGTACAGTTTGAGTGGTGGGTGGGTTTTTTTTGGGGGGGGTGGAACGCTTGTTGCAACTGTGCGCGTGTGCACGTGTGTGTGTGTGTGTGTGTGTGTGTGTGTGTGCGTGTGTGTACTTCAGAAGAAGGGAAATTGTGAAGCCGTATTAAATGCAGATCCAAAGCTGTAACCCCCCACTGTGGGTTAGATAATTATCATCACTGTATGTGAAATTGTTTGTTTGAGTGCACGATAAATCATATCTTTGCCTCGCTGAACCTTTTGCACTGTGAGGTGGAGAAGTGCAAAGATGAAATGGGGAAAGGGGGGAAAAAAGGAGGGGAGGAGAACAATGACAACGCGAGCGACAAAGTAAGGAAAAACAGAAAAGGGGAATATAACTGGATGAAAGGAATCGGAGTGAAAATGGAGAGAAAGAACAAAAGGAAAGTCAGTCAAGTAATAAACAAGGAAGGAGAGAATTAAAGAGAATTGTCAAAGGTGGGAATGAAAGGAAAGAAGAAGTCATGGGATTAAATGATGAGAAGAGGGAAAAGAGGGAGGAAAGGAGTTGTAAAAGATGCAATTTGTTGGCCAACGGTCCAGGGCGTACCTTGCGCGTCTCGCCTGACGTCGGCCCGACGGCAACGCGAATGAGAATGTGGGGAACGACAGAAAGAAAGAAAAAGAAAGAAAGAAGAAAGAAAGAAAGAAAGAAAGAAAAAGAAAGAAAGAAGAAAGAAGAAAGAAAGAAGAAGAAAGAAAGAAAGGGGGAATTAAGGAAGGGAGAAGCTGTCCAAAATGAAAGACAAGAAAGAACTGATGGGGAAGGATGGCAGGAAATGAAAAAGGGAAAGACGGCAGAAAAAAAGGAAAACAGGAAAATGGGACTTAAAAGTGAAGCAAGAGGAAATAAAGGAAAGGGGACTGAGTGGAAACAAATATTTAAAAAATACAAAATCAAAGCGTGAAGAAAGAAAGAAAGAAGGAATCAAGGAAGGGAGAAGCTGTCCCAAATGAAAGACAAGAATGAACTGATGGGGAAGGATGACAGGAAATGATAAAGGGAAAGACTGCAGGAAGGAAGGAAAACAGGAAAATGGGACTTAAAAGTGAATCAAGAGGAAATAAAGGAAAGGGGACTGAGTGGAAACAAATGTTTAAAAAATACAAAATAAAAGCAAGAAAGAAAGAAAGAAGGAACTGAGAGGGAAGGATAACAAGAAATGAAAAAGGAAAGATGGCAGAAAGGAAGGAAAATTGACTTGAAAATGAAGCAAAAGGAAATAAAGGAAAAGGAACTGGATGGAAACAAATGTTTAAAAAAAATACAAAATAAAATCAAGAAGGCAGAAAGAAAGGATGGGAACCAATAAGAAGGTCTTTAGTGTCATTTGAAAGCTGTGGAAAAGTATCAAATTATAATCCCACGATAACCGTGAAATTTACACTGTAAATAAGAAAGAGGTCCTGGTTGGCTCAGTCGGTAAAACAAAGAAAAACTGCTCTGCCGTCTTTGATTTTTCCCCATGGTCGTTGTACTAGTAATTCTAGTACTACAGTATATTGTACAATATAATAAACAATACAGTTGAGTACCGGCATGTCTCGCTGGCCTCAGTCCACAACGTGGAGTGCAATCGTCTTTGTTCTTGCTTTTTTTGTTTTTGTTTTGTTAGTTGAAACTGTAAATGATGTGATCGGCCGGCGACGCCCCTTTAAGTCATAACGTATACGGCGGGCCTTTGTTGCGACGATAACGGCGCGGCTAATTATGCAGATGAACCTCATTCATATGAATGAGCCACGCCGGCGGCGGGGTGGAGTCGCCGCGACACGCGCGACAACAATGAGCTGGCAAAATGAAGACCGCGCTGAATTTATGAATAACAAAGCGGGAGGCCTCATCCATCTGTCTACTGTAGCGCGTGTCGCCCAAAAAAATCATACGCAATCATCTTTATTAGCGTATATGCCGCCTCTTTCTTTGCGGAACATTTCAACTCTGTACAAAAAAGTTAGGTCAAAAATCTCCAGGTGTAAAGATTGAAGTTAAGAAGCTAATTTGGAGGGGGAAAAAAATGTAACTTGTGGAAAACATTTTTAAAGGCATTTTCAGAGCAAAAAAAAAAACAGACACAAAGGAGGATAAGAAGAAGAGAATATGAATGAATAGGATTGAGTTTTTAAAAAGGACTTGGCTCGCTCTTTCCATATATTACAGCAATTGTACGAATCTCAAAGGGCCTCAAAGGTCAAAAGGTCATTGTTTAGGGTTGCTCAGGCCAAGTGCGGTAATGGGACAATATTCAAAAACAAAATGTACTTTTCATTCAAAAGCTCAAAACATGAAATGGCATTTCCAAAGTGCCAAATATGAAAATGGATACTTTCATCAAACGAACTGGAGAGTTTGGTTAATTGCAGCCGTCACTTTTTCTTTTTCTTTGCCTTCATCCCTTCAGTCACACATTCCTTTATTGATTTATTGTTATTTGGAAATATACATTTTCATCTCAATAAATATGAATCTGCTAGAAAAGCCCGTTTAATTCAGCCATTTAGATGATATAATACTGGTGTCAAACTCAAGACCCGGGGCCCAGATCTGGCCCGCCGAATCATTTCATGTGGCCATGGCGAGCAAATTCCGTGTCAACTTCCGTGATTCTCGCTAAATTATCTGTACCAAATTTTCAAATTGTCTTATCTAATCAATAATGTTAAGATATTGCAAGCACTTTTTTTTCACTAAACTTGAGCAAAAGTTGAACTTTGACTCTGATTTCCAAAATCATTATCGATCCACTTGTGTCACGAACCAACGGTGCACGGGCGGACCCAAATGCAGGACTCCAAGACGAGGACATGATGTTCACTGGGTTTTATTATAAACGAAAGTTGTGCACGACAACGCAGTCCAAGAAGGCAGGATCCAAAACTTGGCTTTTGTTCCTCACACACTGCCTTGCGCTGTTGTGCAGTGACGGCACAAAAAGATGAGTTGATCGACAGCGCACTGCGATGTGAAAAGTGTACGTCGAAAATAAACAAGCGTGGATCATTCACAGGTTCTTCCTTTGCCCGTGAACGTCAGCGCTTTTAGCGGACAGCGAAGATTCACAAACCACCCGCGAGTGAGCTCGACTCGGTGTTGAGGTGCCAAAAAAAATGAGATTTGCGTTCATTTCGGAACCCGCGACAAAGAACATAATTGTGCTGAATAGATCAACGATGAACCAAATCTATCACCGCCTCTCCTTAGGAGACAAACGATCAAGGAGGAGCCTCCCCGCACGCAACCGTGATGAAAATTTCCCGTGACATGTTGTGTCTGCTCTCGCTTCCTGACGAACGGTGAAGCTACATCAGAACTGAGCGGCCCATCAGCACACATTTGGACGGAGGGAGGAAATTGGGCTGAAGTGAATCCATGAATAAATATGGAGGTCCTCAGAGGATCATTAACACCTGTCAGCCTGCTCACAACCACTACTCTATGCTAATGCCTCCAACTTTGTAACCTACCGCTAGCTTTTATCTATGACAAAACTTGTCTATTGTCCACATGCATTTCTCAATCAAATATCTTATATCAGTTTGAAATTGGAGCAATTTCAGTTTCGTTTTGCAAAAAGTGAATATAGTTTGTGTTTAGTAACTCCCAAAACTTGGAGGCTCTTTGGGCTATGACATATAAACCGTACATCAGTCACCGTGATATGACGGGCGTGTACGCATGAAAAATCCATCCATCCATTTTTTTTGCCGCTTATCCTCATGAGGGTCGCGGGGAGTGCTGGATCCTGTCCCAGCTGTCAAACGGGCAGGAGGCGGGGTAGACCCTGAACTGGTTGCCGGCCAATCGCAGGGCACATTGAGACAAACAGCCGCACTCACAATCACACCTACGGGCAATTTAGGGTGTCCAATTAATATTGCAAGTTTGTGGGACGTGGGAGGAGACCGGAATGCCCGGAGAAAACCCACGCAGGCACAGGGAGAACATGCAAACTCCACACAGGTGGGGCCGGGATCGAACCTGGGTCCTCAGAACTGTGAGGCCAACGCTTTACCAGCTGATCCACTGTTCCACCATCATTGAATCAATCTTTAATAAAAGTTAATCGCAGACTTGAAATGGTGGCAGGTGTGTGCTGAAGCCCATTTTAACTGGCCCATGTAGTTTGAATTTAATTGGTTAACTCGAAACATGGCCACGTGCCCAGTCTTGAGGGTGTGTACACTTGTGCAACCACATTATCTCAGTTGTTAACTGTTACGTCCTTACAAAAAATCACGTGTGTAAAATTAGTTACGAGTAGAAATACATAGATATTGAAAAGCTGAGCCCTCGAAGTGAAACCACAGCCTGACGTCTTTTTTTTTTTTTTAACACGGAACGAGCTCCTGCTCAGCCGACTTCTACTTCCTAGTTTACCTGACACCGCCCCCCTCCGCTCTTAAAGCGGTACACTCATAATTACAAACAGAACACACGCCCGCAACTTTACATCTGCGGGCATGACTGACCACACCTGTACATTTTTCAAATGTGACTGACTGCTACGTGTTTACATGTTTGAATTAGTAAATTTGCAGTGTGTCATACTGCATGGATACCATTAGAATTTCCCCAATCCTGGCTAGTAAAAAAAAAAAAAAAAAAATGAAAAATAGAAGTTAGCATTTTATATTTCCAAGAGAAGTTTAGTATATTGTGGTCTGCTTGATAATCCGGAAAAAAAAAAAGTTTTGCATCACTATTTGAACATCTCGGTGTGCTTGTGTGGGTTCTATCCGGGTACACAACCTCCCACATTCCCAACTCATGTATGTTACCTTCACCGAAGACTCTCAATTGCATGTAGGTGTGAGTTTGAATGGTTGTTTGTGTTCTTGCAAGGTGTGTCAGAAAAATTACTGGATTGGTTTCATCGAGTGGAGAATGCTGAGAAAGTGCCATCAACTCCAGGCTGGATCACCTCCAATCGTAGTTTGTTGATTGGATTTGAAATGTATCTTTTGTGACGCTAGTCCTGGAACTTTTCTGCCACGTTGACTGATCCGCGATTGGCCCGAGACCGGTCCAGGACGTAATCACGCTGTCCGAACGCAACCTTGCAACACTCGCTCAGTATCGCCCCCGGAAAGTAAACTCCGACAACGGAATTCACCCAAACAAGCCTACGAAAATGCGTGATGCCGAATTGCAATTTTTTTTTTTTTTTCTTTTCCCGGATGGGGGCGCGGGGTGCGTACACCACCGAATGTCCGTCAATCATGGTGTCAGAGATAGATGATCATTTTTGAGAATTTGCCATGAAAAAGGTAGCGCGAGGGGGCCGTTCATCGTTCCTTTTATTTGAATTATCGCAAAATGGGTGTGACAAAAAAAAAAAAAAAAAAAACAGCATTAGCACATTAATTTTATTTAATTGTATTGTCGTGCGTTGTCCACTTGACATACTGTGAAAGGAGAACTTTTCCCACTTTGCTGAGCCGACAGGCTCCAGAAATGTTTTATAGATCTGACTGGAGTAGCGTTGAACTTTTCCTCCGAGAAGAACCCATTATCGGCCGTGAATGTGTCTTTGTGTGCCTGTTTGTTCTAATGAGCATCTGTCAGTACAGACCCGATAACCACGGTAACACCCCAGGGTTATTTTCAGCGCGTCGTCGGAGCAGCTGTAGGGCTGTTGAGCGAGGTCAACATCTGGACTTAAAAAAGAACAACGTCCACACCCGGCAACGCTTTTATCTCGGTGGTCATTAAAATTGTTCTATTTGTAGTGCCCGTCCAGTAACACAATTTGCCGGTTTACTGATAAAAGGCCAGTCAGTCGGGCTGACCGATTCTCTTTCGGAAAAGTCAACACTTTCGTTGGACGTTTCTGCTTGTCAGATGCGCTGCAACTGTTGCAAATGTGGCCCAAAGACGACACTGCCGTGTACCGATTGGCATCACCATCAGCCTGGGAAAAGGTAAATGCGAGACTTGGACCTCGTTCGACCTGCACCACATTATGTACAATTCCATATGGCAGTCACTTTAAGTATAAAACCTTCAAGCTTGACCTAGAGAGCAAAAATCATTTACATCATTGAATCGTACATCCATCCATTTTCTTTGCCGCTTATGCTCACAAGGGTCGCGGGGAGTGCTGGAGCCGAGCCCGGCTGTCAACGGGCAGGATGCGGCGTACACCCTGAACTGGTTGCCAGCCAATCGCAGGGCACATGGAGGCAAACAACAGTCGCACTTACAATCAAACCTACGGGCAATTTAGAGTGTCCAATTAATGTTGCACGTTTTTGGGATGTGGGAGGAAATCGGAGTGCCCGGAGAAAAGCCACAGAGGCACGGGAAGAACATGCAAACTCCACACAAGGAGGGCCGGGATTGAACCCGGGTCCAATTTCCAGTTCCTCCACTGTGCTGCCATTATTGAATAATTCCTGATTAAAATATTATTTATTTTGGGATAATTGGAGACACTTCAAATGGTGGCAGGTGTTTTGATGCCCATTTAAACTGGCCTGTCCCCAGTCATGGGGGTGTGTATACTTGTGCAACCACATTATCTCAGTTGTTAATCTTTAGGTTCCCTCACAATTTTTAGTTTGAGTTGTATAGGTGGTGTCACGGTGCATAAGCTGGTAAACCGCTGGCCTCACAGTTCTGAGGACACGGGTTCGATCCCTTACCCACCTGTGTGGAGTTTCCATGTCCTCCCCCGTGCATGTGTGGCTTTTCTCCGGGCGCTCCGATTTCCTCCCACATTCCAAAAACATGCAACATTAATTGGTCACTCTAAATTGCCCCTAGGTGTGATTGTGAGTGCGGCTGTTTGTCTCAATGTGCCCTGCGATTGGCTGGCAACCAGTCCAGGGTGTGCCCCGCCTCCTCCCCGTTGACAGCTGGGATAGGCTCCAGCACTCCCCGCGACCCTTGTGAGGAAAAGCGGCAAAGAAAATGGATGGGTGGATGTTTTCTGAGGGCAGCATGGTGAACAAAGATGGAAAATGTTGAGCTCACAGTTCTGAGGTCCCGGGTTCGATCCCTTACCCACCTGTGAGGAGTTTGCATGTCCTCCCCGTGCCTATGTGGGTTTTCTCTGGGAATTCCGGTTTCCTCCCACATCCCAAACACACGCAACATTAATTGAACACTCTAAATTGCCCGTAAGTGTGATTGTGAGTGCGACTGTTTGTCTCGATGTGCCCTGCGATTGGCTGGCAACCGGTTCAGGGTGTGCCCCTCCTCCTTCCCGTTGACAGCTGGGATAGGCTCCAGCACTCCCCGCGACCCTCGTGAGGATAAGCGGCAAAGAAAATGGATGGATGGATGGATGGAGCTGTACAGATTATATAAGTCATATTAATGGTGGAAAAAGTTTTTGAATGATTCATTTTGGGCTCATATCACAAAAGCTGGCATTTGGACGGGTGTGTCGACTTTTTATACCCATCGTGATGAAGATGGTGATTGTTTTGTAGTACATAAAAACGTTGTCCAAATTTCATTTCATTTGTACAACAATGGGGATAAAACGAAAATGGTAAAAGTGTTGAAATTGTTCAGGAAACTGCCACAGATGTAAAATATGCATTGTGATATCGACAAAAGAGATACGAGGAAATAAAAATGTAGATCACATGTGAGACTTGTCGGGAGTCATCTTCGGGACAAAAAGGAGATCTTTAGAAGCTTTACATTTTTTTTCAAGTGTCCTTTGACGTGATGGACATGTGTATCGTGAGAGGAATGTGTAATAGTTTTGGGTTTTTTTTTTAATGCGTGTTCATGGGTGTAAATGCGGCAGTTTACGGTTATAGCGGCACATTAAAGTGAACAACACAGAACATCTGTCAGTGGGAAACATCGCAAGGGGACGTCGCCAGGGCGCGTGCGCACCCGCGCCGGTCCCCACAAGTACGTCATGCGGAGTGTGCGTCGAGAGGCGGGGCAAGGTCACCTCACGCGCACGGGCTCAGCGGAACGGCGCCTGGCGGGCGTGCGCGAGCGGCCAAGCGCCGGCAGTCTCCCAAGGACAACAAAGTGCTTACCCGTCTGGAAAAAAAATAAAAAATAAAAAAGTGGCTTTTCACTTCTGCGAACACACATGCACACACCTCGGTGTGACACTGACACATGGCCGTGAAGAGAAAAACAAAGATTTTTACGTTTAATGCACACAAGTGAATCGTACCGCTTTCCCGTCTCATTTGTCATTCTCCGCATTCTCACCGGTTGCTATCAACAAAATTATGTTATCATCAATTGGACTTCTTCTTATTATTCATTCATAAACAGTCGCAGGCTATGTTTTCACAATTCTTCATAATGAACAAGTTAGATATTTACTCTTCACGGTGCGCAGGGAACGCCAACATCTCCCAAGTCAACATGCCGAGAGTGGGAACGTGTAAAAAATGTAGCCAAATAAAAAAGCACGTAAGAATATGGAAGTGACAGGAAATAAAAACAAAAATATCTTGTAAATGTACCGTAATTTGCGGCCCATGAGCCGCAACTTTTTTCACACGCTTTCAACCCTGCGGTTTATGCGGCGATGCGGCTAACAGTGACTATTACCGCGCCTGTTAGCGCTCTGCTAGCGTTAGCGCTGTGCTAGCTTTAGTGCTATGCTAGCGTTAGCGCTGTGCTAGCGTGTTGCTGCTGTGTTTCTGCCGTGTCTCAGTGATATTTACCGGTAAGTTTTATTTTAACTGGCCCTGTTCGCGTTAGCGCTAGCGTTAAACTCTTTCTGTGTACCGTCTTTGTAAATGTCTCGTGTTTCAACCTGGGTTTCAATGTGGGCGCGAGTGGATTTTACACAGCTGCGGCCTATGCATGTACCAAATGGTATTTCCTTTACAAATGTACTCGGTGAAGCTTGCAACCAGGTGTGCTCTGTAGGCCGGGAATTACGGTACAAAAGTGGGAATTGAGGTTGTCGGGGCACATCACACACATGACTACCGAAATCTTTATGTTTGCAGTCTGTTGTACATGCAAATCTTTTAAGAGTAGAAAAATCTTTGTGTTTTTACCGGGCCTAAAAGTACTTGCGATCTCAACATCGGGTTGTTTGTCTTTACAGTCCGTGCTCTGTGACTGGGTGGAAACTCGTCCAGGGTCTAGCCCAATTTTTGCCCAAAGTCAGCTGGCGTAGACTACACCCTGCCTGTGGCCTGTATAAGTACAAGCGCTGTAAAAAAAAAAAAAAAAGGATTCTCATGGGTCTGGTCTGGTCACTGCTGTGGGCGGCCCTTCCTGTGAGGGGCGTGGCCAGGCCACTGCTCTGGGCGGTACCA
The DNA here is from genome assembly GCF_019802595.1 of Syngnathoides biaculeatus. Lineage (NCBI taxonomy): Eukaryota > Metazoa > Chordata > Actinopteri > Syngnathiformes > Syngnathidae > Syngnathoides > Syngnathoides biaculeatus. The sequence goes on from NC_084644.1 coordinate 7,379,481, forward strand.
TCTCGGACATTTGCCAGTTCATTGCGCATGCTTCACTGGCAGTCTGGGATACTCCCCTCCTGTGCCTAAGTTAGTGTTTAGAGTGATCCTTTGTCACAGCGAGTCTGTGCCATTTTAGTTTGATCACGTCTTGTTATGCTTCTTGGTTTCAGACCTTGTTTCACGATCTTTGGGATCTTGCCTAGCCCAGCGTTTTGGTTCCTCTGCCTTGATTTGGACCTGTTTTTGGAATAAAACCACTCTGAACATTATGCCTTTGCGTGGAAGTCCTGCATTTGGGTCCACCCCTCTGCCGCCGGTTCACGACATGGATAGATGACTCTAATATCCCAACCAACCATCCATCCATTTTTCTGAGCCGCTTATCCTCGCAAGAGTGGTGGAGCCAATCCCAGCTAACTTTGAGCAGGAGATGGGGTACACGCTGAACTGGTTGCTCGCCAATCACAGGGCACAAAGAGACAAACAATCACCCTCCCAATCACACCTAGGGGCAATTTAGAGTGTCCAATGAGTGCATGTTTTTCGGCATGTGGGAGGAAACCGGAGTCCACGGAGAAAACCCACGCAGGTACAGGGTAGAACATGCAAACTACACACAGGGGGATTTGAACCCCGGTCCTCAGAACTGCGAGGCCAACGCCCTAACCAGACACTCCCCATCCCAACCAGTTACAATGTAAAGCATGTACAGTGTAGCAAAGCGTATGGAAATTCGAACAAGTGGAACAGATTGCGTTCAACGTGAGCGTCCACTGTAATTATGGAACTCGTGTCGTATGTGCAACCAGCTAAGGTGGCAAAGTCAAACTATTGTTTACATAATCATACGCACAATACATAACCCATCATCCGTTGCACTCCACTTTCAGCCGGGGACGCATTAAACACCTCCATCTGTTACTTTATTTCATTAAGTATCGCGTAACAACCTTCTTATTGGGCGCAGCGCCTTCTCCAGTACTGTAAGTGGAGCTCTCCATCGCCTGCAACCCTCCTCGTTGCTCATTCTCCCCTCCGCCATCGGTGCTTCAGCTGTTGGTTCTCATTAGAAAAAAAATGTTTCTTATTATCCCGAGTTGCTCCGAGCAACTTGTGTGTAGCGGGGGGGGGGGGGTCGCACATATCTGTGTGTGTGTGTGTGTGTGTGTGTGTGGATACAGTAGCTGCCAAACACAGCCTTTGTCTTTGCTGTTTGTCTCTTCTGTCCCCTCATTATAAAAGACACCTTAGCTTGCTCTTTCCTCCCCATTTCGCTATCTTTCCCCTTTCCGCCTCTGCCTCTGCCTCGCTGTCACTCATTATCCAACAGCTCGAAGCAAGCAGTCAGCCATACGAGAATGAAACCTGACGCCTCACACAAGCGCTAGTTTGTATGACTGTATATCGGCTTGGCTCCCCGCGCCTTAAACTTTGCCCTAAACCTTTGGCTACTTTGCTTCCTTTCAACAGTCTCGCTAATTAACCGAGGCGCTCGCAGCCAGCAACCTGCCACATATTGTATGCAAACGCTATCTCAGGGTTGTAGCTTTTCTTGGCTTTCTTCTGTTTTTTTTTTTTTTACAGTACGCTGCAAAGTAGTTCTCTGTAGGACTAATTAACAAAGGAGTTAAGCATCAGCGCGGCGTGTGGTGAACGCAGTTGCTTTGTTTGTGGTTCAAGCTGATGAGCCTCTTTTATGTTCAAAAAGCACTCAGATGTTCGTTTATCTTGTATATTTGCATGTAGTCACTTTCAAAATACACTGGGGGGGTAAAAAAATGACCTTTCAAAAACAACTTTAAAAACAATATATGTTGTTACGGATGCATATTGCTGCCACACACACACACACACAAAAATAATAGGTCGCTATCACGTTATAACATGATATCTGGATGTTTCATGTTATAACATGATGTTTCACGTTATAATGTGGTTAATTACACGTTATAACGTGAATCATTTCATGTTATGACATAATTCATTTCACATTATAACATGAAAAGTTATAACGTGACATGAACCACGTTATAACATGCAATTTATCACATTATAACATGAAACATCACGGTAAAGCCTAGTAAGTTGTACGTTATAACCTGAAAAGTTGGTGTTGACTTTTTGATATGAACATGAATGTGAACATAATTGATTTCACATTATAACATGAAAAATTTCATGTTATAACGTGAAATGAACCACATTATAATGTGTAATTTATCACATTATAAAATGAAACATATCACGGTAAAGCCTAATAAGTTCTACGTAATAACCTGAAAAGTTGGTGAACTTGTTGATATGAACATGAACGTGAACATAATTCATTTCACATTATCACATGAAATGTTTCATGTGATAACGTGAAATGAACCACGTTATAACATGTAATTTATCACATTAATAGCATGAAATATATCACAGTAAAGTCTAATACGTTCTACGTTATAACCTGAAAAGTTGGTGTCAACTTGTTGGGACCCTGTGGTCACTCACATTCTCCCCAGGTGGCCTACAGGAAGGCACAGCTAGAAGTGGACTCTCATTGAGTGTTGCACAAAACATGGATTTGGTGAGCTTTTTGCGGAGTCGTGGTGTACCTGAAGATTGCCTCTTACGCGTGGAGCAAAACCATGTAGTAATGTAGTACAACATGTATAAAGAACCAGAAGTAATTGCCGGGGTGAAAAGGGGTGGAATTTATTATTTTCTACATTGTAACATGAAACTAATTTACGTTATAACATGAAACGAATCACGTTATAACGAAGAGCATATCATGTTATAGCGTGAAAGTTTAACACTATAACATGAAATGTATTACGTTATAACGCATAATTAACCACATTATAAAGTGAAACATATCATGTTATAACGTGAAACATCCACATTAAAACGTGAGACATATCACATTATAACGTGATAGTGATTTTATTCTTTTTTCTTTTTTTTGTTGTTGGCATGTGGCTCTAATATGAAATGACTTAAGATTCTTAAAATAAGTTCTTGACTCTTAAAACAACTTTTTTTTTGTCTGGTTTCAAATTTAGGGGAAAAAGAGTCAAAACTGTTCTTTAAAAAATATGGACAGTAAGATGTTATCAGTGGAGAAAAGACTTCATTCATTAGAAAAGATTTTGTATTTTTGTAATGTCGCCAAATATAACATCGATGTGTTTGGAAGGCCGTTTCTCGATCTCCTGTTAAATCCATAATTGACACCAAAAAAACTAATGGCCAATAGCTTACTTACCAAGAATGAAAACACATATTTCAGGATTGTCCAGTAATCGCCCGGGTCGCCCGCACTCTTGCGGCGGCGTCTTTTTGCTCACGATGTTGTGTAAGGTCCAAACGCTCTTTAATTCACTTTACCCTCTGACAGAACCGCTCAAGCAAAACTGCGATTCAATTTACTGCCGCGCGGGTTAACGAGATGATATGGTTTTTATGAAACAAGCGAGTCAGCATTCCTCTTAAACGTCCTTCTTACAACCATGACAAGGCAATAATTCACCTTCTCCGTCCCGGAGGTCCCAGTTCAGAAAGCGCGCCAATTAGACGCCTCGACTGGCACTTAATTGCCACTCGGAAGGGGCTGATGGGCCATTAATTAGCAGGACATTAACGAGACTGATTATTCATTAACGGCGGCGCATATTGGAGCAGATAAGAGCTGATTGTAATAAACTATTGCTGGAGTGAAAGGCAGTGGCTGTCTTCCGGAAGATTATCTGACCTGCTGTGGCGTTCAAGACCAAGACAATCATGTTTCGAGTGATCGTTAAATGGTGGGAAAAAAAATTATAATTTTAGTGTTGAACCATGTCCCTCATTGCCCAATCCGTATTACTTCTCGTCACATGATCATTATCATCAAAAAAGTATGGTTGTGGAGTAAAGGATGATTATCACATTACCTATAAAAGGGGCAGATTCAAGGTGCAATTATTATTCACGGTGATCATATCAATCCCTGTAGGTTATTATATTGTTAGCCCATCGACGGTTTTCAGAATTTTAAATATAATTTTCACACTACTGAAATCCGGAATCAAGCTCAACTGCCCTCGTGGGCTTTTTATGACATTTCTCTGGTCACATCTTACAGGGCGAGACATGGTCTACACCACGGGTGTCAAACTCGAGGCCCGGGGCCCATAGCAGGCCCGCCACATGATTTTATACGGCCCGTGAAGCCATATCTCGAGTGTCCATTTAAATTATTCTTGTAAAAAAAAAACTGTTTACAAAAATTTCAAATTGTCATGCATCATAAATGATAAAGTTGAGATATTACAGGCAATTTTTGTGTTACCAAACAAAATAGTTGAAAAACACATTACCCTCGATTGCCGGTTCCAAAAGTAGATCATAAATTGATGACGTAAATACGATGCGACGATTAAATATTTGTATTGTTTCGCAGTCATAACGGCCCACTGAAGGAAACCGGAACCACAATGCGGGCCACGAGAAAAATTAGTTCGAGAACCCTGGTCTACAGAGAGCTTCCACAGGATCCAAAGGGAGTTCATTGTCCAAAGGTACGAGTTAGCAGTACTTTCAAGACATTAATCATCAAGTAGGTCATTTTTATTCCTTCAACATGTTCTCAGTTATAATCTTCTTCTTTTCCTTTCGGCTTGTCCCGTTAGGGGTCGCCACAGCGTGTCATCTTTTGCCATCTTAGCCTATCTCCTGCATCTTCCTCTCTAACCCCAACTGCCCTCATGTCTTCCCTCACCACATCCATAAACCTTCTCTTTGGTCTTCCTCTCGCCCTTTTGCCTGGGAGCTCCATCCTCAGCATCCTTCTACCAATATACTCACTCTCTCGCCTCTGAACATGTCCAAACCATCGAAGTCTGCTCTCTCGAATCTTGTCTCCAAAACATCCAGCTTTGGCTGTCCCTCTAATGAGCTCATTTCTAATCCTATCCAACCTGGTCACTCCGAGCGAGAACCTCAACATCTTCATTTCTGCCACCTCCAGTTCAGCTTCCTGTTGTTTCTTCAGTGCCACCGTCTCTAATCCGTACATCATGGCCGGCCTCACCACTGTTTTGTAAACTTTGCCCTTCATCCTAGCAGACACTCTTCTGTCACATAACACACCAGACACCTTTCGCCAGCTGTTCCAACCTGCTTGGACCCGTTTCTTCACTTCCTGACCACACTCTCCATTGCTCTGTATTGTTGACCCCAAGTATTTGAAGTCGTCCACCCTCGCTATCTCTTCTCCCCGTAGCCTCACTCTTCCCCCTCTACTTTTCTCATTCACGCACATATATTCTGTTTTACTTCGGCTAATCTTCATTCCTCTCCTTTCCAGTGCATGTCTCCATCTTTCCAATTGTTCCTCTGCATGCTCCCTGCTTTCACTGCATATGACAATATCATCTGCGAACATCATGGTCCAAGGGGATTCCAGTCTAACCTCATCTGTCAGCCTATCCATTACCACTGCAAACAGGAAGGGGCTCAGAGCTGATCCCTGATGCAGTCCCACCTCCACCTTAAATTCCTCTGTCACACCTAAGGCACACCTCACCATTGTTCTGCTGCCATCATACATGTCCTGTACTATTTTAACATACTTCTCTGCCACACCAGACTTACGCATGCAGTACCACAGTTCCTCTCTTGGTACTCTGTCATAGGCTTTCTCTAGATCCACAAAGACACAATGTAGCTCCTTCTGACCTTCTCTGTACTTTTCCACGAGCATCCTCAAGGCAAATAATGCATCTGTGGTACTCTTTCTAGGCATGAAACCATACTGTTGCTCGCAGATACTTACTTCTGTCCTGAGTCTAGCCTCCACTACTCTTCCCATAACTTCATTGTGTGGCTCATCAACTTTATTCCTCTATAGTTCCCACACCTCTGAACATCCCCTTTGTTCTTAAAAATGGGAACTAGAACACTTTTCCTCCATTCTTCAGGCATCTTTTCGCCCGCTAGTATTCTGTTGAATAAGTTGGTCAAAAACTCCACAGCCATCTCTCCAAATTGTTCCATACCTCTACCGGTATGTCATCAGGACCAACTGCCTTTCCAGTTTTCATCCTTTGTAGTGCCTTTCTGACTTCCCCCTTAGTAATCATTTCCACTTCCTGGTCCTTCACTCTTGCCTCTTCAACTCTTCCTTCTCTCTCATTTTCTTCATTCATCAACTTCTCAAAGTATTTTTCCATCTATTTAGTACACTACCGGCACCAGTCAACACATTTCCATCTCTATCCTTAATCACCCTTACCTGCTGCACATCCTTCCCATCTCTATCCCTCTGTCTGGCCAACCTGTAGAGATCCTTTTCTCCTTCTTTCGTGTCCAACCTGGTGTACATGTCTTCATATGCCTCTTGTTTAGCCTTTGCCACACCTCTACTTTGCCCTACGTCGCATCTCGATGTACTCCTTTCGCCTCTCCTCAGTCCTCTCAGTATCCCACTTCTTCTTCGCTAATCTCTTTCCTTGTATGACTCCCTGTATTTTGGGGTTCCACCACCAAGTCTCCTTCTCCCCTTTCCTACCAGATGACACACCAAGTACTCTCCTGCCTGTCTCTCTGATCACCTTTGCTGTCGTCGTCCAGTCTTCCGGGAGCTTCGGTTGTCCATCGAGAGCCTGTCTCACCTCTTTCCGGAAGGCCGCACGACATTCTTCCTTTCTCAGCTTCCACCACATGGTTCTCTGCTCTACCTTTGTCTTCTTAATCTTCCTACCCACCACCAGAATCATCCTACATACTACCATCCTATGCTGTCGAGCTACACTCTCCCCTACCACTACTTTACAGTCAGTAACCTCCTTCAGATTACATCGTCTGACACAAAATATAATCTACCTGCGTGGTTCTACCTCCGCTCTTGTAGGTCACTATATGTTCCTCCCTCTTCTGGAAATAAGTGTTCACTACAGCCATCTCCATCCTTTTTGCAAAGTCCACCACCATCTGCCCTTCAAAGTTCCTTTCCTGGATGCCGTACTTACCCATCACTTCTTCATCGCCCCTGTTTCCTTTACCAATATGTCCATTACAATCTGCACCAATCACAACTCTCTCGCTGTCTGGGATGCTCAGAACTACTTCATCTAGTTCCTTCCAGAATTTCTCTTTCAACTCTAGGTCACATCCTACCTGTGGTGCATAGCCGCTAACCACATTATACATAACACCCTCAATTTCAAATTTTAGTCTCATCACTCGATCTGATACTCTTTTTACCTCCAAGACATTCTTAGCCAGCTCTTCCTTTAAAATAACCCCTACTCCATTTCTCTTCCCATCTACTCCGTGGTAGAATAATTTAAACCCTGCTCCCAAACTTCTAGCCTTACTACCTTTCCACCTGCTCTCTTGGATGCACAGAATATCAACCTTTCTCCTAATCATCATGTCAACCAACTCCTGTGCTTTTCCTGTCATAGTCCCAACATTCAAAGTCCCTACACTCAGTTGTAGGCTCTGTGCATTCCTCTTTTTCTTCTGACGCTGGATCCGGTTTCCTCCTCTTCTTTGTCTTCGACCCACAGTAGCTGAATTTCCACCGACGCCCTGTAGGTTAGCAGTGCCGGGGGCGGGCGTTGTTAACCCGGGCCACGACCGATCCGGTATGGGATTCTTTAGATGAACGCTCATATTTGTTTGGCACAGTTTTTACGCCGGATGCCCTTCCTGACGCAACCCTCTGCATTTATCCGGGCTTGGGACCGGCCTACAGATTGCACTGGTTTGTGCCCCCATAGGGCTGCATTTGTTCTCAGTTATAATAATGATGGAAAACATTTTGAAAATATTTACCTTTGTCTCATTTCTTTGTAGCTTAAAAATGCATTTTATGCCAGTGGGCTACATCTCGACCGGCATCAGTAATTAGCTATTTTGATTGGTCGTTACTTCTGTGCTGACACCATTCCCTTGCGACAGTTGAAGTGGGTCTGAAACCAGTTGTACAAAGCCACGCACCGCGCGACTCAGATGAATTTTGTCGCTCAGTGTGCGTCCGGTTTAAGTGGCGTGCCACAGAGAACGTGTTTTAGCCCCTTGCAAATACTGGAATTCTGTCACAAGCGGTGCAAGTTGCGAAGCCACGTAATTCCACTAGGGGGGTGTACGATTTATTCCCGCTCGTCTTGATCGGCGTTGACTCGGCCGCTGTCGGTCTTCCGCGGAGCTTCCCCGACGGTAGTCTGTTCTAACACCTCCGACTCCTCATTTCACGCTTCATTTAGCGTCTCCTCTCCCCTCCTAAAACGCCCGTTGTGTGTGTGTGTGCGCGTGTGTGTTTATTTGCGGTCGTTCTTTCCCCTCCACTCAGTGTTACTACCAAACAAAATCATAAACTATTGCTTATATCAGCTAAATGGGAGACCATCTTGAATCTCAAAAGGCTTAGTGTTGTTCCGCAAGGACAATGATACCGTTGTCCTTACACTGACTCAGACAAACTTGTTTGACTCGCAAAGCCAATGCAATTACCCCTCTAACGCGGAGAGCATTATGCATCATATTAGAATGTCTACTTGTAGTTATTGGAGATACTGCAGCTCATAAAGCCCGCGCATTATCAATATAAACATTCTCTGCGGTCACACAATGGATTTTACTGCGAGGCCTTTTCATTTTCACAGCGCAGACCAAGTTATTTTTGCGATATATTGATAGTAACACGAGTTGGAATAAAATGTTATGGATGAAACAAGCTGGGGTGTGTGTCTGTGTGTGTCGGGGAGGGGAGGGGGGCAGGGGGGTGCTAATAAATTCATCACTTACATGAGTTTGTTCTCCTAATCTGAGACTGGAATTGACATTTACTGCTACATCAGATACCGAAGTGGCTGGCTGAGTTGGTGGTAAAATATCACGGGGGAGACACACACACACCTGAGAGGACATAAATCCACTCTTGACGTGTAATAGCTTTTAAGCACAGACACATTGAGTTGCATCTGCTGCGGCTATCATTGCACACACGCATACACACAGAAAGACACACACTAGGATTGGAGGTAACCAGGAATAGATGATGGTGTGCCTGGGAGAAGGTCGCTGGGTCCCATCTCCTATGGACACTCCCACTGCCCATTGGCAGATACTGTAGATAGATAGATAGATAGATAGATAGATAGATAGATAGATAGATAGATAGATAGATAGATAGATAGATAGATAGATAGATAGACAGACAGACAGACAGACAGACAGACAGACAGACAGACAGACAGACAGATAGATAGATAGATAGATAGATAGATAGATAGATAGATAGATAGATAGATAGATAGATAGATAGATAGATAGATAGATAGATAGATAGATAGATAGATAGATAGATAGATAGATACATTGGGAAAAAATACAGTGTACATTTATTTATTTTCAGTACCTTTTTCTTTTATGAATCCATATCAAAGTTTATGTATTTGTGTTTTTTTATTGCAATTTACAGTGAAAAAAATGTGGTTGCACAGAATTTCTTCTTCACAGACAATCGTTTTCATGCATATTCTACTAAATCCTAGTGAGAAGAGTGTCAATTAAGTGTGTACAGGCTGCTGTACATTTTTACTTTATTTTATTTTTCGTTTGCCGTCTGGACACAATGGTGAAAAGAGTCACCAGAAGTCTCCGTGCTAGAAAAACATGACCAGATTTGATGTTTGTTCTTGTCGTTCTTTATTTTGTTTGAAAAGTTAGAGTGTTGGGCGCATTTGAGTCCGAGAGAACTCTCCAACAATGTCAGAAGAATTCAAATGCAATCCAATACATCTAAAATTGGCAAAGCATTTTTACACATGATCTATTCTATTCTAAAACATTCTTCCCATAGAAAATAATATGAATAAGGATTAGATTTTGTTATTTTCTGAAATGTAATATTTCTAAATGTTTTATTTGGGTAAATTTGTGGGACTCTTTGTTTTGTTTTGTTTTGTTTTTTTCAAGAGTAGACTAGACTAAACTAGACTAGACTAGACTAGACGCGGCCTGAATTAAGTTTTTGATTAATTGATTTATTCATGGTGTCACGGTGGAGCAGCTGGAAAGCGTTGGCCTCACAGTTCTGAGGACCCGGGTTCAATTCCAGCCCTCCCTCTGCGGAGTTTGCATGTTGTCCCCGTGCCTGCGTGGGTTTCCTCCGGGCAGTCCGGATTCATCCTACATCCCAACAACGTGCAACATTAATTGACCCTCCAAATTGCCCGCAGGTGTGATTGTGAGTGCGACTGTTTGTCTCTATGTGCCCTGCAATTGGCTGGTGACCAGTTCAGGGTGTACTCCGCCTCCTGTCCGTTGACACCTGGGATAGGCTCCAGCATTCCCCACGACCCTTGTGAGGATAAGTGGCTAAGAAAATACAAATGGGTGATGGATGGATGGATGGATGGAGTTGTACAGATGTAAGTCATATTAATGGTGGAAAAAGTTTTTAAATGATTCATTTTGTGCTCATATCACAAACGCTGGCATTTGGACGGGTGTGTCGACTTTTTATACCCATCGTGATGAAGATGGTGAATGTCTTGTATTACATAAAAACCTTGTCCAAATTTCATTTCATTTGTACAACAATGGGGATAAAACAAAAATGGTAAAAGTGTTTAAATTGTTCAGGAAACTGCCATAGATGTAAAATATGTATTGTGATGTCGACGCAAGAGATACTAGAAAAAAAACGTAGATCGCATGTGGGATTTTGGGATGGGATAAGCGTCAAAGAAAATGGATGGATGGATATCTGTTCTGTTCCAAAACATTTTATTTTATCATTTTCTGCACTTTAAGTAATATTTCTGAATATTTTATTTGGGTCACTTTGTGGAAGTTTTCTTGGGTCTTTGTTTTTCTTTTTTTTTTTTTTTTTTAATTAATTGATTTATTCATTGAAATCATGTGATCCGGGGTCAGACTGTCGCCCGTTCAAGCAGCGCTTTGAGTAAAAATGTTCTCAACGGTCACGGAAGTGTGTAAAGTCATCAAACCACTGTTAATATTAATGCATAAAAAAAAAAGATGGGCGACAGACTGACAGACAGGAAGGGACAGACGGACAGAAGTGCTATCAATCAAAGCCCAAAGCAGGGTGTTAATCCTAAGACAGCAGCAATGAGAGAGAGAGAGAGAGAGAGAGAAGAGAGAGAGAGAGAGAAGAGAGAGGGAAGGGGGTTGATGGGGGGAGAGAGGAGATAGGAGAGGACAGCGCAGGAAAATGAAGCGAAGGACAGACAGGGGAGACACATTTGGTGTGGCCATGCAGTTGAAGGACAATCGTTGTCTATCAACGTGAAGAATTACTTTTCTTGCCTACCCGTATCCCCACATGTGACTGCACACACACACACACACACTCACAAGAAACAACACTTATTGGATCTTCGACGGGATTAGGAGAGGTTTTATCCCTTCAAGCGTAATGATATGTGAATGACTTGATTATAGCTATCTGATGGCACTTTGCTGTTTGACCTCCAAAGCCCAACAATAACAACTGGTCACCTGTCACGCTGACTTTACGGCTTAATTGGATCTGCAAATGTTCGCTGGCCTTTCATTTAAAAAAATAATAATAATAATATGCGCTCACAAGCACAGTATCAATTTCCGTCCAATTTTCCCGTTAACTACCCGTTCGAGCACTTAAGGAAAGCAAATCATCACTTTTAAGGACCGCAGATTGATTTACGAGTGCAACCGTTGCATAGGCTGCATTTTTTAAAGGAATTATTTGACATTAATAATACTTTTCACTAATGGAGAACCCAAATAAAGGTGTGGCGTTGCCCCCCATATACAAATGAGATGAAGAAATGGTCACAGTGGTGATAGTGCAGAAGATAAAAATATGTTCTGCTATATTTCTGTGCCTTGAAGAAAGAATATTCAAAAATACAATGAATACAAAGGGTTGGCTCGGGGGGGGGGTCTGCTCAGGAGGCACTTTTGATGACGGCTCAAAAACAAAATGCGGATCTCTTTGATGGGCGGCTTCAGGTAGTTATGCTACTAATAAGCGTCGTGTGCTCAGATAGGCGCTCCCCAGTGGAATAAATAAGAGGTGCAAAAACATACAAGATAAAAAGAGCAAAGGGGGACATCAAATTCAGGCCAAAAAAGTGGGGGGCTTGCACTCCCGGTGCCCCCCTGGTTCTGCCGTGGGGATGGTTACGACGTTATTTACAGTGAAGAAAATAACTATTTGAACATCCTGCTATATTGCAAGTTCTCCCACTTAGAAATCACGGAGGGGTCCGAAATTTTCATCGTAGGTGCATGTCCACTGTGAGAGAGGATCATCTAAAAAGAAAAACCCAAAAATTACAATGTATGATTTTTTACGATTTGTGATACAGCTGCAAATCAATATTTGAACACCTCTCTATCAGCTAGAATTCTCAAAGACCTGTTAGTCTGCCTTTAAAAGTCCACCTCCACTCCATGTGTTACCCTGAATCAGATGCACCACTGAGAGGTCGTTGGCTGCATAAAGACACCTGCCCACCCCATACAATCAGTAAGACTCAAACTTGGAACATGGCCAAGACCAGAGAGCTTTCCAAAGACACCAGAGACAAAATTGTACAACTCCACACGGCTGGAAAGGGCGACGGAGAAATTGCCAAGCAGCTTGGTGGAAAAAAAAGCTCCACTGTTGGAGCAATCATTAGAAAATGGTAGAAGCTAAACATGACGGTCAATCTCAACCGAAGGGGAGCCCCATGCAAGATATCAACTCGTGGGGTCTCAATGATCCTTAGAAAGGTGAGGAATCAGCCCAGGACTACACGACAGGACTCGGTCAATGAGATGAAAAGAGCTGGGACCACCGTTTCCAAGGTGACTGTTGGTAATACATTAAGACGTCATGCATCGCACGGAAGGTTCACCTGTTTGAACCAGCGCATGTCAAGGCCCGTCTACAGAGGAGTCACGGGAGAAAGATTTGTGGTCAGATGAGACCAAAATGGAACTTCTTTTTTGGTCATAATTCCACTAAGCGTGTTTGGAGGAAGACGAATGATGATTTCCATCCCAAGAACACCATCCCTACTGTGAAGCATGGGGGTGGTAGCGTCTTGCTTTGGGGGTGTTTTTCTGCACATGGGACAGGACGACTGCGCTGGATTAAGGAGAAGATGGCCGCGGCCATCTATTGTGAGATTTTGGGGAACATCCTCTTTCCCTCAGTCAGAGGATTGAAGATGGGTCGTGGCTCGGTCTTTCAACATGACAATGACCCGAAGCACACAGCCAGGAAAACCAAGGATTGGCTCCGTAAGAAGCATATCAAGGTTCTGGCGTGGCCTCGCCAGTCTCCAGACCCAGTCTTTGGAGGGAGTTGAAACTCCGTGTTTCTCAGCGACAGACCAGAAACCTGTCTGATCTAGAGAAGATTCTGTGTGGAGGAGTGAGCCAAAATCCCTCTTGCAATCATACATCGTGATTTCTGTATTTTTCTTTTTAGATTATCTCTCTCACAGTGGACATGCACCTACGATGAAAATTTCCGACCCCTCCATGATTTCTAAGTGGGAGAACTTGCAATATGGCAGGGTGTTCAAATACTTATTTCCTTCACTGTAGCTCTACTGTTACGTAACAGTTGAAGCTGGCCCGCAAAACGCCCAAAAGTTTTCCGTGCTCGTTGGCTTGCGCAGGCAACTCTTTGTATACAAACACTTAGAAAGTCAATTTAGCATAAAAATCCCGTGATGGATCGCAGCAAGGCCGAGCCGAGATACCTTAATTGGAGCCATAATTGGGAATAATACGTTCAGCTCCGCGTTTGGAATCATCTGCTGCGTGGCGTACAAAGCGAGAGAAAAGCCTCTGTGTCAGCATCAGACAGCAGAGACAGCATCTTCTCCCTCATTAGGCGCTGTAACGGTGACAAGAAAAGAGGAAGGACCCAATGAGCACCCGGACGGCGCTCGTTTATATCTCATGCCTCCCAAGACACGTGTTCTGCACATTTTAGTGTCCTCGAGAAAAAACACGACAAGATACAATTCGCTCCTTAAAAATTTCTTTTTTTGGGGGGGGGGGGACAATTTAAACGTGAACAGAATCATTTGATTGCGTCATTAATAGTGATTGATGTTATGATGTTAATCTAGGCTAATATTATCATGATAGTTATTAACTGTTGTTTGTGGACGAGCATCTTACCTCCAGTCGTGGGGAAAAAAAAATCATCAGACCGGTGTTGTTTTTTTCAGTTTTTGGGGAAATATGTAATGATGACTGCAAAAATATTTCATAGCACTGTAGTTTGAGCTGATATCTACTCTTTTTTTTTTTTTTTTTTTTGATTTCTTGGTAGTAACCAAAATCACTCTGGGGGCGGGGGGAGGGGGAGCAATGATGCTTATTTAATAAATAAGAGCATATCATAACTTTCATTGCATTCTTAATAATGGTATACTGTAATAATAATGATAATATACCTTTGGTACCAGGCATTATCCCCCCCCCAAAAAAAGAAAAGAAATGGTCTAATATTTTTTGCCATCACAGGAGAAGCAGAATAAACGGATCTCTTGCACATCTTGGTGGTCGTAAAGTGTAACTGCAAGATTGACTTTTTTTAACGTGAAAAATATTATGTTATAACGTGGTAGGGAGTTTTTTTGTAATTAATTTATTTGTTTGTTTATTTACTTATTTATTTATTTTGGGGTGTGACAGTCATATGCTTACGTAATTGTCCGTAAAATGAGTGGGGAAAAAAAAATCTTCTAATGGCAACAACGATTTTATTATTTTATTATTATTATATGAAATGACTTAAGATTCTAAAAATAAATTATTCAAACTTAAAACAAGTTTGGGTTGTTTTTTTTTTTTTTTTTTTTTTGTCTGGTTGAAAATTTAGGGGAAAAAATAGTCAAAACTGTCTTTTGAAAAAATGGACAGTAGATGTTATCAGTAGAGAAAACGCTTCATTTATTAGATAAGATTTTGTATTTTTGTAATGGCGCCAAATATTACATCCATGTGTTTGGAAGGCCGTTTGTCGACCTCCTGTCAAAAATCCATAATTAACACCAAAAAATAAATAGCCAATAACTTACCAACCGTAGACTGTCGACCAGTCCGGCATGTACCCGCAAGTCAGGTGGCAACGCTCCAACTTGCCCGAAACCCAAATGACAATAAACACAATCAAAAATGGTTAGACGGATGTTCATTTTTGTGGTTGTGACACGTTGAGAGCTACTTTTCATCTTCAAGCTTTCCGTACTGTAGGTTAATAAACAAAATAAATGAAGTCAAAATACTATAATCAGGTGTCAGTGTGATGTAGTCGGCATTACAAACTTTAAGCACAATTCTAATTTATCTCGTATAATTTGTTGGCTGCAACCCCCTAGCACAGCAAGCCCTAAAATGTGTACGCACGTACAGTCCGCAGATGCACGATTGGGTGGCATGCTGTGTTGGCACAACCTCTCCTGCCCCTCATTAATCACCACGTTGAGGTTTTGATGCTACAGCAGGAACGAAAGTGCTGCTGTAACACGAACAGATGTGCTAGACGCTAGAGAGCCACCATCAGCTTCAGTTTCGGGCCCACGGCAGCCAAACGGGGGCCGCTGCTGCTGACGACTACACCCAATACTGTGTCGTTTTCTTTTTTATTTCTTTTTTCCTGTTCTGCTGTTTAGACAAGCAGAAATGAAATTTGTGCGGGAACAGTTTTACTGTGTCACACTGGAATTTTTGCTGCCGTCTTCTTTGGTATTTTAATAGATAACAGAAATGTTCTAATTTTCTAATGTGCGCTTTGGGGTCTTCCGGTCTGTTTTCTGAAATGCTCGAGAGAAACTGCGGTTTACACGCGTGCTTTGTGACTGAATATTGTCATCGTCTTAACTATTAGAATTAGGCTTTACATCACAGGTGACAAACTCAAGGCCCGGGGGCCAGATCTGGGCTGCCACATGATTTTATGTGGCCCGCGAAGCCAAATGTAGAGTGTCAATTTCAATGATTTCTAATTGCCATATATCATAAATGATAAAGTTGACACATTACGATAATTTTTGTGTGACCAAACGTGAATAGTTGAAAAACACATTACCCTTGATTTCTGATTCCAAAACTAGTTCATAAATTATGTAAATATGATGAGATGTTTAAAAAAATTTTGTTCCACAGTCATAACAGGCGTCTGAGGGAAACCGGAACAACAATGTGGCCCGCGAGAAAAATGAGTTTGACACCACGACTTTACATAATCGGAATTTTTGTGGCCAAGCATCAATCAACGGATTAAAAAAAATAACAATAACTGATTACTAATCTGATCTCAAAATGGAGCAATGAGTCGGATTAAATGACTTCACGCAAATCACGCAATCTCGTGTGTTGTCACAGCGTGCTCCTCCTCCTCCAGAAACAAAATGTTTAACCCAATACTTTAAATTCAAATAAGGCCACCATATGTGACTCCGAGAAATAAAAGACAACTGTAGCATCAACGCGAGTTCCATATTAGTTGATTTGATAAATTAATTTCTTAATTGTAGTGTCAGTGTCGTGGTAATAGTAATAAGGGAGTGCTAAATTTAGCAAATAAACAGGTTATAATTTGACCTCATTTGTCAAATCAATCAAATCACCAAAGGGCAAATCTTAGAAACAATACAACCCGGACGTGGGATTAATGACAGCCTTAATATTATATTTAAAAAATGTGTATATCCACACAATGTTCAGAACGGCAGCACGGTGGGCCAGTTTGAAAGAGTTGGCCTCACAGTTCTGAGGTTCCGGGTTCGATCCCGGACCTGCCTGTGTTGAGTTTCAATGTTCTCCCCATGCCTGCGTGCCTAACTGCGGTTTCCTCTCACATCCCAAAAACATGCAACATTAATTGGACACTCTAAATTGCCCCAAGGTGTGATTGTGAGTGTTGCTGTTTTGTCTCTATGTGCCCTGCGATTGGCTGGCAACCAGTTTAGGGTGTACCCTGCCTCCTACCCATTTACAGCAGGGATAGGCTCCAGCACTCCCTGTGATCCTCGTGAGGATAAGCGGCAAAGAAAATGGATGGATGTGCAAAAATGAAATTTTAGTTATAAATAGGCGGAGGGCTTTATTTGCATTATATGCATGGATGTGAACTATATACATATATATCAAAAATCGGTAACAGGTGTAAAAGTAACAACAGAGATTTAATTCCATTTACAGGTTTTCATAGAAAATATATTTCAACCAATTTCAGGCTGCTATACTGATCGACCAGTGGGCGCACTCCATTGGACTGTAGTCAATCGTAACCACCATAACTAACCCACATTACATCAGGTAAACAGAAAAATGTGCTTTAAAATATATATATATATATATATATATATATAGATAATAATAGTTTCCCAGCCGCCTTGCAATTTCCAAAGCTGTCCAATTTGGACTTGTGACTCGGGAGTCAGGGTACGACGCAGGTTGCCTTCCGCAGGGCCAGGTAGCCCGTCACCACATCGGTGGGGAGGAGGCGGATGTAGGAGAACTCCTCCGTGGATGTGAAGCGGAGTTTGGTCTGCGGGTCTGTGTAATTTGCCTGAAACAAAAGAAAAACAGATAACGCTAAATCACAATTTGAAGATTTAACCGCAGCCGTGGTTCCTCAATAAGTCGTTAAATTACTCACAGGTAGTCCAGAGATGTCAGAGTATTTTTTGGATGGTTTCAGAGAGGGAGGAGCATCAATGTTGTAGTCTGTGAATCGAAAAGGTAAACAATTCGATGACTACGTTATTGGTCAATGAACATAATCTTTTAATTCACTGATTTTTTCTTTATTTTATTATATTGATTGTGTGTAATGGTCCTGCAAAGGTATTATCGAGTCAGTCTCAGATAGTTCGTACTTAAACATGTCAGCAATGGTAGTCATTACATCGAATTTAATGTAAGATTTTTATACAAATGAAAATATAGAAGTGAAAAAATAAAAACTTTCCTCAATATTTGCGGTCTAGATGATACTGTATATGTGCCATAAAAGTTCTTAAAGGAAATGTAATCTCTGGGTTCCCCAGTGGGGGATGCAGTACATTATAATTACAACAAAATGTGGTTAATGTGAAATTACTATGACTCAAGCATCAGTTGAAAATAAAATTAATTTACAGTTTGGATCGTCCAGCTTCCAGGGTAGACTCCGTTCTAAAACCAGAATTTGTTTGAGGTTCTTCCAGGTTCTGTTTTTTTTGCCTGCTGCCGCTCCTCCAATCCCAGAGTGCTGCCGATTTGGGAGGGAAAAAAAGCGTTGACATTTAAAGTTATGTCACAAAATTTTGACAAAATTGCCCTTACTCACCATAAATGAAGGGTCTTTGAACGGCGGTGGCTTGGCAATGCATTCCGTGCCGGAGGTGGTGCTTGTTATTGGGGCACTCTCCGCCAATCCGACCGCCTTCATCTCGGTAACACCTTCTACCTTCGACATCTGATTGGAACGCAATCAGTGTTTGAAATGACAAGAATGTAAAGAAATGTAAACTGACCGACTACGGTTGTGGATTTTACCTACTTTATTTGCTTGAAATTAGTCGTTAGGTTAATTTTGAATTTTTTTTTAAGGACCTCTGCAGTTCTAAGCACATGGTTGTTTACCTGCACTGCATGCACGAACAAAAGTTTACATTATTGTTGTCATATTTACAATTTGCTCCATATATTTAGCGACTTTTCCAAACACTCTGGCCACTACTTTAAAAAAAAAAAAAGGCAGGTTTAATTCCCACTAGGAATACTTCATCGAGATCACCAATTTGTGCTTCATTTTATGCTCAGTTGTTGAGCATTTGAAATGTTTAACCCAAAGTTGCAACACACAATCAGGTCACAATCATTCTTTTCAACTGAAGATGGGGCAGGGGGTTATTTTAATTGTTGTGGAATATATTGTGATGTGTAGTCAGAAGATGGGATAAATATTATAATATATAAATGTGCCGTATTTGTATTTGTAGCCATTTTATATGGCTACAGCAGCAAAGGCGAAAAGTGTAATATTTGTTTCCTTTGTAAAAATGAAAAAAAACGACGTGACAAAACGTAATTTGTACCCTGAAAGTGAGAAATACTTAGTTTCTACCTGATTTTGTGTAAATTGTGTTAACACCACCGGAGCTTTTTTCTTCTTGATGCCGCCGCCGGGTGGTTGGACGGCAAACCCGGCCGGATAACCGGTAACACCAGGACGTTTCTTGCCTCGTAGAGCGGCGGAGCCGGCGACCACCGACTGGCTCTTTATCTTAATAGGAAGCTGAGACGCCATTTGTTGGTGTACAGTAGATTTGGGGGCACCGTTCGACTAGCATTAGCCGCTCAACTAACAACCGGACAAGCAGGGGCCACCCGGATGTTGATGTTTTTAACTTCCTGTGCAGAACACGTGACGCTTAAAGTTCATTTGGGTAATCCGTTAGATTTTACGATTTAAGTATTTAAAAAATAAACTTGTACTTAATTAGCTAAGTATAAATCATGTGGTGCAGAAAAGAAGACCCTCAAAGGTTACTATTTTTTATTGGAATATTTGATATGTTTTGAGGTTCATTTTTAGCCTGTCTGTCCTGTGATTGGTTCTTCGATTTCTGTGTGCCTCTTAGTAGCTTTCCCAAATTTATATTTACATAGCTGCAACTGTTTTACCAATACAAAATACAATAGCATAAAACCCTAAATCTTGCTCACCACATCACTTACAGAACCCTTTGACAAGTTTGATTTAAAAAAAAAATGTTGCCATACAAATAACAATAATAATAATGATAATAAATCCCCTGGTACCAATGTAGACTGCATGTTCTCGTGTGGCTTCTCACTGGTTTCACCACATCCCAAAATGTTATGTTCACTGAGGACTCGTTACTTGTCCATAGGTGTAAATCTGAGTGTGAATGGTGTGAGAAACTGGCAAGCAGTCCAGGTGTAATGCGGAAATCCAATTCGGATAAAGAGTAGGCAGTTATCTTCAGCCGACCCCAAAGTACTTCTTATCTACTGCTGCCATCTACAGGAATGTACAAAATTATTCTCATCATTTATAAAACAGTAAAAATCAATAGTAAAAGCAGTGTGACTGATTCTAAAGGAATTCTTATTTACAGTATTCTTAACTTCCATTTATACGGAAGCGTATTGCTGTCACACAAACATAAAAAATCCTGATTATTTCCCCCCCTGTTTTTCAGGCCAATATTTTTCTGTTTTTCGTACCAATATTTACGGAAGCATATTGCTGTCACACACACAACAAAAAATGCTTTTTTTAGGGTTAAGGTTAGGGTTTTTTGGACTAATATTTTGCCCCATTTTTGCAATTTATTTTTCTGTTCTCTGGCTAATTGTTTTTCTGACTAATATTCACGGAAGCATATTGCTGTCACACACAAAAAAAGTCCTGTTTTTTGGGCTATTTTTTCTGTTTTCGGGCTACTTTTTCTGTTTTTTGGACAAATATTCCCCCCAGTTTTTCAGGCTATTTTTTTCTGTTTTTCGTTTTAATTTTTTTCTGGTTTTCGAAATAATATTTATGGAAGCGTTTTGCTGTCACTCATTAAAAAAAAATCTGTTTTTTGGGCTATTTTTTCAGTTTTTCTAGCTATTTTTTCTGTTTTTTGGACCAATATTTACCCCCTGTTTTTCCAGGCTAATTTATTTCTGTGTTTCGGGTTAATTTTTTCTGTTTTTCGGACTTTGGAAGCATTTTGCTGTCACCCCCCCCCAAAAAAAAATCTTGTTTTTCAGGCTATTCTTTTCTGGTCTTTGGACTAATATCCCCCCCCCCCACCCTGTTTTATGGGCAAATTTTTTTCTGTTTTCGGACTTATATTTTTCCCCCTGTTTAGCCCGAAAAACAGAAAAAAATAGCCTGAAAAAGAGGATTTTTGTGTGCGTGTGTGACAGCAATACGCTTCTGTATTAACGAAAGACACAGCAGATTTGAAAATGGCATTTTCAGGGGAAATGGACTCTCAACAACATGCACCAGCATTTTATACAGTACATGCAACTATTTGATGGTGGTTCTGTAATCTTTGCTCTGTGACTGCAACCTCAATACTGACAACGTCAATAACTGAGGTCTTCTGAGCAATCTTGCTGACTCGCCGTTTATCTCACATTTAGACTAATTGTAAGCGTAAGCAGGCCAAGTTAGCGTGCTACGGCATGCTGGTGACGTTTTCTTCGACCTGTGGACAAAACAAGTCAATCTCAAAGCCAGCTTTGAAAATAATTTCAAACAAGATACACCCGTCAGGACAGCTTTGAAGGATTTGATTGCCCTCCAGTAATGTGCGGATTGGTTCAAATAGGATGTTGTGCCTCGGAGATGTTCAAGGGCCTTTTCTTGTCAAGCTGACAGTTTTAGACAAATATTTCCAAAGGGAATGTGACTTTAGCATGTCCGTAAGCCTGCATGGGAGAAAAGCAAAGCAAAGCAAACCAAATTTATTTGGTATAGCGCATTTTATTCACGAAGTAACTCAATGCGCTTTACATGATTAATGGCATTTGAAAACAAAGAGATAAAACATTTAAAACGGCATAGAAACAATAAAAACGACAAACAAAATATTTTAAAAAGACAATTAAAACCGCATACAGTGCAAGTAATATGATCAAAATATACATATATACTCTAAAAGGCATGAGAAAAAAAGAAGAGTTTTCAACTTATTTCATTTGTGTGCAGCATAATAGCTAAATGCTGCTTCACCATGTTTGCTTTGGACTCTGCGCTCCACTATTTGACCCAAGTCAGTCGATCTCAGAACTCTATTGGGTTTGTATTCTGTAAGCATTTCTTTCGTGTATTCAGGACCTAAATCATTTTGTGATTTATAGACCAGAGAACTTTAAAATGTATTCTAAAGATGACTGGAAGCTAGTGCAAGGATTTAAGGATTGGCGTTATATGGTCTGACCGCTTTGCTTTGGTCAGAACGCGAGCTGCAGCATTCTGGATGAGCTGCAGCTGTTTAATACTCTTTTTGGGGAGGCCAGTCAGAAGACCATTACAATAGTCAAGTCTACTTGGGATTAAAGCATGGATGAGCTTTTCCTGGTATGCTTGACACATACAAGACTTGACTCTAGATGTGTTTTTCAGACGGTAGAAGGCAGTTTTTGTGATTGATTTGATGTGATTGTTAAATGTCAGGTCGGAATCAATCTCAACACCAAGGTTTCGGACTTCGTCTTTTGGTTTTTAAAGATAGGGAATCCAGGGGTTTACTAACCGCAATTGTCTTTTCTTTATTGCCCAAAACAATTGTCTCAGTTTTGTTGTGATTTGGTTGAAGAAAAGAACTGTCAGGACTCTGAGTCGACACTAAAAGAGACCTCGATTAACTGCGGCCTACTGGTGTCATTTGTGTGACGTAGTCTGTGTGTGAGCGTGACTCGAGAACAACAGGCCGGAGTAACTTCTGCTTTTCAGTCTCAAATTGCACTGGGGAAGGCCAATTCACAGGCTTGTATAAAACGTCTCATCCATTTTTTAACACGCCGCTCTCATCTGTGTGAATAATAAATGACTCGTAGTTGGGTACAGTCGAAAAACAAATGCCAGGTTTAACTCTGACATGATATGACAGAGCTTCCTTTGTGAAAATATCACCTACACAAAATAATCCCGGGAAGAAAAGAGGATCATGTTCGGATGAGTAAAAAAAAAAACAATCCCTTACATTTGACTGCAGCATTCGCAAGATGACAAGTCTCAACATTCGGGATGCCAGTCTGAGCTTTGCTGTCAAACTACTGAAGCTTTTTTTCTTGTCCTTTACAAAAGAAAAAGCAGTAGAAACGGAGCGACAATATTCAGCTCGGGTTTGGCGCAATACGTTACGTGCTCTTATTTATGTTATTTGAAATCACATTATGTAAAAGGGTTAGTGGCTTTTTCATGCTTCAGTGACTCAGTAGCCAAACACGGAAGCCCGAGCCTGCAGCTATTTATTGATCTGTGTGTTGACTGGTGTTGGATATGTGTCAATGTTTATAATGGGAATAGATTGCACACACACACACGTGTGTCTGAGCATGTAGGCAAATAGCCTTCTATGAAATGTCAAGAGACCGGTTTAAATTGCTCATCCATAATCATATAACCTTTTGAAAGCATGTTTAATCATAATTACAAGAGTATTACACGCACTGCAGAATGCAAACATAGTAGCCATAACTTGCTTTCTTGTTTTGAGGATCTTAATCATTGCAGTCATTTACAGTCACAAAAGACATAACTTGGATTGAATACCACAATTTACTTTTTTTTTTTTTATTTGTATTGATTTAATTTTTCATCTTGTTTTATTTAGTCTCTCATTTGAACTTGTCATTTCAGATAATCGGCCATTTTGCTATCCACAATGTTGTAAATGCTTATGGGGTAGTTTTTCTGGAATTTTTTTTCTGTTTTTCGAACTAATATTTACGGAAGCAGATTGCTGTCACACACACAAAAAAAAAAAATCCTGTTTTCCGGGCTATTTTTTTTTTTCGGGCTAATTTTTTCTGTTTTTCGGACTAACAACCCCCCCCCCTGTTTTTCAGGCAATTTTTTTTTCTGTTTTTCGGGCTGTTTTTTTCTGTTTTACGGACTAATATTTACGGAAGCGTATTGCTGTCGCACACACACACACAAAAAAATCTGTTTTTCGGGCTGTTTTTTTTTTTCTGTTTTCGGGCTATTTTTTTCTGTTTTCGGGCTAATTTTCTGTTTTTTGGACTAATATTTCCCTCCTCCCTTGTTTTTCAGGCGATTTTTTTTCAGTTTTTCGGGCTATTTTTTTCTGTTTTTCCGACTAATATTTACAGAAGCGTATTGCTGTCACACACAAAAAAAAAAAAATCTAGTTTTTTTTGGGCTATTTTTTTCTGTTTTTCCGGCTAATTGTTTTGAGGATATTAATCATTGCAGTCATTTCCATTTACAAGACATTACTTGAATACCATCAATTTACTACTTTTTTAATTTGTATTGATTTGATTTCTCATCGTGCTTTATTTAGTCCCCTGCTTGAATTTTTCATTTCAGACAGTAGGCCATTTTGTCATCCACAGTGTTGGAAATGC
Organism: Syngnathoides biaculeatus; assembly: GCF_019802595.1. Lineage (NCBI taxonomy): Eukaryota > Metazoa > Chordata > Actinopteri > Syngnathiformes > Syngnathidae > Syngnathoides > Syngnathoides biaculeatus. Next base: position 7,403,574 of record NC_084644.1, read on the forward strand.
TTATGGGGTACATTTCATTGCATGTTACACCAGGGGTGCGTTCGGCAATTTTCCCAGAAGGTTGGCCGAAGGCAATTATCGATGGCTCGCCAGGAGTTGGCGTAGAGGGGTGGGGGGAGTGAGGAGGGGTGCTCATGGACTTTTTCTGCCCCTGAAACTAATTGTAAACTAATCTGTGAGTCCCAAACTTTTTCAGTTTCAGCAGCCCTCCAAAACTTTTACCTTAATATGTTTTTCCTCTGCCTACCTCATTTGAAAACTACTAAATTGGAACAAAACGGACTACACTCGACAATCAAGTTTCACAAATGTCAAATTAGTATTTCCATTGAATTTTTAATCTCGGAAGAAGCAATTTTGGGAAACCTCGTTAAGGGAGGAGTGTTAATTAATAATTGGGTTTTTAAAAAATCATTGTCAATTTTTTGGTTTGTATGGTGTGTGTCTGGCGGCACGGTGGGTCAGCTGGTATAGCGTTGGCCTCACAGTTTTGAGGTCCCGGGTTCGATCCCGGACCCGTCTGTGTGGAGTTTGCATGTTCTCCCAGTGCCTGCGTGGGTTTTCTCCAGGCATTCCGGTTTCCTCCCACATTCCAAAAAGATGAATTAACTCTAAATTGCCCCTAGGTGTGATTGTGAGTGTGGCAGCTGGTTGTCTCTATGTGCCCTGCGATTGGCTGGCAACCAGTTCAGGGTGTACCCCGCCTCTTGCCCGTTGACAGCTGGGATAGGCTCCAGCACTCCCTGTCACCCTTGTGAGGCTAAGCGGCAAAAGAAAATGGTTGGATGGATTATGTGTGTCTCTCCTAAAGAAACTGGCAAGTGGGTGTATTACAGTATTGCAAGTGCAACAAATGATGGCCTTCTGCACAGTGTTTTGTATATACAGTATATTGAAAGGGTTAAACCACTCATGATAGCTTCAATTCTGTCACAATTGGTCATTGGGACCAAATTAACCGTTTAAAATTGAAACTGCATTTTGTGTGTGTGTGTGTGTGTGTGTGTGTGTGTGTGTGTGTGTACATTATACTTGTTACACTGTGGATAGATTTTTATCCCTCTGAAAAGGGATGACGACTCGGTCTTCACAGAAGAAAATGACCTCGCTGGTGAGGCAGCGAAGCTATAAGAAACACTTCAAGCGGTCCCAAGTGCTGCTTTTGCACAGGTAATAAAGTGCGGTGACAAAAAGGCTACGCCTGGAGCTAAGACGTTTTAAACACTCCCCAGGCGGGAAGAACTGCTTGGGATAAACACTTCATCTTCTAGGGGGTGGGAAAGCGCAGACAATTTCCCTCTAACATCTCTTTTACCATGTTTTCCCCTTGATAGCTCAATTTTTTTGAGCCTTAGCTGCTGCCCAGTAAGCCATTATCACAAGATTAGATGTTTTATTTCCCCCAAATGTTTACAACTTGTTACACAATAGTTGCCTGAATCTGCCATTCATATGTTTATGATAAAATTGTAGTTATTAAAAGTGTGCTTCCCCTTGGGGGCGCCACAGGACTTTATGGGTGGAGGAGAAGCTTGAGAAAAATAAAAACATTATCTAACAGCTGTTTGAAGGGTAGTCCGTCCATCAATCCATCCATTTTCTTTGCCGCTTATCCTCACAAAGGGTCGCGGGGAGTGCTGGAGCCCATTTCAGCTGCCAACGGGCAGGTACACCCTGAACTGGTTGCCAGCCAATCTCAGGGCACATAGAGACAAAAGGCTGCACTCAGAATCACACCTAGGGGCAATTTAGAGTGTCCAATTAATCTTGCATGTTTGTGGAATGTGGGAGGAAACCAGAGTGCCCAGAGAAAACCCACACAGGCACGGGGAGAACATGCAAAATCCACAATGGCGGGTTCGGGATTGAACCCAGGACCTCAGAACTGTGAGGTCAACGCTTTACCAGTTGATCCACCGTCCCGCCAAGAGTAGTCCGTAGTGTTTAAAAAAAAAAAATCTTTAGATTCACTTCATAAAGCCCCACCCTTGTGTTTTTGAAGTGGCTCCGTCACCGTAGTATCAGCAAAGCTCCCGAAGCCCAAGGTAATACGGCTGTGGCTAGAAATGTGCGCCGCCGGCGGTGGTTTCCCAGAAGTATAAATTGGGGCCAAAGATTGCTGATATTTTTCACAGATCATTTCCCTCCTTTCCCTCCCCCCTTTAAACAAATATGACAAAAAGTGTTTTTGTGTTTTGAATTGCAAACTTTCCCTTTAATGTCAATTTTGTTTCTCATGGTGCCCTTGGCAACGGAATCTGAGGTGAGAGGAACATGTGTGTGCAACTACTGAGCAGATGTTGAGAACGTGGTGCAAAAAAAAAAAACAAAAAAAATGGTATCAGACTTAAATTTATGGTGTTTAAAAAAAAATTCATAACTTCTATTCGTGCACGCAGGTCAACGCTGCGCAAATAGTGAACAGGAAAGACGGCCGGGCAAGCTTTACGTGGGTGTCTTTGTTTGTTAGCCCTGGGAGTGTTTTTTCAAAGGGAGGGGAGGGGTTGCAATTTAGACAGGTGGAAATGTACTTCAAGTTAATATACCGCAAGTATATACTCAAAGAACACATATTGGTGTTGTGCTGCTCACTGAAGGCCATTCAAGGTAGGAAGATATCGTTCTCAAGGTTCCGCCTGTGTCCTCTACGTTTCTCGACCAGGTTAGGAATGCTGAAAAAAATTTCCCGTTTTGCGCAGCAGAAGCTTGTAAACATGCTGCACTTTGCACTTTGAACTTTAGCCTGTGCCTTTGTGTTGTGATGTGTTGCTCTTTCATTTAAAAAAAAAAAAATAATAATAATAATCCCACCACAACTCATACAATCATCTTGTGCTGAAAATCAAACATCCCGGAAATTAAAAATCTTTATTCAGTATTGGTGCATTTCATCATAGGATATACAGGATATGATTTCAACTGTGGAATAAAAACTCTACACACCCCGTGTTCAAATAAGAGTCGTGATTAAGAACAATAAGACCAACATAAATAATTATATATATATCACCATCAAATTTAGAGTGTCCAATTAGTGTTGCATGTTTTTGGGGGGGAGGCACAGCGGCTCAGCTGGTAAAAGGGTTGGCCTCACAGTTCTGGGGTCCCGGGTTCAATCCCGGACCCACCTGTGTGAAGTTTGCATGTTCTCCCCGTGCCTGTGTGGGTTTCCTCCGTCCACTCCAATTTCCTCCCACGTTCCAAAAACATGCAAGATTAATTGGACAGTCTAAATTGCCCCTAGGTGTGATTGTGAGTGCGGCTGTTTGTCTCAATGTGCCCTGCGATTGGCTGGTGACCAGTTCAGGGTGTACCCCGCCTCCTGCCCGTTAAAAGCTGGGATAGGCTCCAGCACTCCCCGCGACCCTTGTGAGGATAAGCGGTGAAGAATATGCATGGATAAGATATTCTTTTGGCGATAAGCGGTGTTGTGTTTGCGCCAAACATCCCTTTTGGGATGGCGACCGAAAAGTTAAATCTTGTTTTCATCTGAGCATAACAGATTTTCCCACACTTCTTTGTAAGATAAGTTTTTTGTTTTTTGTTTTTTTTTTATCATGCCACTGTATCATTTTGCCCAGACTTATGAAGAAGATCGTTGTCGGACATACTAAAGAGGCAAAAGCGTATTTGTCAGAAATTCCTGCAGCTCCTTCAGTGTTGTTGTTGTTGTCTTGAGCAGTTTTCTTCTTGTCTTTTCATCAATTTTGGAGGGATGTCATCTTCTTAGGAATGTCACTGCTATGCTGTATTTTTTTCCACTTGAACATAATAACTCTGTTCCATGGTGTAATCGACACCCTGGAAATACTTTTCTATCCTTTCTTCTTAATGATACCTTTGAAAGGTGCTTCCCAATCTGGGTTCACTTTGTGTGTCCATTTTTTGACAACTTGTCAAATCAGCTGTCCTCTTGGCCTTTTGGTGCCACCAAATTGTATAAAGCCTTCCAGATACGACTGTTAGCTACAACATATCCTTGTGACCATCATTTTTGAGGATGGTACAAATAAAAATAAAGAAAAGGAGCAGAATCTGTTGCAAAAATGATATGACTGTCATTTACCAAGGTGAAGCTGAGCTACATTTAACTCTGTAAGCCAAGAGCAAAACTTACATTGATTTGCAGTCCATATCTATTTTGTTTTTGTTTGTTTCTAAAAAAAAATACAATTTCTTGGTTTTGTTCTTTGAAAAATGATTTTGTGTGCAACTGATGCATCATGCATACTTTGTGCATAGATATTAAAAACCTCTTGTGTTTTTAATTAGAAAAAAAATTAATTTAAACTCTTGTTCATACTCACAACACAAAAGGGGGTTATTCTGAACACAGCTTTTCTATGTCAATAAGGTTTTCATTTTGGCACTTGTCAAGTTAAATTGAAGAACAATACACTACTGTAAAAAAAAAAAAAGTTGTTTTGTGCCTTTGGGTTTTCCTTAGGATGTGCGCTTGCAAGCCTTTGTTGTGGTCTAATAGACTACGCACTTTATTGGAGTTATTAAATCCAGTTACATAGGAGCGTGAGAAGATCCAATTTTTGCTTTTCAGAATGGGTTCGACTATGTAATTTCTTCCGGGTTGTAGCGGTGAAGGGGGGGATGAGCAATGCAATGAAGCTGAGCTGTCTGCATTCACGCCGCACATCATCATCAGCAGCAGCAGCAGCCGCCAAATCCTTCCTATCCTTCCCTCCCTCCTTCCCTCCCTCACAAGGATCCGGCCAACCAGAGGCTGCACGTCCGCCCCCCCAGGGCCGCCGCGAAGGACCGACCTCAGTCAGCCGCGCACTCCTCTCTCCGACTGTGCGACCCTCCGAATTTACCCCCCTCTCCCCTCATGGATGTCCCACCTCGTGACGACCTTAAAGGACGGATGGCGGCGGTCTAGATGTGTCTGGGGACCCATGCCTTACCTTAAGCTTCTTCTTCTTCTTTTTTTTTCACGCGTTAACCGGTTGGTGTTCGACCGCAGAGAGGAGGAAGAGAAGGAGGAGAGGAGGAGGAGGAGGAGGAGGAGGAGCAGGAGCGCTCGTCCTGCGCTTAGCCCGATAAGCTAACCGAGCTAGCTTGCTAACTTTAGCCGCAACACTTGGTACCTGCCCGGAGGGGAGTTTTTGCGGTTTGCAAGCTAACCTGCGGCGGACTCGGGCTGCTCCGTCACGCTTTTAAATTAAGGTAAGCGGGCTATATTCTTCGTACATTTGGGACCTCGCTGCGCTCCTTGCCGTACATTAAACGAGCCCCGGCGAAAGTGATATGTTCGTAGCCGAGGACGGGCGCTATGGCAGCGGGCTTCTTGTTGACAGAAGCAGTCCGGTTGACGGAGGGAGGATGCGACTCTTGTCTAGTTAAAAACCTCAAAGTCAAGTCATCGACTTTTACTTCGCTTTCAATTTCCGTGACGCTATCAGTTTAACTTGCTGACAGTCTTGCTCTTAAGTACTTTTTGCAGAACACATTGCTTGCAGATTTGTGCCAAAACCAGATGCAGACTTGTGAAGGGTCAAATAGTCTAATAGATTCTGGTATGTTGGGCCACTGGGGACTGTTCCCTTTTATTATTGTACCACAGTATTAATGAGTTTTCTGTTAACCATAAACTGGGTCCATATCAACGTCTTAACTGAGGTCAGATGATTCATCTCAATTTACTACCCACTTAATTACGTTTCGTGTAACAGCCACTTGGCGATCTTTACACTGTGTTGCACAATGTGAGAGTTGTAAATCTTTTGTGGCTGGGAAAATGGAGTCCTCGTAATCGCAAATGAAGATGACGACAATCCAGTTTAATGAACCCGTCGTGCTCTTTAAAAGGGGAGAGGGGAGACTGTATTATCCGTGACAAGTTTGTTTGTGCATAGTACACAGCATAACCTGCAGGCCCAGCTTTGTTTTCTGACAGTTTTGAGGTTAGGGGTTCAAATCCTGTCCCTGGGTTTTCTTCCCACATTTCAAAAGCCTGCATGTTAGTTTCATCAAAGGTACTAAATTGCCCTTAGTTGTAAATGTCAGCATGAATGGTTGTTCGCATGTACCGCCCAGGGTGTACACAGCACGTCCGTGATCCGAGCATTACCGATGGATCGATAACCGAGTAGCTTCAAATACTTGTAATCATTGTCTTCAGAAGTGAAATTGGCATGTTCTTCTAAACGGCGTTTTAATCCACCGCACCTCAAACTTGTGTTCAGGCATGACTGTCTAACGTAAGGAGGAAATGATTCATGTTCCTCATTTCAAGGCCGTGGACTCGACACGAAGCGTTTCCTGTGCTGTGTGCGTGTTGACAGTTTGTTCTGGCCTCAGCACATTTGCCTGCCTCTGTGCACTTTTTACTTAACCTAAAAAAGTGATTCCCAACCAGGGTCTTGTGCACACCGATATGCTGTGGGAGATCAACGGGGTGCTTTGTGAAATTATCTAATTTCATTAAATTATTCTGAAAAGTATTATCTATTCATTACATTTTTGTCCATATATGCCAGCAAAGTATACTAACGGGCAAAAGAATATTGTAAGGTTTTTACCATTAGATGGCAAAAGGTACAATAAACGTGTGTAGCCACTTTTTGCCGTTCATACAACAGAATCAGTCATGGCTACATGCAAATAGATCAGCTTTGTTTTCAATTAAATAAGATTACATTACATTGAAGAAATAAATTTGTGAGTCAATTGCGGCAGCATTATTACAGTATTCGTATTTCAATATTCACATTTTTTGGTGTTGAGCTGTGAGATTTTTCAAACGTAAAATACATCATATATTGATATTTATGTCAGTAAAGCTTGGGAAATAGTTTCCTTAATGATTTATATGGAATTTTTTGCCCAAGTCTAGAATATACAGTACCTTAAATCATATCCCATAATTTTTCGCTCACACGTATAAAATTTTGAATAATTTGCAGCGCCTCCTATTTCTCCACAAACACCTGATAATAGCCAGATTCATAGGCTATTGTAGCACCCTTAAGATTGTAGACAATCTTTTCCATGATGTTGGTTTACCGCTGATTTGCAAATATGCAAAGTTTTGATTAACACTTAACATTCGGAACTGTTATACAAGTGTAAAAATAAGGCCAGCACTGCATATTGAAAGGTAGAAACTACATATAGTGGTACGTGGAACTCTGAGGGCCCCTGTATGGGTTTTTAGTGTGATGAGGTGTTGCTTTGGTCAGTGTCCAAATTGTCTAACATTTAGAGCCACTTAAATATTAAAGCTCCTTTGTATGTTGGAGTTTTGGGGTTTATATTAATGGCGGATTGCAGAGTGCTATTAGCCTGCCAAATACACATCTCAAAGGACACAAATGCATCCAAAATCTTTCACTAAACTTGTGCTCGTGTTTTATCTCTTATCTGTCAACTAGTTGAGCAAAAATTGAGTCATATCAAAGCGTAAATTTGAGGTAACGTTTGTTTGTCATCCGTGGCGATTTTGGTGAATTTATTGTTGCGACGAACTCGTCAGGAACAATGGTGCCTTTCTGGCACATGTCTCGGGAGGGAGGCTGGATCATTCCCGGCACTCTTGTGTGCCAGCGAGGTTTGCCTCAGGATTGGGTTTCCACAGCCACCTGGAGCTAGCAGCATAGGAATGCCATTGTTCCCAACTTTGGGACTATGGTAAAATCAGAGCTACTTTCACACACAGACACACACACACACACACACACACACACACATGGACAAATTCAAGTACACAAACTTTGTTGCGACTGTTTATAAGCTTCGGTCTTGTTGAGGGTCAACAAAAGAAAGTAACAAGTAGCAAGAAATTAAACTTAAGTTAACTCTTTGCTGCTTGATTAATTGCATGCAATTTGTCTTTTCATTTATCAAGAAATGAAAATCAAAAACAGTCCTCCACTTTTATTAGCATTTCAATACTTTTGTTAAGTTAGCTCAACAGATTAGTTATTCCCTTGTACTCAGCAGATTGGAACTGAACTTATTTTTAGACATTTTGGTGAGCAAGCCACCTATTAATCAGTCTTGGACAGGACAAGCAGATCATTTAATGACGAAAAATAAGATTCCTGCCAATTTTTATGCAGGCCACCTCACTCAATTAATGTTGACAGACATACTGTGTTTAGCTCCTTGTTTGTCACATCATTAATTTATGTGCGTGGCCGCTCCCGATACCACTCATGGGAAGTGGAGTAGGCAGAATTAGAATCAGTGTCTCATGAGGATGCTTCTCCACTTGCGCAGTGTGTTCACATTCTGCCAGTGCAAAATGAGGTAAAAATGTTTGCGACCTTGTTGCAACCTTGCTTGAAGATTAACGAGCAACATTAATCACTTTTATTTGTTTGTTTAGGTGATTGTGTCCAGAGCAAATTGAAGCAGATGACGTGATTAATATCGTCAATGTTATAATTGTTGGCTTAGGATTTTCTCATTTTTCACTTTGTAATTAAAAAGGGGAAGGGTAAGTTTGACATTATTGCGCCTTTGTAATTTTTACACACAGTCCTCTAGCAAAAGAAGAGCTAGGACAGACAAATCAAATGAACAAACTAGGGGTGCAGATATACCACAGTTCCATTGCATCAGAAATGCACATTTCTCCTCAAAAAGTAGCGGAGTGTGCTTGTTTGAAGGTGTTTATTTGTCACTCCTGTGAAATATGTACAGTATTTGTATGTACAAAGAACAAAAGGGTGCGGTAGATAGACGCTTGTGTGTTGCCTTCGAAGCGACACAGACAACAACATAGTATATGCCAAATGTGGAGGGACATCGCCTAAAGCAGAGCAGCTGAGGGATCGCAAAAGTATAATCGATGCTGTGCAACATCCAAATCCAAGTTGATATATACTGTATGAATCTGTCACCTATAACATCGAATTTAAAATTGTACAGTAGAACCGCAATATAACAAAGGCAGCTTTAGCGGACTTCAGATTCAATGGAGACAAATAGTGCCCAGTTGGAACACAAAATCACCCCTCCCAATCACCAGTGAGCTAAGTTTGGAGAATTAAACTTAACAGAGGACTCATTCCCCGATTTGTTTGTTAAATCAGAGTTCCACTCGATAGTATATTTAAGCACCAGAACATTGACCCAAACCACATAAATTAATCAAACCAAAGTACACTAAGCAAATGCTAACTTGAAACACCGTCGAGTTTCCCGGACATTAGCATCGATGTTACGGTGACAATAAAACTTCAATCACCGAGACAGACAATCATGTAAATAACGTGTGCATGTGTGTACTTTCAAAAAGGCTGGTACAGAGGTACCTCAACTTACAAATGCCTCTAGTAACAAAAAAATCAGGTTACGAATTGCCTCCTTGGAAAAATATTGTCTCTACTTACAAAGGGAATTCAGGATACCAAAGAAAATATTGGTGCTGAATTCCTCTGTATCTTGTGTTGTGTGCATGTTTTTGGGATGTGGGAGGAAACCGGAATGCCAGGAGAAAACGCAAGCAGGCACGGGGAGAACACGCAAACTCTACACAGGCACGGCTAGGATTTTAACCCCAGTCCTCAGAACTGTCGGGCCAACGCTCTAAGTCAAGGGTGTCAAACTCATTTTCCTCGCGGGCCGCATTGTAGATCCGGCTTCTCTCAGAGGGCCGTTGTCACTGTGAAACAATCTAAATATTTAATCGTATCATCATATTTATGAACTAGTTTTGGAATCAGAATTCAATGGCAATGTGTTTTTAAACTGGTAACACAAAAATGCTTGTAATATATTAACGTCATAATTTATGATAATGACATTTTAAAATTTTGGTACAGATTTTGCAAGAATCATAAAAATTGACACTCTAGAGTTGGCTAAATCACGTGGTGGCCCGAATCTGACCCCCGGGCCTTGAGTTTGACACCTGTGCTCTAAGTAGTTGCGCCACCGTGCCGCCATGCATCCTTTATTATACCAATAACTGCACATTTTTGTTGCGTACAAAAAAATAATAGTCATCAGGAATCTGTAGTGGTGTCGTGACACTGGATGTTGCAGGCTCTTTAGCCAGATCAGATAGTCGGGCCATAAGGGCTGATCGTCCGATGGCAAGAAGGGAAAACAGAAGGATGTGCGGGAGAGAGATAGTCATCAACAGCTTTTAGTGTTGTTTTTTTTGTTTTGTTTTTTTTGTTTTTTTCTCTTTGAGTTTGGTCACCGTGTGTTGTTGTGTGAGTAGATGTTTGTTTCTTTCTTGTGTGTTTGTTTTCGTGTGTCTACATATGTAGTTACATGTGTGTTCGTGGGGCCTGTGGTCATCCTCTGAGTCACGTCAAGGATAGAGTTTGTGTAGAAGTGGGTCAGCCAGTGCCACCAGGGAACATTTCCAACTCAGTCTTTGGCTTCAGCCCACGAAAGGCCAATGTAAACATTTACATCCTAGTTATTTTTGCACATAGACTACTTTTGAGTGCGTGTGTAGTGTATTTTCTGGGATTCATAGATACTGTATGCTCATGTTTCATTTAGCTTGCCTTGACATTGCTTTGTAAGATTGGGGTGACTACATGCGAATCAGGCAATCAGTAGTCATGAATACAAACACAATATGAGGTCCACAGACCAGTCCAAGACGCTCTGTCTGACCCAGCCGTCCTGCCGTTGAGCAGCCCGTTACCAGTCCGCAGCCACGTCTTTGGCGGGACCCCAACTAAAGACCACCCTTAACTTTTCTGTTTTTTTTGCATCTGGAACAAAAACAAGATCCTTCTATTCACATGTGTTTGTCCACCTGGGTCTAGTCTATATCTACAGGATGGCTTTCAGTCAGTCTTCAGCTTGGTCAGGCGAATGTCTCAAAGTGCCCCTCTATTTTTTTTTTTATTTTTTATTTAAAGTCACTTTGTCACTGCCGTTGACTCTTTGGCCACTTTCTGGGAAAAGCTTTGACTCAAGCTGTCATCAGATAAATGCCATTATTTTTTTCTTCTTCCTGACTTCATACAGAGCAATACTTGCCTCAGAGAGGATGACGTTGCAGGCAGCACACGGAACATTTAGAGTATGAGCTAACGTGGACGTCAGCTGTCTCACGCGGTCACACCCAATAACTCTTTCCAGTTGCTTCCAGTTTCTTGCGTCGTGACAGCGTGCGCCGTTTATGCGCATCTGTATGTAGCTCACAACATCTGTTTCTCTCCCGAGATAGATGCTGACAGGAAAATGGCAGAGTTTCCATAGCGACAGCCTTGCTCCATTCCCCTCCCCCATTTTTACCCTCTTTTGTAGTACGTATGTCGAATACATCCACTTTCTGCTGACTCTGGGAGAAACTGCTGTGTGACGCACACTTTCATGCAGATGTCTCCTTTTACTTTGAATGGTTGTATGCCCATTTTAACACCACACATTAACACAGCGGTCATAATTTTGTGAATCTGTCCACATGCACTGTCAAAAATGTGGTTGGAGTACATTTAGTTGGAATTATGCTGTTATGGTAAATCTTTTTTCTTTTTCTGTGTGCAGTTTAGAACGAAACCACTACATTGCAACACGGACCAAAGCGTATCTTTTTTTCTTTTCTTCAAAAATATGACCATGACGTTTGATAAAAATGTTAGCTCCCCACTCTATATACTCATTAACTTTGATAATACCCGATTTAAATAACACTACAACACAATAGAATTGGTATTTCTTTTATGTGATAAAAAAATGGGTCATCATTGTCTGGCAAGTAATTGTCAATAATGGAAAAAAATTGGAAATAAATCAGAAAACCAATTGAACAAAATGTCACGTTCATAGGACTATTCAAGTTTAACTCCTTCCTATCGTTTTCAAACACTTCTTTTTTAATTCATTTTGAATTGTGATTGAATTTAGAATTTCTCTCAAAAGCTCGCATATTGGAAGGCATCTGAAAATCCACAACTCCATTGAAACACGCATTACTCATTTTATTAAATCTTCTATCGATTAATTTTCTGAGTCGCTTATCCTGGCAAGAGTCGCGGGAGTGCCGGAGCCTATCCCAGCTATCTTTGGGCAGGAGGCAACGTCCACCTTTTAAGTAGTTTCCAGCCAGTCACAGGACACATATAAACAAACAACCAGTTGCACTCACAATCACACTTACGGGCAATTTAGTGTCTTCAATCAACGTAGCATATATGTTTTTGGAATATGGAAGGAAATCCACGGTGGTACGGGGAGAACGTGCAAACCCCACACAGGTAGGGGGAATTGAACCCTGGGATCCCACGGGAATTGAACCCCGGAACTGTGACACCTTAACCAGTCGTTAACCACATCGTGTCTTATTTAATAAATATTTATATTAGTTTTTTAAATTAACATGGTTTTTCATTCGTTTTGTTAAGTTCTCTCTGTGTATTCATCCTTCCCATTGCTGTAGTTTTCTCTACAAAAACTGACAGCCCCGTATTTAAGCCTGCCGGGTCTACTCTCCCATGCCTTTGATTTATTGTCACAGTAGTATATTGATGTGGGGTCCCTTTTAAGAAACAAGTGGCTTATAATACAACTGAAGTGCTCACATAAAATCATTACAACTTGCCTCAGAATAATGATTAACGGCCTCACCGAGTTGGACACCATAAATAACAAAACCTTTCTGCATTGTCCAATCTGTGAAACAAAGTATTGTTTTAAAATATAAGTATATAAGTGACATGCACTAAATGTCAACAGTGAAAGTGAAGTCACTGTAAAATAATGTAAGAAAGTTTTAATAGCAAACTTACACACACAGAATTGTAATGTTTAATGAATGGCCGAAGAGTGGACCCCATTCACACCAACAATTGCACTAGTGTTTGCTACATAGAACTACTTAAAAGCAAAAAAAAAAGTAAAAAAAAATGCTTGTCATGAAAACTAAAACCTAACTACAAGTGTGAAGCATTATTAAAAAAACTACGACGACAAAAGGTCAACACAAAAACGGAACATCTGAAGACCAAAACAAACGGTGGGGGACTGAGCCTCACTGGAAAGAGGGAATGTGAACGAATCAAACAATATCGACACAAGCGAAAAACGTAAAATACAAAAAGTACATAGAAACAGAAGTTCTTCTGGAATGCTTAATTTAAAGAAAACACCAAATCATTGCCGGACTTAATACAACAATAAACCTTTACTCCTGGGGTTAAATCCTGCTTTAACAAAGCAAGGAAGCAAGCAAAACAACGTTTCAGCATCTTCCTTCCAGTGGCGCTGCAAAAAAAAAAAAAAATGCATACCGGTCTGTCTAGAGGATTGTATATAGGTGCGCCAGGAGGACTCTGTTTACCAATTAACCAGGCCAGACTGAACATAGAGAAAACATATTACCAGCAAGCAGAAACACAGAACATGACAACAATAAAGATGGAAGTTTCTCGATGAGACTGTGGCGACAGGAGCTTTAGGACAAACCAAGAGAACAAAAGGCCTGAATCTCAAGACAGATGGGCCTCATTCACAAACAGAGCTCATACCATAATTTCTAGTGTATAACGCACACCCGTGCCTAAAACGCGCACCCTGCCAGAGTCGACCTCAAAATTCTGGAAAACCCTTGAACCTATGTACACTGCATTCTTATAATGCATGATATTGCGTCTACCCATATGATCAAAAGATGAAGTATTATCTGTATTTTTTTTTTCAAAGAATTATTCTGAAGTAAAGGACATTATTTTTACATGTAATACCTTCTTTTTATCTATTTGCCCTTGTGACTATTTTCTACGGTGTTTGGTGATTGCACACGGTGTCTGCTGGCAATTAAAGCGAAGCACTCGCCTGAAAACATGTCGCCCGTTGATTGCGTTGAGGGGCAGTTAGTTTGTTTTGGAGTCATCGTGGCTGTTAAGGGGCAGCCGTTGCAGAGCTCCAATTTGGCAGCTTTTGATGTCAGGCCTGGGTCAAGGGCAATGGCAGGAGGGCCGCTCGAGGCTGAATTGAAACTCACTTCTCAGTAGCAGCGGGAGGACTTCTTGCAGTCCCGGTGACGCTTAACAAACTCTTCTACTTATCTGGACAGAAGCTATATCTTCAAAAGAAGACAGAGGATTTATTGAGATTTGGCTCTCAACTCTCACTTTCAACCTGAAAGAGAATCCTGTTTGTCGCTGGGTGATGGTTTTAAGAGTCTATTCATTTTCACCTTTGTTCCATCCTTCCTAGGCCTCGTCACTGAAAGACTCTCATTCAGTTTCCAATGTTGACTTTAATGTCCAGTAGGATGAAAGGGGCAGAATTATAAAGTAGATTTGATGTCATTAAAAAGGTCATCTGAGACGAGCTCATAATTACAAATATATTGTCTGTGAACGTTATTATCCATACGTTTCCTGAGCCGCTTATTCTCAGGAGGGTCGCGGGAGTCCTGGAGCCTATCCCAGCTGTCATCGGGCAGAGGCAGCATTATTGTTATTGTTGTGTTTTTTTTTTTTTTGTTTTTTTTTTTAAATATATATATATATATATATATATATATATATATATTATATATATATATATATATATATATATATATATATATATATATATATATATATATATATATATATGAACCTATAGAAACTTCCAGAAAGCATTGGAGAATGCCCTCTGTGGTAAATTGTTGTCACATTCAAAGCGACTGCCTTGGTTGCTTTTTCAACATTTTTGTCTAGTAAGGTCACAGAAAAAAAATGGAAAGAAATGTGCTTTTATAGAACTACAATATTTGATCTCATCCAATGAAAACCCTTTAATTAGCTGTGCAAGTGGCGAGTATGTTCCCTTTGTTTACCTCTCCCAGGCTGATTCTAATTAAGCTTTGTAAACCCAATCAAATACTTTCCCTTGTATAAATACTCTCCTGCAAGGTGCACTTCTGAGGCTGTGTAGAGCCTTGCGTGTCTTTTGTATCTTTAATCGCCCCCTTTTACCCTCAACTTTTAAACAGCGTTAGTCAGCAGGATTCTCATGTAGAGGAAAGCAAGAAGGGGAAGGATGAGAGCGAATGAAAGACTCCCACTGGGGCAGCTGTTTGCTTTAGAGGCAGACTTTCCTCATCCAAAATTCAGCTTTCTCTTCTCTGCAAGCATGCACCTTCCCTGAGTGTGAGACTACGGACTCTTTGAGTGGAGCAGTTGTCCCAGTCACACTGATAGCTATATCAACTGTTACTCCGGGCTGAATGTTTATTGAACAGCAGCGGCATTGTTGTCGTGTAACCGCATGTGTATCCATGTCTGCGTACGGCGTCATCACACTGCAAAGTTTCAAATGTGGTCATTGCTTTGTCATGACAACCGCCACAGTGTTTGCTTTATTTTTGCGAGCAACAACCCTTTGGAGGTCCTCCTGATAAACCAGTAGAAAGGTATGTGCACTTTGTATAAAGTCATGCCAGGGCTGGATCTCACTTGCTGTCGTTAAATTAGTTTGAGTTTGGTGACTGCGACATTTAAGCCCCTCACTTTAAAGCTTATCAGTGGTTAAGTAGTGTGCGTTGGGGCAATATCGACCTCGTGATGAAACTGCTTAAATGGGATATTGGAGTTGTGCTGCTGTGAAAGGGATGTTGCAAGCGTATATTTAGATCTTTGGCCCGTGATTGATTGTACATTTTGCAGCCACTAATAACTTATTGAGTGTCTTTTTTTTATGTACAGTCTCATAGATCAGATCACTTGATCTGGCCCAGCGGTGTAAGCGAGCGTCAATGCAGACAGTTTAGGTAACGTAACCATGCTGACTGACTTTGCCAAACAGAAAATATTTATGCACAAGATATTGAAATGAATTATTGTCCTCCCTGAATGGATACATTTGCCTCTTGTAGGACATTTAAAGCTAATATTACATAACCTTACAGTCACTCGGCGCCCTCAGCCAGTCGTTATCATTAAATGGGATCTCCGGAGCTATGCCGGTCACAAATTTGATTGCCTTCTCTCAGGATATAGTGGTATTTTTTGTGTATGAGACTTTCCATAGTGCTGAAAGATATATCATTGTCGTAGTAATAGCTGTATATGAAAATTTAAGATATATCGCAAAGGAGAGGTTGTCACTTTGCCTACACTGATGTCTCATGTCTTTCACAATTGGATTAGGAATTTGATCAAAACTTTTCAAGGACAATATTTGTCAAAGTCACACTGAATCTCAGACTTTTAAACCCTTATTTTGTGAGACGTTTGCACACACAAGCGCTCAGTATAGTGAGTATCAAAAGATTAAAGGTCTCTTTATGCACTCGCACTGGGGAAAGGACCCACAGTCCATCATGTGACTGAAACATTGTGCAGCGCAACCGCTATACAGCACCTGATGCGCGCACAGCACAAATAGTCGGGATTAGTCCATTTATGTCACATGTTGTTATGACGTACTCAGCTTTCCACTTCGTTCCTTAATACCGCCATCTTTAAAATACAAAACACCTACGCCTTTCAATTTTGATATATTACTAAACGTATCGTCCGTGTGGTCATCTGCGTCCATTTGTTCAAGCAGCCACTGTTCCTTGGTCGCCATTGTTGTTGCTTTGGTCCTTGTACCGGAGAGTAAAAAACGGCTACTGGAACTAGCCATAAAATTTATAGAACTTGTGCACCGAGGTCATAAAATCACGTGACTTTTGTTTACCTCACCATGTTCCCGGTCTAACAAACCATTGTTCAATGCTAAGTTGGTTGGAGACGACATGAGAATACGTCTGAAAGCACGACGCCGAGAGTCTTGCCCAATACCGTTAAGACATTTAGAAGGTGAAAATAAATGAAGGTACGTGGAAAACATAGATCAACTCAGCGTAGAGGACCCGTATTTAATGCCGAAGTCGATGTTTTCCCTGAAAAGAAATTGGACTGTTAATTCGCCTCCGCTTGTCTTGGACAACTGGATATACGCATGGATCTGGTGAGTAAGTCGTCGAGATTTAGACAGAAAATTTTTAAAGCGTAGAAAATCTGGACGCATACAAATACTTCGTTGCCGGATCTTTTCTCAATCAGGATTAAATCCCACATAGTGACAGATTTTAAGGTTGTGAACACGGAAGCATTCGGCCACACGTTAACCTTCGCCGGAATCCATCGATCTTTTCAGCTAGTATTCAATACAAATACCAATATTTAAATAAATGACCCCTGGTTTTACACAAACTCGCATTCATTAACTATGATTGAAAAAAATCGATATTTTCTGGTCTTTTCAGATGGAATGATCTCTTTGAATATCTGTCTCGTCTGTTGTGACAACCAACAGCATAACAGGTCTCAGGTATTGTAAATATTCTCCCCCGGTTTAATGCATCTCACAATGTCGAGCAGCTCTGTTTGACCGGCAATATGGTGCCGTGAAAATGGTGACGTCACGTGCACGAGCTCCATAGGAAAGTCCACTCTGTGTTGTCCTAACCGACACCACCGACTGAGAGAAGAACTGCAGCACATTTTCATAATAGTGTGCGTAGGTTGTGCTCAAGCATAAAAGCAAACTGTGTGTGGGATAGCCGCATTGACGTCCGCACGCTCACTGCCCGTGCGAGTATAAAGAAGCCTTTACTCTGCGTCTGTTGATGTTTTTGAGGCACCTGTTCTGAAAAAGAACCACCCTTGACAAGGATTGGTACCTGAACAAAAACACGAGAACAGAAGTTTGTCAGGTAACCTTGAAAAAAGATTTTGTTTGACTTAGGTTTGACTAAAAAATTTTCAAAATCATTGACTTTATTTTTTTTCCCAGTTGGTTTTGAAAAGTGTTTGCTTTCATGCTCTGATGCATCAGTTTTGGTCAAAATGAAATACATCTTTAAATGGATAAAACCACCTCAAGTGCTCCCTTTAGATTTAGCACACTCAGGGTATAAATGGTTATCTGACGTTCATGGCTGCTCAAGGGACAGCGACCGGAAGATAAGTTATGGTGTTCTACGTAAGACTTTCGTCTCAGACAAATATTTCCAGCCTGACTGTTATCTTGCATTGCTTCATAGACTCTGATGCAGATTACAAAAAAAGGAAACCGAAATCTTGATCCCTTCTGCTTCTTCCCTCACAAGCTGTCTGCAGACAAGCACAGCCCGCTTTGACATTTTAACGGGATGTCAAACAAGTTTATCATCAAGTTATTGGAGGGATTCACTGTGATGGGTGATGTAACATGCTCATGGCAACGTTTCTCATTTTAAGCAGCAAACATATCATCTGACGCAGCCGCATATTGAAACCAACACTAAAAAATTGGAATGATAGCCACCAAATATTTTGTTTGTGTGTCTGTGTTGAAGATGTTTTGCAGGCTTGAATGTTTTGTTATGCATATTTACAGTATAAACGTTTCTGTTATGGACCAGATGGGAAACCTTTGGGACGAAGGAAAAGTTGAATTTTATTCATGTTACTGCATCTCATGCAGCTAAAAATATCTTCCATTTCACAAAATTGCATGAAATGCTTCTTTGAATCACATGGAAGTCATGCCTGCATTGTCAACGTTGCCTGGAGCGTTGAGCACACATTTGGGCATTGGAAACTCTTGATCCTACTAAAAAAATAGGAACAGCAGAGGCAATATTGTAATATAAATAAGTTCTGAGTGTGAGAATTAATGTCAACACTGACACTAGACCTGTCCGGGCTACTCTATCAGTATCACAGGCTGCTAAAATTAGCGATCCAGGGTCTTCGTGGAATAACAGCCGTTATATTCTTACAATATGTTTTGCACAACGCGTGCCATCTTGCCTCAATTTCTGCACTACAGATTTGATCAGCAATAAGTTGCACACAATCAGTGTCATTTTTAATCATCACCGAATCCAGTATCTCTATATGTATCCATCCCAAACATGTTTGTGCGTTTAATCCAGAACAGCGAGGCATACAAAAACAAAGTATTTCCTCCTTTGACAGGGCTACAGAGAGACACGGAAAGATTGGAATTGGGCCAAATCTGTTCAGTGCAAGAAGTCAGAGCACAGTGTCAGAAGTGGTCTAGTGGCCTGCTGCTCTTTGTCCTGTATTTTCTCCCGTGTAAACAGGAAGCAGTTATCTTTCTCTCGCTAATATTTTCCGTATGCTTGTCGTTTTAGGTTTCTGTTGGTCACTGTTTGTTACTCTTCCTATGCTCGAGTCCCGCTTTGAGTGCATACAAAATGCCCAGAAAGTGACAACTTTGTGTATGCGCAAACATGGAACCCTTTATAGAAAAGCAACTGGCTGTGGTCCCTTTTTAATCCAGAAAAAATGAGACAATGTGGCGCGTCGAACAAGAATGGACCGTCTCCTTCTTACCTACTTTCTCCTCGGTCTATTCCTAGAATTCCTGTTTTTGCTCCCTGAGCTTCCCCTAGAATATATTCAGCACAGTCAAGCTCCAGTTATACTTGCTTGTAATAAGGTTTTTGCCATTTTTTTTTTAACCTTTGTTTTCCGTAGGGTTATTGAGTTCATACGATGGTGCCGGCCTAGCGTTCCCAGGTCAATAAAACAACAACTTGAATGCGGAGGCCTAGCAGGAGGCCAAGGCGGAGGGAACCACAAGGCACTTTATTTTTAGGAGCAGTGCTGCCACAGTTACCTTGAAAAAGTAACTTTGGTATTTTACTGATTAGTTGAGATTGAAAGTAATTTACTTTCCCGATTACTTAGTTCAAAAGTAACAGTGAGGGGAAAAAAAGGATATTTTTAGTTGCTTTTAGCTGCTAAGTGGCAGTTCTGTTGAATGCATGATCTGACCACAGCAGTGAATTGGATCCGTTTTGGAGCCAAGGTTCAAACTTTACAATTGATAAATCTCATGGCACACCTAACTAAAATGTCATAAAAATAAAAATGGCTGTATGTACTTACTGCCTCTAATCTAATAGAAGACCATTAATTTCTGTCACTACGCCGCACGGGCATAAATAGATGAACAAAGATACATTATCTATTGCCAGTATATATTTTAGAGTACTTAAGTACACAAGTATATACAATAAATGCACAGAGAATTTAAAAAGACTCATTACTCTTCTTGTGATCGGATCAATCATTTCAACTCTGTGATTGTGTGAAGCCTACCCATTATTTGGTAATCCATGCCATACCAGTTACAGAGTGATGTCATCAACATGAACCAATAACTTAAATATTAATGTAGTTGCAACCACATTAAATGAGCAACTTAGCGCGGATTTGATATGCCATCACAATACAGTAAGTACTGATAGAGAGAGAGAGAGAGAGAGAGAGAGAGAGAGATACATTTTGATTGTGGTCAATGAGGCTAACTGTGCGTGCGTTTACGCGTTTATAAACGTGAAAGTGAGTGGCGGTTTGATATTGAGGACGCGTGCACACACAAACACACCATTGCTCCCACCATTGTAATTTTGATGCGAACAGCGAGAAAAGATGACAAGATTGATTAACTGTAGGGGAAGCACTTACTTAGTATTGGCTTGACGTCAGCCATGCATTGTGTTGAACCAGTTCACAGTCAAGTAGAAAGTTCTCACTTTTATTGTATATATTTAATATCTTTAATAATAATAAGGCCTTCAATGAGTCTTATGATAATTTATAATAATTAACTCACAATGAATTGTAAATCACAAAGTACCAACAATCAAATACAGTTTTTACTAAAGGAAATAGCAAAGATAGTGTGTTGATAGTGAAATTGTGCATTTCCTCTTGTGCTGCTGTGCTGTCTGTACTTTGTAGAATAAACAATCACTATCATAATCACAGGCACTTGCGTGTTGCATTTGAGAGGAAATCTTTGGTGAGTTACATGTCCTGTTCTTATTCATCAAATGACTGACAGAACAGACCCAGCTCTATTGCCCATACTCAGCCTTTACTGTTGAAACACAATCCTTGTCAGCATTTACAGTGAAGAAAATAAGTATTTAAATACCCTGCTATATTGCAAGTTCTCCCACTTAGAAATCATGGAGGGGTCTGAAATTTTCATCGTAGATGCATGGCCATTCTGAGTGAGATAATCTAAAAAAAAATCCAGAAATCAGAATGTATGATTTTTTTTTTTTAACGATATGTGTGATACAGCTGCAAATAAGTATTTGAATACCTGAGAAAACCAATGTTAATATTTGGTACAGTGGCCTTTGTTTGCAATTACACAGGTCAAACGTTTCCTGTAGTTGTTCACCAGGTTTACACACACTGCAGGAGGGATTTTGGCCCACTCCTCCACACGGACCTTCTCTAGATCAGACAGGTTTCTGGGCTGTCGCTGAGAAACATGGTGTTTCAGCTCCCTCCAAAGATTTTCTATCTGGTAAAGGTCTGGAGATTAGCTAGGCCACGTCAGAACCTTGATATGCTTCTTACAGAGCCACTCCTTGTTTTCCCTGGCTGTGTGCTTGACCCTTGTATGGGGTGGACAGATGTCTTTATGCAGTAACTACCTGACACAGGTGAATCTGATTCAGGATAATACATGGAGTGGAGGTGGACTATTAAAGGTGCACTAACAAGTCTTTGAGGGTCAGAATTCTAGCTGACAGACAGGTGTTCAAATACAGATATCACAAATCGTTAAAAAAATCACACATTGTGATTTATGGATTTTTCTTTTTAGATGATCTCTCACAGTGAACATGCAACTACGATGAAAATTTCAGACCCCTCTGTGATTTCTCAGTGGGAGAACTTGCAATTTAGCAGGGTGTTCGAATACTTACTTTCTTCACTGTACATCCAAAACATAGCAAACCAAGCGGGACTGGAAACTGAAAATGTGGCTTTTCATCTTTTCCAGTTCCTTATTTGTTTCTAAAAACACAATGTAACACTTGATTTTAATGGATGGCCATGGCTGGTTGGTCACACAGTTGGTATGAGCCATTTGTCAGTCACGGCTCGACTGAATAGCTCGACTAAAACTCCAATTTTGACTCATCAGTTAGATTGCCTTCAAGTTCCATGCTTTGATTGACCTTGAATGGGGCTATTAAGCTTCAACAGCCCAGCCCACCTGGAGCTGAAGTGGCATTGTACTGGCATAAACATACAATATCCTTTCAGAAGTGAACCTCTGATTACATTTTCTTTTATGAAGGCGTGTTTGCCAGGACAGACTTACCGTTACTTTCTTCTGTTCAATTTGTCAGCCTGCCACAGTCAGTGGCCTTTTGGCTTTAAGATATTACCCTGACTCGGAATGAATATGAAAAAGGGGTCTGTGTGGGAGAAGAATTTGTGGTCTTTTGGTGTAGAAGGATGAAGCCCTAGAAATTAGTATCTTACAGTGTTGGTGGACACAAGGGTTTTACCGGCCAACTCAGTTGTTTCTCTCAGTGGCGTAAAACCTAATGTGTCAATGCACTACGGCGTCATCTGCTCATCTACTGACATTCTGCACGCAACCTGTGAGTTTTTCTGTGTTGTATTTTTCAGGTTAGTTTGGCTAAACATCACAGAAATATCCCCTACACCAAACCCCCAAATCCCAGATGCTTAGGCCTGCTTGGCAGACAGCTGAAGCCAGATGGCCTGCTTAGGTTTCATTACACTGGTGGAAACCCTCTGCTCTGTCAATATGTTTTTGTATTAATGTCATTTCATATTTACAGACTTGATGAGGTAAACTTGAAGGTGTGACTCTCTCCGTCGTTATTTTCCTGCTTAAGGCACACAGTTTCATCGTAGGCGTAAGAGCTGACCTTTTAATCTCTAGACAGCGACAGAGCTACACTGCATTTCCGTTGCAGTGTGTGCGCGTTTGTGTCTAATGGGTATTTATAGAGGTGCTTGCGTGTCCTGCTTCCAATTTGCAGATTTACGATCATTCAAGCTTTGTGAAGGTGTGTGAGAGGAGGGGGGGGGGAGGAATGAAAGTAGCGACGGAACAAACTGGGGAAATAAAT
Source organism: Syngnathoides biaculeatus (assembly GCF_019802595.1). Taxonomy (NCBI): domain Eukaryota; kingdom Metazoa; phylum Chordata; class Actinopteri; order Syngnathiformes; family Syngnathidae; genus Syngnathoides; species Syngnathoides biaculeatus. The sequence goes on from NC_084644.1 coordinate 7,426,417, forward strand.
ACAATCGTGACTCAGTAGAAAGCGGACAGGCAGACACCTTTGGTGGCATTCTGACACACACCTGCACTGCAGCACAGCCCACTCACACAGTGAGTGTGTGGGCTAGCAGGAAGAGATTTATGATATCACGCTTCTTGTAATGCAACACACCACAGGCTAGCAATATAAAGCCCCAGTAGACCATGATGATGACTTGGCTTTAAAGTAGGCCAAGAACTAGATTGAACACACACACGATATATCTCTTTGCCCACACTGAGTCAGATTCCCTCTCATCTTCATCCTCTGTGGATTTTTCAAAAATAGCGGATTAATCCAGTGAAATGAGCAGCACTGAGTTGTCAATCTGTCTGTTCCGCCGTCCCTCCATCGCCTTTCATCATCCATCAAGCTGCTCACAGTCTGCTCGTGCGTGACCTCAAGAGTGTGTTTACAAGGACAAAGGCTGATTGATTTCTGACAACATCCAGATGAACAAAAGTTGTAAATGACTGACATTTGTAGACTTTCCAAGGTCTAGTTTTCAATCACCAACGGATGATACATTACCATGGCCACTGATAAGGGAAGTGTCGGTTAACTGCAAATATACATTGCGACACTGACAGTTGAAGAGATGAGTGTTCCGAGCACAACCAGAAAATCTCGTACTAATCGAGTACGACATTTTAAATCTGGTCTTCCTGTGTATGCTTTGTGGCTTTGCACCCCCCCCCCTCCCCCCCATGCTATGCAGAGTACAACGCCTCTTCGTTGTTGCGATGCTGGCCCTTTGAGAGTGACAACAACTTTTAGGCCCGTTTTCTGGGACTTTAGTTTCTGTATCTGCCTGCAGGTCTTAAACTAACTTCAAATGTAGTTTGATCCTTTATGGGGGTCAACAGCTTATCCATACTATAGTCCATAAGCCTTGTAGGCCTCTTAGACGATCAGATATACTGAGGTCTCGTGTGATATGCTGGTGTCTCATGCGATGTTATTTTTGCAATTTTGGTTTTACATTCATTCAATCATCTTTGATCTGTGATGCCTATGGATCACTCGCCACATTACAACACAGACGGCATCTGCGGCTTGGTTGGTGTCAGGTGAAAATACAAAAAAAAAATGGGGTTCATGATCACATGAAGGCAGCATGTTTAATGAACACTAGTCCACCAGAGCTGTAGATGATAGTCGTGGCCATTGTTGCGCGTGGCTTGAAGTAGTCCGCTGTCGGGCCATAGCTCGCTGCGGGCGCTCGGCAGACACAGGCTTTCCTCTCCGTCTTTCACATGCGGCGGGCTGAGTACCCCCCACTCATGAGGTGTCGCAATGGAATTGGTAAAGAGAAGGCTGCAGACTTGGAGAGCCTATCTAGTGTATGTGCAGCCCCCAGCTCAAAATTAAACATGTTATTGCAATGCAGATAAAACAATACAAACACATTTAAATGTAATATATGCGGGGAGAGCAAGTATAATGGAAATGTAATGGATATTGTACGAGTGTTATCAAAAATTGATCAACACATTTTAAAAATCTGCTACATATTAGGAAGACCACAATTAGTTTTTCCAATCATAATACCAATTTGAACAAAGTGGTGTTTTGGAACTGAAATAAGATCACGTTTTTTCTTTTCCTTTTTTTTTAATTTGCTGAAAAATATTCATTATAGAGGCGTGAAGATTCCGCCCGACAGAGAATGATGACTCCATTCTTTTCAACGTATTCTTTGCAGGTTCATAGTAAATAGCCTCTGCTTCAGCCCATGTTTTTGTGTCTCCTTTCCTTCAGGACTATGTTTGAGTGACGAACAAAGGAAGAAGTGGGATCTCTGACGCTCCCTTCTCTGCTGGTGGGGCCTCCTGTACATCTGACCAGAGACCCCTGGAGAGGTAGGAGTTCAAGTGATAATTTCATGGTTTGACTAGGTATTCTCCAGTTAGCTTCTGCGTTTCTTATATTATCTATGGGTTTTGCTTTGAAATGCTGGTCGCTCCTTTGCCAACACCAGCTGGCTTTTATCACATCTTTATCCTTTAGGATGAGTCGACTTAGCCATATGATACTGGTTAGCAAGATCCATAACACGCACTCCATTTTCATATTTAGCGATTATCTCCTTCCTTAAATCCGCTGTGGTTAGGACAACTTTCCCTTTTCCCTTGCTGTTAGTAACACTGCTGTCTGTCTTTGCGCCCATGGCTAAGAAAATACTGGAGATGTAAAAAAAAAATAAAAAATCTCGAGAAGCACCCGCAAATGTGAGAAATCCTCACGCTATGACTGAAGTAGGCAGTGGCTCGTCTCAGCAACCGTCCCGTGTGCATTTGTTATTGCTCGGCTTGACTTGGCTTCCTGTTCAACATACGTTCGGCTTTGCTGGGGTGTTCAAGCTACAGGAATTGGGTCAAACTCTGAGGCATTTTTAACTCACATTTTTGGGGTCGAAGTCCGATTTGTAAGAGGTGTGATTCATTTGAATTCCAAGGTTCCAGTGTAACTCCTTTCTTCCAGGAAGAATCTGAAACAGCCAAAGTTGCTAAAATCTGAAGTCAGAGGTTGAGGTTTAGGAACCCAGGAATGTCAAATTGTTCTGGAGGCTTGATTACGATGTCTCGGTCTGAACATTTGGGGCACCATTTTAAAGGAGTAGCTAGACACAAAGAATATGGTCAAATGAATGGATTCTGTTTACAAGCACAAGCCGAAAGGAAAAGAATAAGTTTCTCTGTTATGTCATAGTTTCAAGCTCGTGAAGTCCAAGGTCAGCTTTAGGTTGTCGTAGTCTTCGTGCATCAGTTCTCGTGTTACTGCAAGTTCTGCAGGTTCTTTGAAAGGAACATAGTTTAGAAATAGTTTTTTTAACCGTGTCTGGCTTCTGTCCTCAGATCTCACATGCAACAAAGTATCTCAACATCCTAATAACATTGTTGTTGTATATAGATGAGTAAGTGAGCACTTTTGTGTTTTGGTGAAATAAACTGGATAGACTACTTTGCGTGGTCAGTGGACTGGCTTCGGTCCATTAAAGTCATTTAAATCCTGCCGGTGGTGCCTTGGAGCGTGGGAGTAGCCGGCGCGGAACAGCTGAAGACACTGACACAAACCTGCTGCTTCGAACATCTTACTTTGCTTGTGTTGTGATTTGCTTTGGGTGTTTATTAATGAGAGTGGCTTTACACCAATTAGCACATGTTGTATTTTTTGTCGCTATCCTACTTGTTTTTCTGTTTTACTAATGACGGGAGGCTAGAGGAGCAAAAGGAGTACAACAGTGTCATTGCATTGCAGGAGGAACGGTGCGGTGCTGGGTGTGTGTGGCCCTGTTACAGTAATATGTATTGACTTTGGCTGAAAATGTCTGGGTGAGCGATTGGAGTATTTAATTTCACTTTGTGCCCGTGCCAAGGTTTAAATTGGTAATCAATTTTAGTCTTATGTTTTTGTGGCCACTTTGCCTTTTCTGCTTTCTTTCTTCCGTCTGACTTTTTTTGTTGTTATCTTTGCTGTGAGTAGATTTGAATAATGGTCACTTTTTACCCCATTCCTCTCTGCCCAAATTCCTCATAATTCTTTTTTCCCTTGTGCATTACTGTATTTCAATGACATATTTTGACTAACAACTGAGACCATCTGTCCTCTAATCTTCTTGACAATGTTTACACATACTATGTATTTAAATACAGTATTTGGAATTGTATTGCATTATCTACTTGCTTAACCTAAACAAACACCAATTACTGTCCGTACTACACTGTTTTATCTTTATTAATGGAGAGCAAACAGAATCTCAAGTTGGACTTATCATAAAGATAGGAGGTTATCATTGGACATTGATGATATAGATTGACATATATATTGTGTAAACATAAATCTTCTGATCCTTGCCTTCATTTCATTCAGTATCCGTTCCTTTGTTATTGGGCCTGTCCTATGTTGTGCTTTCCAGGTCATGACCTGGTTATGAAGTAACCCTGAGCGTCTGTGTTATCAAACTACTTCACATCAACGGCTGAATACCAACCTCAGGGCCATTTTGTTCTGTTCTACTTGCTTAATATTAATATGTGCCTTTCTATGCTCTAGTTGAGATATTAAGACAAGTTCAATCAACACATAAGAATCTGTTGTGCTTATGGAGCCCCCATAACATTGGAACGACTTGTCGACCTGGTTAGCTCCTTTTCAGCCATTTTTGGCACATCAACAGAACACGCTACAAACATGTCAGTAGTTTACAACATATGAGTGAAACTCATGCTCCCCTTTCGTCGGCGCTCACACATGCAAAAACATCTCTCTCTCTCTCTCTCTCTCTCTGTCTCTCTGTCTCTCTCTCTCTCCATTTAATTTACTGATATAAATATTACATCTACTGAAAGACACTTCCTCCCTCGCAGTCATAATTATGAAGAGAGTAACGCTCTAGATCCTCTGCTTGTGCAACATCTGAAGCAGGGTTAAGCCTGTTGAGAAGAGGAGTGGATTGGAAGAGACGGGGGGGGAAAAGTGCAAAGGGGAAATTGTATACTAGTCGACGAGTAACGATGGAAACCGCTCTTGAAACGTGTGAGGCGGCTGAGCGATAAATGCAGATGACCAGGATGGGAGATATAAAAGACGGATAGAGGGAGGATGATAGGTTAATGGAGGAAGAAGATACAGTGCAGACTTGTCTGTTTAATATCACAGAAAACATGGCTGTTTAAAGGAGGCATCAAAGAGACTAGGGTGCAGCATAAATTTAACTGACACACAATTACAAATGCAAACCATCCACACACACACCCCAATCAAACAGTACAGTTCGGCCCAGGTTTTATATCAATAAAAGTCTACGCCAGACTCGGTAAAACATCAAACATATCAATGAGCATGATCGTAAAAGTTGAGAGACAACATTTAGACCATGAACCGAATTCATCTGCATTCCTCTTGTGTGGATCAATTGCGGTTCCCCTGTTGAAAATGATGACAGTAAAAATTGTTAACGGGCATTTTACTGTCTCCAAATGTTGCTTAAAACGTATCATGTACTTATTGTATGACCGAGCCATACGTGTTTGTATCCGAATAGAACGCTTGTTGGACACTATTGAGCGACCCAACTGGTAACACGAGTGACGCAGCAATTGTCGATTGTGAATGCATTTGAAAACACCTACCATCCCATTTCAGATAAACACAGGGAAAAAAACCAATGCGGTGGGAGCGTTTATTGCTAAAGATTTGCATCCCCTCTCCATGGTCGAAGGTGTTGAGTTTGGTCTCGTAATGAAAACGCTCAACCCTTGTTGTGCTGTGTGAACCAGTGATGGTTTAAGTCCCAACCTATGTGAAACGGTTCGATTAAGGTTGGTCATACCTGCGGATTTGGGTGGAGGGATAAGCAAGATCCGTCCATGCATCTATTTTCTGAGCCGCTTATCCTCACAGCGGTCGCGGGAGTGCTCGACACTATGCCAGCTGTCAACGGGCAGGAGGCAGGGGACATCCTGAACTGGTCGCCAGCCAATCACAGGGCACATAAGGACAATAGTTGCACTCACAATCACACCTAAGGGCAATTTAAAGTCTCCAATAAATGCATGTTTTTGGGATGTGGGAGGAAACTGGAGTCCCCGGAGGAAATCCACAGAGGCCACTGGGAGAACACGCAAACTGGCGTAAGCAAGAACCAAATTTTAAAGATTTTTTTTTGTTTACATCTTTGTGTTTTTAATGTTATGCATAATTTATGATTCTGTATTTTCACATGTATACAATAACTTAAGGAATAAAAGTCATGAGGAGTTGTTTTTAAAATAATTGTTCAAATGAATTGAATTTAGTATTCAGCACACAACAAAAGGCAGTTTTGCTGTTGCTGTCATGCCAAATAAAAAGAAATTTAAGAGGGAAGAAGTTGTTCTCTATGCTCAAAACATATACTAAAGATATTCCGAACCATGGCCTAAAAATTGAGGTGCTCGTGCACACCCCCTATTCTCACAGAAGTGGGTTGTCGAGGTTTTTTTTTTTTTTTTTTTTTTGGCTTTTGCTTTGTTGTGGAGCTGTCATGTTAAACGGTGGTGGTCAAGGAGGGACACCGCAGGATGAGTTATGAATTTTTTACTTTTCCATTTCCTCTAGGAATGTCTGGAATTTTAAGAGGACAGGACCACTGACTTGATAGAAACATCTGATGATGATTGTCTGCGATTATGTTAGCTAAGCATGTGCATTTCTCTTGCAACAACCCGAGAGAGAGAGAGAGAGAGAGAGAGAGAGAGAGAGAGAGCAATATCATGGTTGCAGTGCAAATACTAACCAGCTGATAAAGGTTGAAGGTTTCATTGTAGTTTATAGGAAAATGCGATATAATGCCAGATGGAAAGAATAGATACGTTTTTTTGTTGAATGTGTCTTTGGAAGTTCTTATTGGTAATATAGTTAGTCATTCATATCTCTTTTAGATGTTCATGCACATAGGGGTGGATTTGTGTTATATTTGTATAACCCGATTAAACACATTCCTCAAATGTCTTATTTGACAGGCCTGCTGCTAAAAGATAAATATCGTACACCAACTACCTTTTGAAGCAACAATATTGTGTTGTTTGACCTATACCTGATAGCTTTTACAATAGAGTAAACTGTTCTTGTCCTTGCCACGGCGAACCCAAATAGCCTACGTGGTAGTTTTAAATATTGGTAGACCAGCCAGGACACGTCACGTTGTGTTAGTGCTAGCTCTGGGCCGTTGTTACTGTTAAGTTATATTGAGTTCTTGTATATTTGACCTGGCTTCTCCACACTGTTTCAGGGAAGTCCTGACCAAAACAACTGTGTAAATAAATCCCAATTATTTTACTTACGACTGAGTAGCCTTACCTTCACCCCAGACTAATTCTAACCTTTCTTTTGAGACAAAGTCTGAATCATGCAACAGTCCTTTCTAGGCATGTTCTAACGTGAGCGTGGGCCCAAGCTGCATCACAGTAGGCGCACAAGTTTACATCGAGAGACAACACAACATGCTGTGAGTGCCAGACTCAACACGGGCCTGTTAACCTGCAAATAATGTAATTTTATTGAAAAAAAAATCCTTTTGAGTTTTGACCAAAACTCCAGCGTGATTCCTGGCATCTCAATTGTGTGTCTATTAGATTGGCGAGTACAGAATGTGGATGCAGATTTATTTATTTATTTTTAATCTGAAATAGACGTCAGAACAAACTTTTGGTTTACATTAGCAGATATGAAGGACACATAGTTTTAACCTTGTAGAACTGCTGCTCGGACAATACAGTCTTTGGCTGTAGCGATAGAACAAGGAGATCTTCATTCCATCGTTCTGCTTTGCATGGCACTTTATGGCACCGCAATCCTATCAGGTGGAATTTAGAAACGCTGCTCTGCAGTTCTACATCCTCCTGAGCTAAACTACGCGAGACTGCTGCCAAGTGAGCTATGCACAAACACTTTTTATTTTTTTGGTCTCCCAGCGCAGAGAAATCACCGTGGCCAAATTAATTTTCTTCCTTCTGCTCGTTGCCGCTGTAACCGGAGGGATGACTGAAGCGGCGAGGCAGTCCGAGTAGAAGAGATGGTGCTGCAGGAGAGGCGGAAAGGAGAGCAGAGGAATTTTAATGTGGCTCTGTCTGTCTGTCGCTGCCTGCCAAAGAAAAGCAATTACTGTCACGGCTTTTCTCACACCGTTCTGAGTGTCTACTTTGTGTTATTTGTGCGGAAATGTGTGTGTGTGTGTGTGTGTGTGTGTGGTGTGTGTGTGTGTTGTGTGTGTGTGTGTGTGTGTGTGTGTGTGTGATGGTGTTTGAGAGGACAGGGATTTTCCGTGTTGCATGTACAAATGGCAAATTGGCTTATACACAGCAGGTTATTTGGGAGCTGATGGAGATCTCTTTTTTTCCCCCTTCATGTTTCTGAGGCGCCACTTTGTTTCTATAAAAGGTTCATTCCATCACGTAAGCCTCTGCCTCCGCAGAACACCGAGAGGCACTCAACTGAGTTATCACTTGAGTTTTAAAGATCTTCAGTTTTTAATTGGTTAGAAAATGGGTCAAATGTAGATTGCGTTTGACTGATCTTCTGTGATCCATCTGTTATGCGTTTTAGTGTCCTTTCAACGAACATTACAGATATCCTGTGTACCGTAGTATATATTATTTTACATCATGCACATGGTAACTTTATAAAAGTAATTTTATTGAGCAGTTGTTATAAAAACACTAAAGTAGTTGCCACTCTGAAAGCCAACTATGAAATGGTCCTTTTATAGTTGGTTTGGCCACACTTTGCACAATTGTTGACTTCTGCTTTGAATCGCACAATATATGGAGACACTGAACCAGCGGACATCTTTCCAATTCTTGGGGAGAGAATCTGATGGATTGTTCAATGGAAGCTCATCCTCGATCTGTGCAAATTGACAAAATCAAACTTCAGGTGATTTAGTCACACTGCCTTTGGTTCTATATTCTAAATTGATGATGTATGTAAAAAAAAAAAAAAAAAAAAAGTAATAATAAATTAAGGTGAGGGTGGCACAGTGCCGCAATTGTAAAGTGTTGACCTCACAGTTCTGAGGACCCGGGTTCAATCATCAATACATGTGCTCCCCGTTCCTCCGTGGGTTTTCTCCGGGCATTCTGGTTTCCTCCCACGTCCATTAATTGGACACTCTAAATTGTCCATAGGTGTGATTGTGAGTGCGACTTGTCCGTCTTCGTGTACCCTGTGATTGGCTGGCAATTCAGGGTGTAACCTGCCTCCTGCCGGATGACAGCTGGGATAGGCTCCAGCACTCTGGCAGCCCTTGTGAGGATAAGCAACTAAGAAAATGGATGACCGATTAAGGTGAATATAAGGAGCGCCTATATGCACTAACTTGCGTACCGTTAAATTTAGAGGAGCTGCAGGTCACAACGCAGTCTAAGACATCAATATCGTGCTAGCGTTTGGTTGGATTGGACGTGCAAACTGGCCTGCAGCTTTTTAGCGGCACATGTGTTACACCATGTGTTCAGTTTCTTCCTAAAAGCAAAACTGCTCTTGGAACTGTTCTTCGAGGCAGGTTTTGTTTCTATAAAGTCTTCGAGTTGTTTTGACATGTGACCTAGCGTATACAGTATTCACATTGGGCCAACTCGTCAAGCACGCCCTAAGTGACCCCTCCAACTGTGGATTCTACTCCTCCCAACCACATATTTGTCATCAATTCATGATACGTCACTCACTGACCTTTGGTTTGTTTGGGCTTATTTTTATTGACCAAAGGGGTAGTAGGGTGACATTAACAGAAAAAAAAGGTTATTGTATTCTGAGAACTAAGTATTGTTTTTTGAAAAATGAGGTGTAAAATTATGAGGTCTGAATTTCAACATGTACATCACCGTACATGCAATGTTTACTGTACTGTACTTTGCCTGCGACACACACTCATACTCCCCAACCGTCCCACTTTAGAGGAAGCATGGTGCAAATTGCCGAATCGTCATATATAGATAATACCTGGCGGAACAAAGCCATTGTTTGCATTGTTGCTCAATAAGCGTTAACAATTTTCATTTCCGTTTGCATTTAGTACATTGTCATTTTAAGTGTCAGCAGTGGAATAATGCTCACGATGACTTTCAAGTCTTTCTGGATGTAACGAAGCAGCCTGCACATAAGAGGCACCCCAGACAGACTGAGAAGGACAGACTGTGGCGCTTAGAAGATGAACCGCAGGAGCGCTTGCTAGCTGAGAGGAATGAGCAGGAAAAGAAATGGGATAAGCGACTGCTTCATCGGGCTCACACACTCCCCTCATTGTGAAGTGCTCTTTTTATGTCTATCTCAGGTGACGTTTCCAGGATGCGGAGGTTCGCCTACTGCAAAGTGGTCCTGGCCACCTCTCTGGTGTGGGTGATGCTGGACATGTTCATTCTTCTTTATTTTAGCGAGTGCAACAAGTGCGATGACAAGAAGGAGAGAGGACTGCCTGGTAGAGATGGTGAGTATTCGTCTACGCTTTCTCAATGGAGGAAATAGCAAAGTTGACTCACGACGGTTTACGTCTCCTCCAGACCCCCTTGCTAGGCCGCGGGATGGGCCCGGAGAGGGAGGGAAGCCTGTGGTGATCCCAAAGGAGAACCAGGAGAAGATGAAGGAGATGTTCAAGATCAACCAGTTTAACCTGATGGCCTCTGAGATGATCGCGCTCAATCGTTCATTACCCGATGTCCGACTCGAAGGGTGAGCATCCTGCACGCTCCTAATCGGCCGTAGTCTCACGTTTCTTGAGACAGTTCAAGTTCTCTGTAGAATGAACGTCAGAGTTTTCCATTGCTGGCTTAGGCCACCACGGTTGTGAATTGAAGCGATGTAAAATTACCCTCCGTTACACAGACTTGTATATTACCTCTCAGTAAACAAACGAACAAAAATAACACACATTCTCTTGATTTTACAGTACAGTTTTACAACTTCATGGGCTACTTAAAAACATTTACAAACTATTAAACTTAATTGGGGATGCACTGATAATGATACCAGTAATGGGTTTGGTGCTGATACTGTCCAGGTGTACTTGCACTTGAAAAATGTACTCTAATCCTATGACACCCATACCGATTTACTAGCCTGATATACAGTATCCCGTATTTTCCGCACTATAAGGTGCACCTAAAAGCCTTTAATTTTCCTCAAAAGCCAACGGTGCGCGTTATAATCCGGTGCGTCTTATATATGGATCAATATTGAGACTTTAGTGCAGCTCCATCTAACGGATGCATAACGTAACCCCGGCCTCTACTGTAGTGTCTGGTCTATGCGCCTTATAATGCAGTGCGCCTTATATATGAAAATAGTTTTACTATGGGCCATTCATTGAACGGGCGCCCTATAATGTGGTGCGCCTTATAGTGCGGAAAATATACAGTACTTTCCGGGCAGCTGGAATAGGCGCCATGTCAGCCATCTGGAGACAGTTTAAGATTAACATGAACGACAACATTAGCCGCCCTCCGGAGCGGAGGAACGTGGAGCCGAGTGCTAGAAACTGCGGTCCGCGCTGCTCGATGCTAGACCGTCAAACGGCCATCACAAAGCCACAACGTGGCACATCGAGGAAACCGAAGCCATGGCGTGATTAAAATATCACTTCACTTGTCCGAGTGACACTTTTATTTTACACCCGAAATGCCTTTTTTACAGGCTACATTGAAGTGAAATGTGTGGCAAGACTGTTAGAAAAACATGCAAAACACATACATTGCTCAAGAAAACATAATCATATTTCATTGCGATTGCAAGACACGTCATTGTCCAGTTTCAGCACTTGGTATTGGTGAACCCTCCCTTGTACTGTGTCTAAGGAAAAAGTGGGATTGGTGCACATCCCTCTTACCGTTGACTTGCATTTGGGACTTGCATGTGTAAATATTGAGGAGTTTTGTAGAAATATTGACTGACAGGCAAGGGCACACGCAGGCAGGTACACCCACACTCAACCGACTACAAAGAAAGAAGACATTGATCCGTGAAATGTGTTTTAGTCTTTGAACGAGCCTTGATTATGAGGTGTGTTTTCCCTTCAGCCTCTTCACTATCTGCTTTTCCAATTAGGAGATAAGCCCGAGTCAATATCGACGCTGTGTGTGTGTGTCTGTCAGGTTGAAGGAAACCGGTGAATGTATTCGGCGCAGGTCACCATTTGCTCAGACTGCAGAGCGTGAAGACACCGGCACTTTATTTTCATTATTGTCAGCAGGGCTATTCAGAGTGAAATAAATGAGCGGGGATAGGTCATTCTGACATTACAGTCCAGTGTGTGCATGTGTGTGTGTTTTAGTGGGCTAGTGTGCGGTGGCGCACGTGCATCCCATGGGCGGATCTGTTCATGCGAGCATTTTCCATGATTACATTTTCTTAAGAACACCTCACATTTTGCCCTTTTAATGTTCTGACTTTTTTTTTTTTTTTTTTAAATGGGGGCATAGTTTCACGTCCATACTTGTGTGATGCTTCACTGTTGACCAGCCCCTCAATTCCTCCAAACCTGTGACTCATCATGCACATGACTTTTTGCGAAATGCTGCTCCACCTCTGCTCTAATAGCATACTGCACATAGCACTTAAGACCAAAATCAACAGAGGGTGACACTCTAACATGTGTCAAAACAGCACCAAGTCTTCCAGTTTTCTGTCAGGTGTTGAACTCAAAGTCGTATGATCTGTATACAAACAAAAATCATTGGAAAGTGTCCTTGCATGGATATGAGTCACATGTCAACTTGGCTTCTTTTTAAATATCAACACACGCACGTAGTCACACACACAAACAGTCAGTATCCCCAAGCAACACAATGCTCAGTCATTTACGAGATCCGATTTCGATCCTCGGTTACGAATAACCATGGTCTCCCTATGCTAGCCTCTTGTTTGTTTGCTCGCATTTTGGCTTCCTCCCGCCTCCCAAACACATTCCATCCGTCCATTTTCTTTGCCGCTTATCCTCACAAGGGTCACGGGAGTGCTGGAGCCAACCCAGCTATCAACGGGCAGGTGGCAGGGTACACCCTGAACTGGTTGTCAGTCAGTCACAGGGCAAGTATCAACACCATCACTGAGCGGGAATCGATCCCCCGCTGCCCACGTCAAAGTCAACAACTACACCCAAAAACATCCACCTTCGGTCAATTGAAAGTAAAATAGTCCGTAGGTTAGAATGGGAGTGTGAAAGGTTGTTTGTCTACGGGTATATTTGGTCCTCACTCCAGATTCCCAAAACCCTAATAAGAGAAATGTTATAGAAAATGAGTGGTTAGAAGAATCAAATAATGCATATATTTTTAAAGGTCCACTGTCATGAAATGCACGATTCGTAGTATGTTATTATTGAAAAAACTTTGTTTTTATCCCTGCCGCTCAGAGGTGGATCGGTCGGAGAGGTGGCTTGGCCGTGATCCGCATATCATCTAAATATGGCTCGAAACAATAGGGTAATGTTGCCCCAGTAGCTTCACTCAGTTGTGAGATTCTTCGAAAAGAGCTTCCGTGTCAGAAGGGGCGTGTTCATCTCCCACATTAGGACACGGACAGGAGATGCAGCCAATATGGCAACCACGTGGATGTCGAATGAGACTTCTGCAACTTTGGACATGGATGACCCGTTCTCCGCTCATATTTATTTTTTCGTTTGGACATTGAAGTGAATTACATTATATGTATTTTTCATTACAATATCTATTTTAGAATGTTTATAGGGATGACACTTGGGCGTTAAAGTGTAATAAATACATTGTGTTGTGGTGCAAGGCATGGCTACAGATACTTAAAAGTGTTACACTGCTGCTTTTGAGCTTTCCAGTGGATTTGTCAGATGGTTACAAAAATGCAGAAAATGTGCAGACTTATCCTTTTAATATCAGAGAATGCGCATGTCGTGGCCTCTACTTTGGTTTTTGACCTAAATAGTGTGCCAGATGCGTGCCCTTCTCGAGCTCTTTCTCTGACTGTCAACCAATAAAATACGTTTTTTTCCCCTAATAATGCTTTCTTAACATTAGCCCTGAGTCTAAATTTAGAGTTTTTGTGTCATTAATCCTTTTATTCTCCCCTATCTTACCTTTTATCTTGAGATTTCGACACATGAAGATCATTTTTCATCTGAAATGATTATAAACTGTTTAATCTGTAAAGCCCTGGAAAGAAGCCGTGCTCTTTCCCCCACGTGATTATTTGAAGATGTTCGCGTTAGATACATGCATTTCCCACACTGACTTACTCTTGCAAACATTATTAGATGTGACAATTATTTTAAATACGTATTAAGAAAATTTGCCGTGCCAAATGACTTTATTTGAACAGATACTACTTCAAGAGGAACGAGGGGAAAAATTAATGAGCGGGGCAAACCAACTGTCATCGCACTGCCCTAAATATGTGCACGTTTGTAATTTCGGGATTATGCGCCTGTGTGCTCACCGATTATTCACCCTCAGTTTACTTTGTTTAGGGCACGCTTCTAGGGGTTGCTGATAATGATATATCTCAAAGTAACAACATGGTGATTGACACGATGATGCCATGAATGAATACATTGGATTAATGTCGAAACGGCACCTTCTTGGTCAATCCTTTGCTGCAGTGTCTATGTTCTGTATTCCGTGCACAGGTGCAAGAACAAGCTATACCCTGACAATCTGCCCAGAACCAGCGTGGTGATTGTATTTCACAACGAGGCGTGGAGCACGCTGCTGCGGACGGTCCACTCTGTCATCGACCGCTCTCCCCTCACGCTCCTGGAAGAGATTGTCCTGGTGGACGACGCCAGTGAGCGAGGTACACACACACACACACTCATGTATTTTCATTTGAACCTCATTTTTATTTCTGGAGCACCTGTGTGATTTTCATCAGGTCCGTGATGGCCAGTACAGTCGGCACTTCTGGTGTGTTCCGCTCCACTCCGTGCAATACTGTTAATCCCTCTTTGGTGGTGCGGATTAGGCCTTTAATTCGTCAATTGCTGGGATTACGCTTTGCTATCACGCCCGGGCTGCTGCCACCACGCAGCCCCGTTGCATCTTAGACTCAGGTGTGAGGCGAAGGTTGTCTGGAGCTTTTAAGACACCAGCACACGAACTTTTTGATCTGTCTCCCCCACAAAAGGAAGGAGGCAAAGGCCTGTAATCCACCCCCTGTAGTTTGTCCGTATTTTGTTTCTATTTGTGTTGTGTTACTGGTTTGTACCGTGATCTTTTTTTTTGTCCCTACCAAAAAGTCATCAATGAATTTAGATTGTCTACAGCCTACAGGTATTCATGTATTATTCTGTAAAAGGAACGTTGAATGTTGTTTTTACATTTACGAATGTGAATACCGTAATTTCCGGCCTACAGAGCGCACCGAATTATAAACCTCACCCAGTAAGTACATTTGTAAAGGAAATACCATTTGGTGCTTACATTGGACGCAACTGTGTAAAAGCTGCTAATGCCCACATTGAAACACGAGATATTTACAAAGAAAGATGGTACACAAAAAGAGTTTTCAAAGTTTTAATACCTGATCTTAACATAGGAACAACATGGTAGCACAAAGAGGGCTGGTTTAAAAAAAAAAAAAAAAAAAAAAAGCAGCCACGGCAGCTACACAAGCAACACAGTAGCACAACACTAACAAAGCCGGTTAAAAAACAATGTACGTAAATCACTGAGACGCAGCAGTAACACAACAGAAACACGCTAGCGCGGCGCGAGCACCGTGCTAATACCAGTAAAAGTCCCTTCTTCGGCACATATATTCCAGTGGTCTCATTCTTACCTTTTCCGCTCGAGTGCCCCCTTGCAGCTGTTGGGGGGAAAAAAAGCACAAATTAGCCGCACCACCGCATAAACTGCAGGTTTGTAAGCGTGTGAAAAAAGTCGTGGTTTAACGGCCGGAAATTCCGGTACTTTATAAATAACTCTTGATAAGGTGCTCTTGAAAATGGATACTTTGCAGTACCTAGTAGTTATTACCATACAGTCTAAATCATTCTAAGAAATGTCAGCTCCAAATCATTTATGCAGCCATTTTCTATATGCAGTACTCATTAAAAGATCTGAGAGATAAAAAAAAAAAATCTAATTTAACTCGTAGCTCTATGAAATGATATCCAATTTAAATCAACGGCATGTTCATCTGGATCTGACCTGGACTGAGCATTTGGTATGGAAAAATACCATTTTGTTTTTTTATCACGCTCTCATTTCTCATACGAGCTCTGGATGTATTTATTTTGTTCAGAATTTGGATAGATGACTAGATGGATAAAATGTAATTTTGAAGCTAGAAAGTGCCTCTGAGTGCTCTCATCTTTCATTATCGTGTGCCTTAGATTTCCTAAAGCGGCCGTTGGAGCAATACGTCCGAAGGCTGGAGGTTCCCGTGCGGGTGGTGAGGATGGATCAGCGGTCCGGACTCATCCGAGCTCGCCTCAAGGGAGCGTCCATCTCGACGGGCCAGGTTAGTCAACGCTGTGCGCTCGTGAGAAGCATCCACCCCCAATGAAGTGCGACGTATATAGCTGACACTTATGTGGAAATTTGATGTGTATATACATATATTTCATTTTATTTTTTTACTTTTTTATTTGTAGGTCATAACTTTCCTGGATGCTCACTGCGAATGCACAACTGGCTGGCTGGAGCCGCTGCTGGCTCGCATCAAACAAGACAAGTAAGACATGAACGCGCTCAAGCACCAAACTGGCGAGCTCGTCTGCAGGGGGTGGGGGGGCTCGCCCCGATGTTGATTATTAGATGGCTAATAATTCATGCTGTGTTGGCCGTATCACGGAAGCACACGTGAGGTTTGCAAAGGTGAGGCGTGGCAGCGATGACATTTTCTGCTTCTGCGTGTCCACTAGGAAAACGGTGGTGTGCCCCATCATCGACGTGATCAGCGACGACACCTTTGAGTACATGGCGGGTTCGGACATGACCTACGGAGGCTTCAACTGGAAGCTCAACTTCCGGTGGTACCCGGTGCCCCAGAGAGAAATGGACCGCCGCAAAGGAGACCGCACACTCCCTGTCAGGTGTGTGTTTGAGTGACACGATAATTCACTTCAACATATTGTACTCGGGCGCTTTGAGCTGTAATAGCTCAGTAATTACATTTGTCACCGTTTGACTTGGCACCGCTAATCCTTGATCCTAAAATGATCACAATGGAGATAATTATTGAATAGTGAAACTATTTTTTTTGTTATATCCCTTTGTGAATGCTTGTGAATTCTCGCGCTTGAGTCGGAGTGTCTTTCTGTATTTCAGCCTTTCTCTCCTCTCTTCTTCCTGGTCTTGTTTCTATGCTGACTTGACTTCATTACTCAAGGTCACGTGCATATTTTAATGACTTATGTAACGTACCACGTCACTTGTTTTTTTGCAAGCCGTCTGCGAGACGCAGTTTTCCCCAGGTCCCACACAAAATGTCGACATTTTCAGTCCGTATCACTGCGAATAAATTGTTTCGGCGCTTCGACGTGGTGAGGATGGTATAAATAGCAAGTGTAATTGATGCTTTATTATCAGCTTATGCATGATTACGGAATTAGTATGACTCAAATGGTATTATCGGCACGTGTGCACGTAGCGGGCGTTGCATGTCAAGCTGCGGCTCTCAGCGTTTAGATGTCAGCGCAGGCACACATCCTTAAGGGAGTCCAACATCTTGGAATTGCTGCCACGTCTTTGGTCCGTTGAGAAAGAAAGAAAGAAAGACCAAGCCAGACAACGACGTGACATCTTCGCACCTGAAAATTTAATGTATGCAGAGAATTTGCAAATGCGCTTTTTATTTTCTGATTGTTTTGCATGTGGTTAAATTGATTTGGTTGAGGTTATTGCAGCCTTGAAAAAAATCCTCCGTCTCATAAATGTTTTCATGTTATGCTCTATGAAAATATGAATATGTGGTTTTCGTTAAGCGTTATACTTAAAATGAGACTGTTCTGACTGAATTATGCAGGGAAAAAAAATCTTAAGGATTCACGCACTAGCGTACAAATCACTTACTTTCGGTTTAATGTAAATCGTTTTTTAGATTTTGGTCCATGTTTTTATCATTGAACATTTGTTTTTTTTATTGCAGACAACAAACTACGTGACCACATTTTTTTGCATTTAAATCCATTCCGTAATCTGATTTTGTTTTGTTTTGATAGTGACTATCTGTTCTGCAAGTTGGTATTTGTTCTGCTACACCTGAGCCACTTATTATTTTTCTCCTCTCCGCTCAACGGCAGCGGCCCGCCGTGTTTTCTCCTTTTACGTGGCACGCCGGCTTTCGTTTAAGTGAACTTGGGCGTCGAGAAAAATAAGACGCGCGCTGCAAGAGAGAAAATTATTTTTAGAATTGGAACGCGGACTGTCATCGCACCGCTGTTAAATGCCGACGTAAGCGTCTCAACAACAGCAGGAAAGAAAGGGGAAAAACAGCACGAAATGTGGGACTTATCTGTTTTGGGGTTTTTTTTATCCATCCATCTATTCTCTACACCGCTTATCCTGTTCGGGGGAGCTGGGACCTTCCCCAAATGACTTTGCGCCAACGGCAAACTATGCCAGTGACGGGGCACATATCGTGACAAATAACCTTTCCTTCTCACGTTTGCATCATCACTGAATGGAAAGAGAATCCACCTACCCGCTGTCGTGCAAATGAACCACGATTACCGTCATTACCGGCCTATGAGCTGCGACTTTTTCCCCACAGGATTTCAACCCTGCGGTTTATGCGGCGATGCGGCTAATTTGTGCATTTTTTTCTAACGGCCGCAAGGTGGCACTCGAGTGGAAAAGTTAAAAGTGAGACCAGTGGAATATATGTGCCGAGGAAGTGGCTTTTACCGGTCCGGCCCTATTAGCGCTGTGCTAGCATATTATTGCCGTGTCTCAGTGATTTTTACCAGTATGACTTTTTTTTTTAACCGGCCCTGCTAGCACGGCGCTAGCAAAAGTGCGAAGGCGCTAGCATTAGCGTGGCGGCGCCAGGGTTCAACTCTCTGAGTACCGTCTTTCTTAGTAAATATCTCGTGCTTCAATGTGGGCACTTGTGGCTTTTACACAGCTGCGGCAAATGGTATTTCCTTTACAAATGTACTGGGTGAGGGGTAGGAGGAGGAGTGGTAAAGCGTTTGCCTCACAGTTCAGAGGTCCCGGGTTCAGTCCCGGAGCTGCCTGTGTGGAGTTTACATGTTCTCCCTGTGCCTGAGTGGGGTTTCCTCCGGGCACTCCGGTTTCCACCCACATCCCGAAAACATGCAAGATTAATTGGACACTCTAAATTGCCCCTGGGTGTGATTGTGAGTGCAGCTGTGTGCCTCGATGTGCCCTGCGATTGGTTGGCAACTAGTTCAGGGTGTACCCCGCCTCCTGCCCGTTGACAGCTGGGATTGGCTCCAGCCCTCACTGTGACTCTTGTGAGGATAAGCGGCAAAGAAAATGGATGGATGGGTGTACTGGGAGAGGTTTATAACCAGGTGCGCTGTGTCGGCCTGGAATTACGGTACTTGATGCTTGTGATCTTTCAAAAAAAAAAATAACATGGCTTCTTTTCCAGGACTCCCACCATGGCAGGCGGCTTGTTCTCTATCGACAGAGATTACTTCCAGGAAATCGGCACATATGACGCAGGCATGGACATCTGGGGCGGCGAGAACTTGGAAATCTCTTTCAGAGTGAGTGGAAACGTCCGTGAGCTTTGCGACACGGGCGCCTCCTTCCGCTCGCGGGGGCCGCTCACGTTGGCAGTAACCTTCCAACCCTGCGTGTTCGTCACAGATCTGGCAGTGCGGGGGAACCCTGGAGATCGTCACGTGCTCGCACGTGGGCCACGTCTTCAGGAAGGCCACGCCCTACACGTTTCCCGGAGGAACGGGACAGATCATCAACAAAAACAACAGGCGCCTGGCGGAAGTGTGGATGGATGAGTTTAAAAACTTCTTCTACATCATCTCCCCCGGTGAGCACGTGCGATCCATCCATTAACCCGCTGACACTCTTGATATCGCCGTGATGGTCCAATGGCCCGGGATAAGTAATTTCACGCTAAGGCGCCGCAGTTAAAATTATGCACATGCAAAGGAGAGACGTTTGCGAAATGCAAAGTGAGAAATATTGGTTTTCCTAAAATTTGCATCCCCAGAAGTCGGTCTTAGGTTTTACGGCAACATTCAGTATGTGCCTTTTATTTTTCCTGAGAAAATCTGTTGCTTTTCTTCACTTTGACGTCAGATATTTTGTAACTTGCACGTCTATCTACAATTTGTTCACACCAAGAGGCTGAAAATCTCGTTTTACATAAGCATTTCTCCGATTTGAATGCATTCGATTGATTCTGTAGTAAACGTAACATTTATACCGCGGTTATTTTCAAGGAAAGATCTCCATCTCATTTCTAACAGCCTCGTCAAATGCAACCAGTCGGGAACAAGATTCCATCCTGCAAATAATTTACACTTTTGTTTGACTTTCATGAAAGTCTTTGTAATGTGTCACATGCTAACATGATAAATATCCATGATAGTTGGAAGAAATTTCAGTGGAAGCTCAAAGACTCCACTGTGACACAGTAAAAAAACTGTTCCGGGATGAAAAGGGTCAGATCCTTTTTTTCTGCTTTGACCTGACAGAAGACAGAACAGGACACGAAAAGATAGATCATTGCGATAGAATTTGGGATGGCGGTCAGCAGTGCGTCCTCCTGATTTCCAGTCAGGTTTTCCCCGGCTGTCGGCCAAGTAGGCAAAATAATTCCAGATGACTCCGTGTGAGTCTGCAAGGGCTGAAGAAGTTTTTCACCCAAAAAAGGCGCCTCCCTCTTGAGACACATAGTTGGAGAGGTCTGGTGCTGCATTTTATTTTTTCCTTGGAACCGTCCATCCATCCATTTTCTTTGCCCCTCATCCTCACAAGGGTCACGGGGAGTGCCGGAGCCAGCCAATCGCAGGGCACATAGAGACAAACAACAGTCGCACTCACAATCACACCTCGGGGCAGTTTAGAGTGTCCGATTAATGTTGCATGTTTTTGGAATGTGGGAGGAAACCGGAGTGCCCGGATGAAACCCACGCAGACACGGGGAGAACATGCAAACCCCACACAGGGAGGGCTGGGATTGAATCCAGGTCCTCAGAACTGTGAGGCCAACGCTTTCCAGGGTGCTGCCCTTCCTTGGAACCGGTACTTTTTAAAATCAATCTACAATATAGCTTTCGCTTGTAAAGGTACTTTTATGGTACTGGTACACCTTCCAACGTGTTAACGAATACATGCATTACGTTGGTAGTTAGCATTTGACTACCCAGCATGCATCATTTTCATTGTCTGCCTTCATTCTTGCTCATTTTCTATTTTACTTCATGACAAGATGGAGACTAACATGCTCCACCAACTGGATGTTTTTTGGGGTTTTTTTTTTCAATTCATGAAGGTTTCTTGCTTTGGTGCATCTTTTGCTTTCGTATCTGTATCAGAAAAATGGGATAAGTCTTAATTTAAAAAGAAATGTGATTATTAAAAAAAAAAGAAAAAGCACGAATTGGCAAAATTAAATTGGATGGGATACAAGCAGCAAAAAGTAGCTGAGCAGCTTTTAAAAATCCGGAGCATTCAGACATTTGTCCTGCTGTCTATCAAGGACAAAAATAAATAAAAGCACCATCTGATGCGGCGAGAAACTGAAATATTGCTGCTAGGATGTTGATGAACCTGCATGTGGGTTGTTTCATCACGGCCTACGAGTTGTAAAAACAAACTGTTTGCGTGAACTAAATACAACTACTCTATACTGACTAAATGAGTGTGTGTTGTGTGTCTTCAGGCGTGACCAAAGTGGACTATGGTGACATCACGTCTCGGACAGTTCTCAGACAGAAGCTTCAATGTAAACCTTTCAGCTGGTACTTGGAAAACGTCTATCCCGACTCCCAGATTCCCCGCCACTATTACTCGCTGGGAGAGGTACACACACACACACACACACACACACACAAATACTAAATACAGTAAAGCCTCGGTTCTCGAGTGTCCCATTTTCAAACGAAAATTTTGAGATTTTTCTTGCTTCTGTTTTCGAACGAAAATCGGTACTCGAACCCTCCCGACAAAACCCGGAAATAACGTATTGCGAGTGGCCAGACCAGTTGACCCACGACGTGCTTTGTTTTGAATTGCCACGCCGTCAAAAAAAACACGGAAATAACATAATGCGCGCGGGCAAGCAGCTGACCCACCCACGATGTGTTTTGTTATTGTCAATTCAAACAACCCCCCCCCCCCTCCCCCCAAAAAAACGGAAATGACAACGCGTACGGCGCAACCAGCGCACTTTTGTCATTCTGTATAACGCAGCCTCATTACACAGACGCGACTGTTGTTTTTCTTCTTATGGAGGACGACCGTATTAACCCCCAGTCGTGGCTCCTTAGAAGGCAAGTTGCTTGTTTAAAGTTATTCTGCACTTTTGTTTCTTAAAAAAAAAGTTTACAAGGCCGGGGGCCGAGTCGCTACAGATACGGCGATGCGCTCCCAGCCTAGCGTACTCTAATACTAAAGCATACATTTAAAGCCAAAAATAAATATTTCTTAACTGTACATGTATTTGTACTCTGCAGTTTATTATCAGCTAAAGCTGAAGCTAAAAAAGCTAAAAAGACAAATTATTTTGGGCTTGGAATGCATTATTTCTTTATCCATTCGTTGTAATGGGAAACATCGATTCGGTTTTCGAACAAATCAGTTCTCGAACCATTTTCTGGAACGGATTGTGGTCGAGGCACCGTTGTACTACGGCACAAACACACCTGTATATTTGACGATGTAGAGTTTAATGGCGTGCTTTCGTGATATGAGTATGATGCATCCGCGTTACGTGTGTGTTCATCTAAAGATCCGTAATGTGGAGACCAACCAGTGTTTGGACAACATGGCCCGCAAAGAGAACGAGAAGGTCGGCATTTTCAACTGCCACGGCATGGGCGGCAACCAGGTGAAAGCTGATTAATTCTTCAAAAATGATACGCGTGACATGCGAATCAGTTCAGATTCTCCTTCCAGCGCCGAAGACGTCGCCGTAAGCGGCTTTTGTTGTTGTTGTCTGTTCCGGCAGGTGTTCTCCTACACGGCCAATAAGGAGATCCGAACGGACGACTTGTGTCTGGACGTGTCCAAATTAAACGGGCCGGTCATGATGCTCAAGTGTCACCACCTGAAGGGCAACCAGCTGTGGGACTACGACCCCGTGGTGAGTGCGACCTTTTGACACCGCAGCTCAGACAGAAACAAGATCAAGGTGCAAGACTTCAGGCTATTCTTTTCTAACCGTGTGGAATAAAATGGCTGCCGCAATTCCCGGCCTACAGAGCGCACTTGGTTACAGCCCTCACGCAGTACATTTGTAAAGGAAATACCATTTGGTGCATACATAACGCCGCAGGCGTGTAAAATCCGCAAGTGCCCACATTGAAACACGAGATATTTACAAAGAAAGATGGGACACAAAAAGAGTTTAACGCTAGCACGGTGCTAACACAAGCACGGCGCTCATACAAGCTAACGTGGCACTAATGCCGGTGCGGCGCCAATGCTAACGCTCGCGTGGCGCTGACAGGGCCTGTTAAAAAACAAAACAAAACAAAAAAAAACTTATTAGTAAAAATCACTGAGACACGCCAGTAACACAGCAGCAACACGCTAGACCAGTACTAACGCTAGTGCAGCACTAATATGGCCGGTAAAAGTCAAGTGCCCACATTGAAAAGTGAGATATTTACAAAGAAAGCCAGTACACAGAGTTTAACGCCAGTGCCGCCATGCTAACGATAGCGCTGCGCTAATAGGGCTAGTGAAAAAAAAAAAAAAAAATTACTGAGACACGGTAGTAACACGCTATCACAGCGCTAACAGGGCCGGACCGGTAAAAGTCACTTCCTCGGCACATATATTCCACCTGTCTCACTCTTACCTTTTCGGCTCGAGTGCCCCCTTGAGGCCGTTAGAAAAAAAAAATTGCACAAATAAGCCACATCACCCCATAAAAAGCGTTGAAAGCGTGTAAAAAAAAAAAAATAAAAAAGTCGCGGCTTATAGGCCGGAAATTACGGTAATATTGCAGTTTTGCGTGGAATGTATCTGTGCAAATGTGCAGTTTAGATGAGGGATTCTCAAAGAGCGCTACGTGATCTCCCTCTACAGGCACGTGATTAATCAATCACCGCCCACACTTCTGATATTTTACTTTGATATATGAGCAGTTCATCTTTTAAGAACAGTTTGATTGAAAACATTTATCATTTAATTTCTAGGTGAGATACATTATAATTAGATAAGTTTTGATTTTCCTATTATTGTTCAAACGGCACGTTGGCTCACAATAATACATACTGAATATTTTTTAGGAATATCTCGTTTTTGCTAAACACTTTTACCTACCTACAATCCTTTTATTTCAAAGCACATTTTCACAATCCCTGGCAGGTGTGATTGAAATGTTTTTGAGTATCGATTCTGGATCACTCCAAATGACGTACTCGCGCAGATATGTACTGTTTTGCAGTAAACCCCCACTGGATTGCGGTCCTGCTATTTTGCAGTGGTTTTTTTTTTTTTTTAAATTAATCAGATTTCAGTTTTTTTTTAGGGGGCAGGGGTAGGAATCTTTTTTTTTTTTTTTTTTTGGGAAATCATGCTTATGCCATTTTTTAAAAGCCATTTGTTGAATTTTTTTTTTTTTTTTTTTTAATCCATCGCTCCTTCCTGTTTTGCCTAATTTCGACGGACTTTAGGGTTGAGCGTGGTTAAGTCCCTTCTTCAGGCCAGGTACCAAAATGCGCAGGCCGTCCAAAGCGTGAGCGGCGTTGCGGCGGACGAGTGAATATTTGTCTGAATCCGCCCACAGAAGCTGAGCCTGGTGCACGTCAACAGCAACCAGTGTCTGGACAAGGCCAGCGAGGAGGACAGTCAGGTGCCCAGCGTCAGAGACTGCACGCATTCGCGCTCGCAGCAGTGGCTGCTCCGCAACGTCACGCTTCCGGAGGTCTTCTGATGGCGTACGGCGCGCGCGCGCGCACGCACACACACACACTCACACACTCCCACGCGCAGGGGGGGGCCGAACGTGTGTCTCAAAAACAACAACAAAAAGACGGCAGACTGTTAACGTGGGCGCCGTGCGGATGTGAGCGCGGCACACCCGGGACGGTACGACCTCGAGGAGCGCGCTTGCGTCCTCGCCGAGGAAGACGGAGGAAAAGACCCCCCCCCCCCCCGCCGACGGACGACTTGCCACATCATCATGTAACGTTTACTGACTGCCTCTCGATGTGGAGCGTGTGCACTTCGATTGCGTGCGTGATTTGAATGTTTGCATTTTTTTCTTTTTTATTTAATTCAGTCATGAGCGCTGAACACAAACTCCTACGAAGGTCGTTTTCCATTGTGTGCCTCCTTACGGCGTGTGCGTGTGTCTCCCTCTAGTGTCGTCTACTCGTCCTTACACCCTGCAGGACCCTGAACGTGTCCCTCAAAAGGACTGTGCACATTTTGGAGTTGGGGTTTTGGGGGGGATCCGAAATGTGATCTTAAGAAGACAAATAATTGCGATATCATACTTTTTCTATGTCCCGTTTTTACATGTTTGTCTCTCGTCCGTTAGAAACTAGCAACACTGCTCACTGCCTAGTTCCTCACACGCGTCCAGTAAGACCCTGGAGAAGTTTGGGGGTCCTCACTAGGGCCCGACCCATCATTTCTGCTTAGATGTACGGATGTGGATCAGCTGGTAAAGCGTTGGCCTCACAGTTCTGAGGTCCCGGGTTCAATCCCGGATATGCCTGTGTGGAGTTTGCATGTTCTCCCCCTGCCTGCGTGGGTTTTTTCAGGGGACTCGGGTTTCCTCCCACATCCCAAAAACATGCAACATTAATTGGACACTCCAAATTGCCCCTAGGTGTGATTGGGAGTCTGGCTGTTTGTCTCCATGTGTCCTGCGATTGGCTGGCGACCAGTTCAGGGTGTACCCCTCCTCCTGCCCGTTGACAGCTGTGATAGACTCCAGCTATCCCCGCGACCCTGGTGAGGATAAGTAGTTAAGAAAGTGGATGTGTGTGTGTGTGTGACATTCAAACAAAACAATTTTCCCTGTTGTAATGTTAAACTAATACTATTCGTCCATTTTCTTTGCCGCTTATCCTCACCAGGGTCACGGGGAGTGCCGGAGCCTATCCCAGCTGTCGACTGGGTTACACCCTGAACTGGTTGCCAGCCAATCACATGGCACATAGAGACAAAAAAGAGTCGCACTCCCAATTACACCTACGGACAATTTAGAGTGTCCAATTAACGTTGTGTGTTTTTGGGATGTGGGAGGAAACCGAAGTGCCCGTAGAAAAAAACCCCGCACAGAAACGGGGAGAACGTGCAAACTCCACACGGACGGGTCCGGGATTGAACCCAGGACCTCAAAATTGTGAGGCCGCCACAGACGAATCGATTATTGCAATTTTTCAGTACAAAAAACAAGATGGGTCGGGCCTTCGTCCTTACATGAACGCAAACGGGTTCCACGTGGACATCAAACCATTTCCTGTAGCACTTGTATTCATTCGGGTCACAACAAACCCCACAGCTGATTTTTGGTCCACCCTGGACCGGTCACCAGCCAATCACAAGGCACATAAAAAAGACAAGCGTCCATTTTTTGTAGCACTTGTTAGTCGTTATTCCGCTCACGGTTGAGGCGGAGCCCGTTTTGGCTGACTTTGGGCGACGGAGGGGCTCAGCTTGGCCCCGGTTACTGAAATACACCATCATCGCTCCCGTTGATGCGCTGCACATAAAGTATTGGATACACTGAACACTCGTTGGTCTGATTAAGGAAAGAAATATAGGAGGGGGCCGCGGGGGGGGGGGGGGGCCTTGGTTTGGTTAACCCTCCTTTAAAGCGACACTCCAGTGTGCCAATCAGCGTCCTCCATCTTACGTCTACTGACCAAACGTTGCTTTCAGTTGTTTTGTTTGTGAAACAATTCTTCACGCCGCCCGCTGGAGGGCGCCGCTGAGTCATCCCGGCTCAGAAGAGTGGAGAGGAAGACATTTTGCATATCGCACCTTGTCATATTTTACTCTTGCTTTTACGTCACGTCATATCTCATAATTCAGCACTATCATCCATTTTGTTATTGTTTTGGGGGTTTTTTTTGGGTCACATATATCACTGCAAATCTGTGATGTCATTGTTTTACGTGCTTGCTTCGGAATAATTCACTGATTTCACTGCTCCCAAATCACTTTTTTTTTTTTTTTTTAGGGATTACACACTTAAAATGTAATATCTCACTAAAAGTGTTTGCTTAAAAAAATGAACTAGTGATGATTTGGGGCTGCTTTTCTACTTAAGGGCCTTGAGCACACTAAAAATACCTACACGGCAACTTCATATTTAGGGATTATTATACTGTGAATTATAGTTAAAAAAAAGCGGCAAAGGGAACGAGTGAATGATTCCGACCACACTCATTGTGTTTGGAATCATTAATCCATTCCTTATGACCGAATAACTCCATATTGGACCAGTATGATGATGTGGGGCTGATTTGCTTGTCCAGGAGTTTTTGGCCCACAAACAATCCATTTCAGCAATGTTTGGAATCATTTTTAGTCAACTGTGTACTTGACTATATACAGTATCATAAATTATGAATTCTCATCCGGTGATTTGGGAGTCGGGACTCGGTGACTTGATTGCCCACACACGGCGGCAGAGGCGTTGGGCGTCGGTTCAAGGCGAGCGCCTGCGACCGGACCGAGTCGACATTTCGTTGCATTGTTTGGATTGTACTGAAAACGTGCTGACACGTGCGGATTTTTGTTTTTTTCCACAGTGAAGGCATCCAAACGTAGAAAATAAAAGTGAAAGCATTCACACGACCTGACAAGGGGCAAACGTCACCCATGTGCTGTTTTGTTTTCCTCGGATTTTGGGGATTTTACCACATCCGTCGAACTTGACGTGGCAGACGAAAAGAGCGCGTCGAAATCTACTTTTCACCAGACATTAGATGTCTAATATAGTATGAGACATTCATAACTTGAAAAATCATCGATGTCCTCTCCTGTTGCTTTACCATCTTTACTATTTTTACAGTACCGCAAAAGATTTCCAACTTTGTGATTCATTATTCATCAGCGAGAAATTCCAGAGTACAGTGTTTCCCCATACACGTTAAATATTGTATGATTCTTCTGTTTTGTGCGCGTCTCCTGCACACTGAATAATGCACTTTAGCAGTTTTTTTTTTTTTTTATTGTATTTTTTAATCCTTCTACACTTTTTGCACCAAACATTTCACAGCATTGAGTGTGCGTCCCAAATAGGGACCATGAAATTTCCCCCCCCCCAATTAGGTTACACCAAGTCATTGTTCTCCAAGGTCATTTTACTCATGTATTAAAATGTGAACAATGCACGAGTTACATATTTTTAATCATCTATTTTGGTTTAACCAGCAAAAAGTATACACTGTATTATGTATGTTTAAAAGTTTATTTGGCAGTGCGTATTCAGTCTTTTGAGGAAAACTAATTCAGTAAACATTAATACACATTCACAAAAGCCCCCCCCCCCCCCTCCAATAAGCCAAATGTTCTATACCGGGGGTGTCAAACTCGGTTCTTATCGGAGGCCACATTGTAGTTACGGTTTCTCTCAGAGGGCCATTATGACAGAAAACATCAAAGTCTTGTGTTGATGCATCACACTTATCCATCCATCCATTTTCTTTGCCGCTTATCCTCACGAGGCTCACGGGAAGCGCTGGAGCCTATCCCGGCAGTCAACGGGCAGGAGGCGGGGTACACCCTGAACTGGTTGCCAGCCAATTGTAGGGCACATAGAGAGAATCACACCTAGGGGCAATTTAGAGTGTCCAATTAATGTCGCATGTTTTTGGGATGTCCGGAGAAAACCCACACAGGCACGGGGAGAACATGCAAACTCCACACAGGCGGGGCTGGGATCGAACCCGGATCCTCAGAACTGTGAGGCCAACGCTTTACCCGCTGCTTCCATCATATTTACACATTAAATTTATCAACTAGTCTCGGAAGTGTGTTCAACTATTGTTGATGTCTGGTAACACAATAATGCTTACAATTTCTTAATGTCATTTATGCTATGACAATTTGAGATTTTGGTCATCATCCATAATGGAAGTTGATACACGGGATTTTTCTTCACGGACCAGATGAAATCACGTGGCGGGCCGCATGTGGCCCCCGGGCCTTGAGTTTGACACCCGTGTTCTATACCATCTACCGCACAAACTTGGCTACAAGCGCTGTAGAATTGTACTCTTATTAAAGTGCTAGTGGAGTGAAAATGATACACGCGATAAAAGAATTTTAGTGAGAAATAGAAGAGACGGGATTTTTTTTTTGTTGTTGCCATTTTGCAGCCTACTCTACATAGTGGAGCGAAGGGGGAAAAAAAAAAAAAAAAAGAGTGAAATTGCTCCGCCGCTCACAAAAGAACCGGCATAGAAGCAGTAGAAGTATTCAACGCGTTCGTTTGTGTATGTCCAACCCGATGACAAAGATAAGTTGTGAAAGATATTCCGGCTTTCAAAGAAAAAAATGAAACGTGAAACAATTTTCTGACCGACCTCGAGCTTAAAGCTCAGTTCCGCAATTGCGATCATCTCAGATACTCCACGAGAAGAAATCAGATCGCGTTTGGAATTAATGATAAGAAACCGTCGAGAGTCGGAACTCAAAGTGCCGTAAAAAAAAAAAAAAAAAAAAAAAAAGTGAAGCCCGAGCGCTGAGCGCTGGCACGGACGACCTTTAAGGAGTCCGCTCACAGATGAAGACACAGCGGCGGTGAAATCCTTTGACGGTAAATCCAAAGCATCGGAGCGCGTTTCAAAATGACAGCAAGATTAAAACGCCTACAAAAGAAGATTTTCACTTGCAAATGTTGCAGTGGAAAATAGGACCAAGCGTGCGAGATGTAAAATCCTTAACACTAGAACACGGGTTGTCGTTCCCGTTTCCCTCGGACAGAAACCATACAAACCTTCCATCGCCTCGTCATATTTCCACATTAAATTTATGAACTCGTTTTGGAATCAGAAATATACGTGTTTTTCAACTACTGTTGATGTTTGCTAAGTCAAAAATGCTTGCAATATCTCCCGCGTTATCATTTGAAATTTTGGTCCAGATTTTAACTTGAATCATGGAAGTAGACGTACATGATTTTTGCCTTCGTGGGCCACATAAAACCGTGTAGCAGGGCCGGATCTGGCCCCCCGGGCCTAGAGTTTGACACCTGCGCACGAGAATCAGTCTAAAACTACTGCTGTGGGGGAGGGGGGGGGGGGTGGGTCTCATCCCAAAAATATGATCGATAACACAAGAAGGCATCGATCACCTGACTACTAAATGCGGCTTTGTCAACGCGTCGACCATCACATCAACATAGTTCTTTGGCACCAAAACACCACGTGATCATCTTTGGGCATTTCAAAGTAAAAGCATAATGCTGAGTTTTCCAGCAACGAACGGAAGATAATTTTATAAAAGTGCAAATAAGCACGTTCAGTCCAAAATAAAAAATGCATCTCCAAAGTTTTTTTTTTTCTTCCCCCATGGCAAAAAGTATTTACCGTAATTTCTCGAAAATAATGCGCACATTTTTCCAAAATATTTTTAAAAGGTTAATGGAGTGCATTATATTTAGGTATGGGTGGAAAATATGACAAAACGAGCACATTGTATAGTCGTTACAGTTACATAGAGTGTTAAAGAACATATACATATACATTTCGATATGATATTCAATGTCTTGTGTTACACATTTATATTTACGACGGCAACCTGAGCTCTCAGAGCTCCTCCGGGAGCTTGCATTTTATTAATATTAGCGTAGCATGCTAGTTGCTACTGCAGCAAAGATCAGAAACGACTCCCCGTGAGTTTGTTTTTACTTAAACGAAGACCCCCCCAAAAAAATGTTTCGCGGCTGCTTTTGAAAGAAATATGTCATCGCTCGTGCCGATGACGCCGCCGACCCGGAAGTTGCGCCGCGGTCCGAAGCGACGACAGCTCGCCTCAATGGCTTCCGGTTCTGTTCTGAGAATTACAGGGACCAGGACGAGCGTGTCCTGTGGCCTGTCCCGAGATTATATTACCGCCACATCAGCACATGCGCATTATTATTATTATTATTAATGATTGTTGGAGGGACAGTGTTTTGAAAAACAATACAAGTACAAACCTAACAAAATATAAATACAGATTTTTCCTAATATTGTGAGCATGGGGGTAGGGGCAAATTGGTGGTGCGCATTGTACATTGGTACAAGGGTTTTCCTGATTTTTGGGGGGTGCGCATTATACTCGAGAAATTACGGTAGTTGTTGATGGGGAGAGGATAACGGCTAAAAGCTCCCACAATATGTTGATTTTTACATTAAAATGACCAGTTAATTCTCTTGTATTGTTATGGTAAGCGTCCAACTTTGTCCAATTCTTAAACTTGGCCAAATGTTGGTGTTTAAGCGAGCGACCATGAGGACAAGTCCACATTGGACATGTGAGCGAAGACTACGCGAGTCTTAAGGTGAGTGCGACAGGCGTGGTTTCATCATAAAAACAATTCCGTATCCACCTTTTTGATTTGACGGCCAGCGGGCACCGTTTTGTTCAGGGCGGCGTTGCGGGTGAGCGGCCGGGGCGTCGCCTTCCTCGTTACGCCGTCTCGCCGGAGCCGCACGGGAGGGAGGAAGGAACGGTCGAGGCGAGCCGGGCGCCTTTCCGTTAGTCCACCGTCACTCACTGTTGTTTTTTTTCAGGACGGAGGGTGTCGATTCGGACAAAGGCCTGCAGGGGGAAAGAAAAATAATAATGCTAAATTAAAAAGTGTTAATGTGATGGATGTTTTGGCGCGGCGACGGCGACCTGTCCCCGGGCTGGGGCCAGCCCGCCTGGATGGGGGTGGGGGCCGCCGAGTTGGGGCTCATCAGCATGGCGCTGTAGATGTTGGCCGCCACCACCAGGATGCACAGCAGGATGGGCCCGATGATGGCGCCCTCCAGACCCAGATAGTAGGCGCCGCCCGCCACTGCCAAGCCCGTCAGGTACGGGTGACCCCCCCTGAGAAGACACACACACACACAGTCAACACGGAAATGGCCATTTGTACGCAAAGTGTCCGGCGTTCGCGCCACACACCCCGAGATGTCCGAGTAGATGGCCGTGTCCACGAAGTAGGTCGGCAGCAGGTGGCAGACGAGCAGCAGGGCGGCCTTGACGCCTTCGCCCTGCGCCAGCCACAGGTCGCACGCGGCGGGCACGGCCGCCCAGTACGTGCCCAGGAAGGGCACCGCGCCCAAGATGGCGGCCAGGGCTTTCGGGGGAGAGCGGAAATCACAGAAAAGAAGGTTGCGGAGCGAGGGGAGCGGTGACGGGACGGGGGGGGGGGTCCGCGCCTGGCGCTCCACTCACCGGAAGGAATGAAGACCACGTTGATGCCGAAGATGGTGTGAGTGAGCCAAGTGTACAGGCCGTAGAAGGCCGCCATCTTCAAAGAGGCGTCAAACACGCCTCTGCGCACGCAAACACACGTTACGTTTATACACCGGCTTTACAAGCCATTGCGTAGGAATTACCAGTTAACTACAAAATAATAACTACGTGATAACAATGCAATCTCACAAACACGTTACAGCTATACATCAGCTTTACAAGCCATTGCATATAAATTACCAGTTAACTACAAAAAATAACGATGTAATAATACAATCTCGCAAACGTTACATTTATACATCAGCTTTACACGCCATTGCGCATGAATTACCAGGTAACTACAAAATAACTATGTAATAACAATCCAATCTCCCAAACGTTACATTTATACATCAGCTTTACACGCCATTGCGCATGAATTACCAGGTAACTACAAAATAACTATGTCATAACAATCCAATCTCCCAAACGTTATATTTATAAATCAGCTTTACAAGCCATTGTGTAGGAATTACCAGTTAACTACAAAATAATTACTATGTAATAACAACACAATCTCGCAAACAAGTTACATTTATACATCAGCTTTACACGCCATTGCGTATGAATTACCAGCTAACTACAAAATATGTAATAACATTACAATCTCGCAAACGTTACATTTATACATCAGCTTTACAAGCCATTGCATATGAATTACCAGTTAACTACAAAATAATAACTATCTAAAAACTACAATCTCGCAAACGTTATTTATTCACTTTAACTACAAAATAATAACTATGTAATAACAATACAATCTCGCAAACATTATTTAAACATCTTTACAAGCCAATGTGTAGGAATGACCAGTTAACTACAAAATAATAATTATGTAATAACAGTACAAGGCGCGCTCGCTACCTGATGGCCTCCTCCACAGACTGCCCGATGATGTTGGACGAAGGTCCCGGCTGCGACAGGGGGGTCAGGCTGATGACCCACTTGACAGGTTTGTAGTATTCTCCGCTGGAGCTCAGCAGGTAGAACAGCGTGGTCAAAAAGATCACCTGAGGTGACGCAACAGTCCATTTGTGCTCGACCACAAGATAAGAAGACCGCATCGGGGGGGGTCGGGGTCATTGTCCTACCAGGCTGAGGACGAAGTTGAGCAGCGCCGTCCCGCTGTGAAACAAGACGGTGAGCAGCGTAGTGGTGGTGGAGATGAGGAGGCCAACGTTCCTGCTCATCACCACCCAGAGAGACTCCAGAATCTGAGCAAAAAACTGCATTTCTTTAACAACCAACCCGCATTCCGGCTTTCAAACGTGAACGGACACTCACAGACCACAAAGTCTCAATATTCTCCTGAAGAAAGGAGGCCACGTCCTTCCAGTCCAGGATGTCCACCAGCCAGCTGTTCGCTCTCTGGATGTTCAACTTGGGACCACGAGAGCGACCGGAGTGGGTCACGTTCTACGAGCAAACGCGTCTGGATTTTCAGTCGCCAGAAGGGGACGAACGAAGAAAGCCGCCCGCCCGTCGCTACCTTCACAAACCACGAGTGGTAGAGTCGGTCCCAAAGCTCCAGAACCTGCTTCTCGATCACGTCCGTGTGGTTCACTTTGTCTCCTAACATCTTGTGGAGCTGCAGACACGCAAAATGTCGGGACACGAAAAGGTACCATCTGAGGACTGGCGTGCCGGGTAATACGAGAAAACATTCCACAGGTAAGTTAGAAAGATTTACTTTGACACTGTTAAAGTTTGTTCGTAAAGGTCTTTTTTTTTTTTTTTTTTCTGATGAGCTTAATTAACTTGAACAAAGTTTTGTCTACAGTTGTTGTCGTTCACTGTTCACTCTGCTTCACCTTTATAGCCCGACAATTTTTTGGCGAAAAAGCGATGCAAATACTTTCCCAAACTTCATCAGTGGCTAAGCAAGAAAACACATTTTCTGTGAAATTTATGATGAATTTCATAATACAGAACCCTGCAAATTGAATTGGATTTTCAAATGCAAGGAAACAAGTTTAAATTTTCTGTCTGAAATCGGACGTCGCAGAGACAAAAAAAATTAACATTGCGTTTAGCATGTATTTTTCCCATTACGAGTTCTTATTTCCAAAAATATATCGAACCGATTGACTTAAAATTTAATGTTTTCATGACAAAAAAAGTGTTTAGCTTTTTGCTATGTTATGATGATCGTGCTTCACGGCATATTTTGGGAAAAATTAACATGTCATGGAAATCGGGCCCTAGCTAATATGCAAGGTTTCTTAGTAGTCACGGTGTTCTATGTCTTTCCTTCGCACTTCGCCATTTTTGTCTTACCAAGTCGAATTAAAAATCCTTCATGTTACCAGAACTGAAAAATTGTCAAGCTCACACAACCAGTTTTAATTCTACATTCCAAACTTTGAGAAAAAACCTCTCCATAATCCGACGTGTAAACCATGTCATCCACACGTTTTGGGAGCACCAAGATGGCGGCCAACTGGCTTCAACCAACCCACATACCGTTCAATGCGTATGCGCTATCCAGTCTTTTTTTTTTTTTTTAGGTCAGTGCCTTTACCGGTCCAGCCCGGCGTTAGCGCTGCGTTAGCGCGTTACTGCTGTGTTTCAGTGATTTTTATCGGTATGTTGTTTTTTTTTTTTAGCCGTCCCTGTTAGCGCAGCCCTAGTGTTAGCATTAGCGGCGTTAGCTTGGAAGCGCTACCGTTAAACTCTCTGTGTGTAGCCTTTCTTCCTAAATATCTCGTGCTTCAATGTGGGCACTAGCGGGCTTTTACACACCTGTGGCCTATGTACATACCAAATGGTATTTCCTTTCCAAATGCACCGGGTGAGGCTTATAACCAGGTGCGCTCTGTAGGCCGGGAATTACGCTACATGAAAGTGCAATACCAACTTTTTGCGTGATCCACTCCCTCCCGTGCTCGTAGACGTTTGTGGCCGCCGAATTCAAAGCCTTCTGGACCACGCGAGTTTCAGGTAGCAAGCTGAAGGTGAAGAGACGGAGAGACAAATATAGAGACGGGAGATACCGGGACGCTCGGAAATCTCAAACAACGTACTTTGCCCATTCTGGGTGGTTGGAGACCGTCTCGTTGATGAGATTACTGGTGACCTCGATGATGTGAGCGCTCTCGTGGTGAACCTGGACGCATCCGAGCGCGTTAAACAGATTTCTACAATGCGGAGGTGTTATTAAAAATAAAAAAATATAAAAAACAAACCATGGCTGTGAGCAGCAGCCCCATGAGGAGCGTCCCGGCCACCAGGAGGATGATGATGAAGATGCTGATGATTTTATCCAGCGAGCGCTCCAACCACACCGCCATCTGCACGGAAGACATAAAGCGGCCGAAATGAACGCGTGAGGCGGGTGGGAAAGGGTTCAAAACCAAAAAGAGAGGGAAAAAAAAAAAAAAAGTGTCATTCCAATGAGGCTGTCCGCCGTTTTCAAAAGGAACCTGAAGCGACGCGATTTAATGTGCCAAAAACACAAAAAGCAAAAACCAAACACACACGCGTGCATACACACATCCACTATGCACATGTGCAAAAAATATCTATTATGTACTTAGCAGTGGAAGGATGTCAACACTCCCTGTACATGAATAGATTCTACTACACCCTGTGTACCTATTTATACTCGCACCGATATTTTTATGTTATGTTGTAAACTTGAGTCCATAACTATGCTGCTCTTATTCCCTTAATTTCCCACAAAGTTAGCGAATTTTGTGATGAACTTTTAATGTATAAGCTGTTAATTGATGTAATTTATGTATTCTAGATACACCATATTGTACCTAGCAGCCAAGACAAGAGATGACAAATTATATTTTCCAAGCTACCTCAAAAAAAAAAAAGTTTACATTTCAGTGCAACTTTACGCTAGGCAGTTATCCCACTTTCCCCGTATAACAAAAAGTCAATAAAAAAGCAAGAAACATGAATTATAATTTCACGTAATTTCCGGCCTATAAGCTTATAACTTTTTACACGCTTTCGACTTTGCGGTTTCTGCGGCGAAACGGCTAATTTGTGCATTTTTTCTAATGGCCACAAGGGGGGTGGGGGGGCCCCTCGAGTGGAAAAGGTAAGAGAGAGACCGGTGGAATATATGTGCCGAGGAAGTTACCTTTACCAGTCCGACCCTGTTAGCGCTGCGCTAGCGTGTTACTGCTGCGTCGCAGTGATTTTTACCAGCATGTTTTTTTTCCAGGCCCTGTTAGCATGGCATTAGGGCTAGTGCGGTGGCGCTAGCGCTAGCGCGGTGGCGCTAGTGTTAGTGCGGCGGCACTAGCGTGGCGGCGCTAGCGTTAAATTCTCTGTGTAGCGTCTTTCTTTGTAAATATATCGTGTTTCAATGTGGGTTTCAATGCGGGCACTAGCGGTTTTTACACAGCTGTGGCGTATGCATGTACCAAATGCTATTTCCTTTACAAATATCCCAGGTGAGGCTTATAACCAGGTGCGTTCTGTAGGCTGAGAATTAACGGTAGTTGTCTCCACAGACTTGAGACATAAGTCGAAGCAATATGGTACTGTATGAAACCATAAGCCTGTGATTTATTTCACAAAAAATGTAAAAAAAAAACTATTTTTTTTGCTTCAAACCAATGGACATTGCGCTGCCGCTTCTGGTGACTGCGGCAACACCGGCCATGAACCTGATGAGGACGAGCACTGCACAAAACGGGGAGGATTGCACGTGTTCTTCACAATTACTGCAGCGGTCTACGTAAGCCACACACGCTCTCAAGCAAAAGCAACATAAATGTAAAGATGCAGAAGCAGTAGTGGGACTGTCGGAAAAAATATGAAATAAATGTCCCAACGCTCTCTATTGCAACTTCCTGTGAGGACAAACTAAAATTACTAAAGGAGCAACTGAAGAGGACAAACACGTAGACAGGAGAAGGTGATGAATGAAATCAAGCCAGCCCAAGCGTGTCTTTCTTTCTCTCTCTCACAGCTCAATATTTGATCCCGTTTTCCCTCCTTCATTCACCCCCCCACAAACACACACTTTGCTAACAACCGCTAGCTCTTATTACCAAGTCATTACCTGCTTGTTAAGCCAACGCCACAGCTTGGAGAGGGGGACAAAGAGACATTAGGAACATTTGTTATTGGAAAGAGTCGGGCGGCACATGGAATCCCCCCCCCCCCCCCCTTTGGTGTGACGACGTGTGTGGGTGCACACCACAAGGAGCCACGTGGCAAGGCAGGAGTTAAAAACATGTGCAGGGTGATTGGCGGGGTGTTGACTCTTAACAGTAACGTGCAACCCGACGAAAACGTGTGATAATAAATACTGTACTCAATTAGTGGCCTCTGTTTAATACGACGCTATACCCAAATTCTAAAATTGTGTGGTTTGTGTAAAGAAACGTCTCACCTCAAACGGATGCCTCCTCCTACATCCATGCAGAAACTAATTAACAAAGCATACAACGAACACATCAGCGAGGTCTTACGGCTGTGCAGCAGGGGCAAACTTGACAAAGTTTTTGCAGTAAGTCTTTTCAGTCAGGCGCGTCTATCACACCTAGCGGTGCTGAACATGAGCTGGGGACAATTAGTTCCACCTCCAAATGAACGGCATCGTTGATACGAACCAAAAACAAAATGAAAAGTGAATCAACCCCATAACTCGTTCCCAATTCTCTACAACTTAGTGTGAAGTTGAACAACTTAAGACCACTATTTGAGGATACACAGTTGAAAGCAGAGGTTTGCATTCACGACATGAAGACGTGCTTTTTTTCCTCCCTCATAATTATTTGACCAGACGAATGAGCCACCTTCAGGAAATTGCACCCAAGGATGAACCAGACTTGAGGAAGTCCACAATTTTCTTGATTTGTTATGACTTTCCAATGACATTAAACAAAGAAGCCATGTTAAAGGTTTTGTTTATACAAGGCTAAAGATGTAGCGCAAATGAACTTGAATGTTGTAAAAAAAGTATATATATATGCAGCGGTACCTCACTTTTCGAACGAAAATTTCGAGATTTGAGAAAGGTATCTGCGCTAAATGCAACGACATCCATAATTTTGTCGAACTCCATCACCCTCACAAAGCAGAATGTTGCAGAGCACTGCAATATTTCAATGACCTTGTTATGAGCCACGTCAGGAATGTGCTCAAAAGACCGCAGAAAACGCCTACATTAGATTCTTTCTTTGTAAAAAAAAAAAAAAAAGGGGGGGGGGCAAGTCACCCCCACCAAAGACATTTGAAACTGTTGTTTTGCATTGCTTTTTGCCTTTGTTCTATTAACCCTACCTCTAGTTGCAAGTTAATTTTTTTGTACGTTACGTACTTTCTGTGCAAATAAACAATTTGTGTTTTTCCCCCCTCATTATTGCTTGTTCAAAGTTATTCTGCACTTTTGTTAATTAAAAAAAGGTTTACAAGGCTGGGGTCAGAGTCGCTACAGATACGGCAATGCATTACCAGCCTAGCATACATTTTAAGCAAAAAAATATATATATTTCTTAAATCATTTAATTATATAAAGTATTTAAACTATATATGTACTCCTACTATGCAGTTCATTATCAGGAAAAGCTTAAAAAAAAACTCTAAAAACTATTTTTTAGGCTTGGAACACAATATTTCATTTGCCATTCATTCTAATGGGGAAACGCGCTGCGGTTTTCAATCGTTTCAGTTTTCAAGTGGCCTTCTGGAACGGATTGTGTTCAAGAACCGAGGCACCACCATATATACGAAAAACTTGACAAGAAATGCCATCATCTGCCATTTTCCATTTTTTGAAAGCATTGTAATCATCCAGAAGGTAAACTTTTGACTTTGACAAATAGAAAACATCCTTCTCTCAGTATTCTGGAATCTAACCAACAGAAATAATGTTGGCGATCGTAATTGACCCAAAACAGGAAACGCTTAGTCTACGTCAGATAGTCAGGAGGGAGGGAAAAAATGATAGTGTTTGTAAACGTCTGGTATAAACAGTGTATTCATCCTAATAGAATCTATAATTACAATGCTAAAAACAAAAAAGAATAATAGTTAAGAGTGTAATCATGAAAACTACTTTCAGCAGGATGGAAAAATATCTCCTCAGAACCCCCGAAAATGTTGCCCACAAGAAATTACTCCTGAATATGAAAATTGGTATACAGTACCATTCAGAACAGGATAAAACAGCTAATGCACTCTAGCCATAGAATTCAGTTCTATGTTGACAGGGGACCCACAATACACCCGTGTTCTTTGAGGACATGACCATATAAACGTGGACTACGGACAAGCGGTACCTTTGTGTCGATACGCAGTAAGAAGTGAGCCAAGCCTTTGATCGGACCCGGCAGCAGAGCGTCCTCTCGTTCCCGCCCGAACTTCTCCAGCACGGCCCACCACGAGGTCAGAGTCCTCGCCGCGAAGCTCTTCAAGCCAAAATGGACCACCAGCTTCTTCATCACCCACACTAAATATCAACGCAGGCGTGAGGTGTGAAGTACACGACGCGGTAAATACAGACTGGCAGGGTGTGGGCTACCTGCCACGGGGATGGGCAAGAGCTGGAGGACCCACAAGTTGAGCCAGATCTGGACGAGGACTATGGCCCACACCAGCAGGATGAAGTAGATGTCGCTGGCCCGGCGGGAGGACTTCTTCTGGAAGAGACCGGATGGCACTCTTCTGGAGCTCTGAGGGAAACCTGGGGTGCCAATGACGTTGCCCACTGAATCGCTGCCATCTTGTGTACATGGGAAGAGGACACATTAATGCTAAGAAGAAAATATATTTTTTTAAATGATTAAATAAGAAGAAAATCACCACATGTATTCGTCATGTCTTCTTAGTACCTCTACCAAGCAGGTTTCCAAAGGTTCTGTCCATGTGTTTAAGTAGCGGAATACAATTTCATCATAAAACCTCTACCGCTAGCGCAGCGCTAACAGGGCCGGTAAAAGTCACTTCCTCGGCAAGTATATTCCACAGGGTCTCATTCTTACCTTTTCCGCTCGAGCGCCCCCTTGCGGCCGTTAGAAAAAAATCACAAATTAGCCGCATCGCCGCATAAACGGCAGGGTTGAAAGCGTGTGAAAAAAGTCGCGGCTTGTAGGGCGCAAATTACGGTAAATGACTTCAAACGAGTGGCCGTAAATTAATTTTTCCACAGGACATTTTCAAAATGCAACCGGATAAAAGATAAACTGCGCAAATTCAAAATGGGAAATCCAATTTACAATGTTCAGGCAGTGTGTGAAATGTGACTCGATGTGCTTATCTACAGTTGATATAAGAAGTCTACACACCCCTGATGAAATGTATGCAAGATAAATTATTCCGCACTTTTTGACACCGCAAATAAGACCGAATTAATTGCGATCATCATCCCTCAATGGGAAATTCAACCAAGCCGAGTTGAACGGCTCAACTTTATGTGGGCACTTGAAATGGTGGCAGGTGCGTGCAGACTCCCATTTAGCAAGCGTTAGAATCTGATTGGTTAATCCAGTACACGGCAACAACTCCCAGTTAGAAGCATTACGTCGGTTGTTTATTCTTACTTGTCCTCTCCAAATGATTTATTGTGTCTTTCATTTGAGTTATACACGTCACATTAATGGTGGATGTTTTTTTTTTTAAATAATTACACTCAGATTTCAATTGGGATGTTTTGACTTTTTGTATCCACAGCGCATCAAATATAATCTACATTTGTTACATGTACATTTTGAGGGAGCTTTTCATGTACGGTATGTTTGTCTGATAAATCATTACAGCCTTTAAAAAGAAAAAAAAAAAAAGTAAATAATGTTACCAAAAAAAAAAATTAAATAATAATAATAATTCACCTGCGGCGCATCCTTCAGTAGGCTCAGTTTTGGAGTGTTGGCTTCCACAGGAGATGGCCATGAAAATCGTGTTAGCAGCAAATGACAACACCCGCCCGGGCAGCTCACCTTAAGAATTCGTATAACAGAAAATGACCTCAAGAACGCTCTAAAGAATCTCACGAAATGATTGTTGATTTGAGAAAAATGGGAAATATGAGAAACAGTGCAGTTCTAGACAAGAGTTTCATGTGTGGCCTAGAAGTGATTTCGCTCACATTTGAAAAATGTACGGGCGTGGTCAGTCATGCCCGCAGATGTAAAGTTGTGGGAGTGAGTAGGGATGGAATCTCAATGAAATAAACACGGAAATTAATGTCAAGACTACACAAAATAAGCGACGTCTTTCACAATTTTTTCTACTGGTAACAAATTTAATCCGTGTGATTTTTCGTGCTCGACTGTGCAGATCACACTGACTGTGATTTCCAGAAAAAATATTCATTACTAATAATTAGTACGGCGTTAGTGTAGATTAGCATGGAGGACTTTACAAAATTGGGTTACGACGCACCACAAGAATGGAACTTGAGGACGACCCCTGTTTTAAAAATACATAACATTATAGTGGTGTTTGTTTTTCCTTATCGTTAACTATCTCGGGTGTCGCTAAGGCAGCAGCTATGAAATCATGCACATAAAACCCATTCCGTGAATCCCTCGTCATCCAACCTCACCTCCGCCAGGGACGGGGGGCTTCTCTTGGGAGCCCGCAATGAGCAGCAGCGACACCACCACGAATAAAGGAACCCTCCACGAGCCCGTCAAAGACACTAGATGACAAAGCGACTATTAAGTGTGACAAACATTTGACCGCTATTGTCCTCTTAACCATTGTGAAGCATTTTAAAACCCGGAGGCTCAGACTGAATGCATTCAGAGTACTAAAAATAAACTCTCTCATGTTACTTCGACTCACCAATGTAGAAAAGCAAAGTGGTCCACACGGGCAAGGCGGCGGACCTCAAGTAGCCTTCGGTGTGAGGGCTCCACTTAAAGCAGACCGCCAACAAGTAGCCGACCACCACTGTGCAAACCTGTGACCACGCAAACAAAAGACATAATTATCACAAACATCTGACGGTTCTCAGGAAGATCTCCTTTTGGGCTATATAACAAGCTCTAGGGGGGGTCACTGAACAAGGGGTCCCCCTTGTTTTCGAAAACTGGATGACATAAAATGACTGTAACAACAGAGATGCGATGATCCCAGAAAAAAATTTAATCCCTTCATGATGCTTAATAAAGGGGAAATCCAGTGGTTTGCATGAACAATGTATCCAAAAGGTCATGTGATGTGTACTCTATTTTGACAATGTGATGTTAAATCCTCTCTCATTTAAACGTGTTTTGAGA
This sequence comes from Syngnathoides biaculeatus, assembly GCF_019802595.1. Lineage (NCBI taxonomy): Eukaryota > Metazoa > Chordata > Actinopteri > Syngnathiformes > Syngnathidae > Syngnathoides > Syngnathoides biaculeatus. The sequence continues at coordinate 7,468,697 of NC_084644.1, forward strand.
AGATTTTTAAAATCGAGTCACATGACTCACGTGCGCGGATGTGACGTGGTAGGTGCCGTTCCAAACGCTCGATTACATTGTACACCATTTATGCCCAGCGCTGATTTCTCAGATTTATCCTCATCTGATGAAAAAATAGTAGTATTCCTGTCTTCACGATCAACCGATCCTGCCATGGATAGCTTTCAAATTCCGCCATCTTGTGTGTCATAGAGATGAGAGAACCCAGGTGATAGATGAAGCGTGAAGTTTTTTTCTGTCGTTAATTTATCTGATTGATTTTTTTATTTTTTTCTATCGTTAATTTATCCGACTGGACCACCCGAGAGGGGTTGCGTCAGGAAGGGCATCCATGTAATCGAGCGTTTGGAACGGCACGTAATACGTCACATCCGCGCACGTAGGTCATGTGACTGGCGAAAATGCCAGCGCCCCTGAAAATTCTTGTCAATTTAAAACATTTTTCTCAAAACACGATTAGATGAGAGAGGATTTAACATCACATTGTCAAAATAGAGTACATGTTACATGACCCATTGGATACGTTGTTTATGCAAACCAGTTGAGTTCCCCTTGAAAGGCGTGGCAGAGAAGACCGGGATGCAAAAACTGGGTGGGTGGGGGGGGGGGCTACATCAAAGGACGTTTGCTTTATACCAACACATGAAAGTTTAATTTAGACATGGACAAACAGTACATATCTTTTGCAACACCAGACTCGGATTTTTTTTTTTTTTTTTTAAATCTTTTATCTGTCCAACCAAGGGAACACAAGCATATAAAAAGAAAGGGGATCCATTGGAGGATTGTTGTGGCGGAGCCCCCAGTTTTCATCCCCTGAACTACTCACCCACACGGCGCGGAAACAGTCCAGCCCCGCCGCTATGATCCCCCACAGGTGGCCGAGAAGCACCTGCATGCCGACGACGCTCCACGACAGGTAGAGCACGTAGAGCAGCGGCGTTCCGGCTCCGACGGCCAGCAGCAGCGGGAGCTTCTCCAGCACCTGCCGGCCCATCAGCTCCACCGCGTGGTTGACGCACCACACCGGCACCAGCAGAGTTCCCACTATGACGGGCGTCCCGGAGTCCTGGAGGCCGCCGAGCCACGAGCGTCCGAGCCGGGCGAGGGAGTGCTTGAAGGGGTGGAGGAAGGTGCCGCACAACACGGCCCAGAGAAGCGGCCGGAGGAAGGCCTCGAGGATGAAGTAGACCAGCACCGCCGCCCCGCAGCAGATAGCCACGAAGATCATGGCCCCGGTGTTGTAGAAGGCCTGCTTGATGTTCTTGTCGAACTTGAGCGACGACGGCTGGGTGAGTAGCTGGCTAACCATTCCGACGGCCGGCGGGACGCTCTCGGAGAACGACACGGAGTGAATCCGGCCCCTCTGAGAGCTCGACCGCGGAGGACCCGCGGCGGGGTCCTGCGACGAGTCCTCTTCGTCGGCCATGTTTATTTACTCCGGACTCGCCCGTGTCACGCCACCTGCCGCGTGTGGAAGGAAAAAAGGCGTGACGTCACGCGGACGAAGGGCTCCATGGGAAATGTAGTTCACATGCAAAACTTCACACCGTCATGATTATTTTTTAATTGTCCTTTTTTTTTTTTTTACTTTTTTACGTTATTTGTAAGACATTTAAACTACATATGAATAGTAATGTGTGGAAGCAGATATTTTAAAAATTATCCACATTTGTACTTGGGGGAATGAGTTGTTGCGGCACGCTGACGAAATTTAGACCTTGAAAACGATCTCAAAACTATTGAATGCAAACCCACGTTATCGTCGGAAACGGGGTTTTACGGGGTCGTCACTAGGTTTTGTCGACAGTTGGGGTTGGGGGGGCTTAACCTCTTGGATGGGCACATTATATGTGCAAACATGGCATGTGAGCACAGATAAATACAACATAAAATTTTCCAATGTATTTTAAAAGACCTTGTAAAAGTTATACAATAATACAACACATAATACACAGTGTAATACACTATTTTATTTGTAATTTTGTTATCATGTATAGGTATTGTACTGTACATAATGTACTATTTACCGTACAATTTTAAACCCTAAAAATCAAATCCGCTGAAGGGATTACAATTGCATAATGTATACAAAATAATTATTTTTCATAGATTTTTTTCAATTGGACATATCCAGGCTTTTAGACATTTTACAACATACTTGTAAATTATTGCAATTAGCACGTCATCTATCAGATGCTCTCATTTTGAAACACAACACCGTTGCACAAACCCAACAGATAAATAAAATAAAGTGAAAAATATGAAACAGTCAGATGTGCGTACAAAGGCGAAGTACCATACATGGGGGTGCAAAAAAAAAAAAAAGTCACTCCAAACAATTTTATCATATAATTTGTTAGGTGGCAGGCTAGCACGGTGGATCAGCTGAGAAGCGTTGGACTTACAGTTCTGAGGACCCAGGTTCGATCCCAGCAGTTTGCATGTTCTCCCCGTGCCTGCGTGCGTTTTCTCCAGGCACTCCGGTTTCCTCCCACATCCCATAAAACATGCAACATTAATTGGACACTCTAAATTCCACCTAGGTGTGATTGCGTGTGCGGCTGTTGTCTGTCTCTATGTGCCCTGTGATTGGCTAGCAACCAGTTTAGGGTGTACCCCGCCTCCTGCCCGATGACAGATGGGATTGGCTCCAGCACTCCCCGCATACCCTCGTGAGGATAAGCGGCAAAAGAAAATGGATGGATGGATATCTCCAAGTGCAATGCGATTGGGTGGCAACCAGTTCAGGGTGCACTCCGCTTCCTGCCCAATAAAGCTCCAGCACCCTCGTGAGGATAAGTGGCTCGGAAAATGAATGAATGAATGAATTTCTTAGGTGACACAAATATGAGGCAGACCAAAGAAGAGGATGATCAAGTAAAAAAAAAAAAAAAAGATGCAGGCTTTTATTGGCTGCTTTATCTTTATGTCCCGCAGCCAAGTTAATCATGAGTCGGCAAATATTTGCCATCTGCTCCGTTTCTGCTCCTCTGGGCAATAATTTCCGAGTGCATGCCGTGATTTGATCTACTGGCGTTTCAAGAATACTGCGAGTTAGAGTACATGGATATATTTTGATGAAAAATTCTAATGCAGCGCGTCCGCGCGGGGGCACGCAAAGACGTGACGCGTTGTTTTATTGCTGCGACGACTTCCCCGCCCGCCCTCCCCGTTTTCACGGCGTTCCCATCAGCAAGTAGAAGGTGAGGGCCACGATGAGCAGCAGGCAGAGGGGCGAGTTGAAGGTCTGGTAGGCCGTGGAAGGCATGAAGATGTCCTCGTATTTGTAAATACTGACCATGCGCTCGCTCACCGGAGGACTGTCGATGTCGTGTCTAGTGATGGAGCCTGCGGGGCGAGAGAGGCGGGTGATGGCAGACGGCGACGGCGTCCACCTTGGCAAGGCCCCAACTCACCTTGTATGGCGGGGCCCCAGGCAAACAGGTAGTACCAGGACAGGTGGAGGTCCACTAGCGTCTCCTCCCGCGGCACGTAGAGCGGGCGCTTGAAGCGGCAGGTCACGCGGTTGTTCTCGAAGATGCCCTCCTCGTCCCTCGCCGGGTTCCTCTTGATCTCCTTCGCCCACTGGCCGACGTTGTAGAAGTGGTGGATGCGCACGCGGCCGTTGTCGTCGTGGACGCAGCCCATGACGTCGTCGCCTCCCTGCGGGGGGGGGGGGCTTTGAGGGTCAGAATTCTAGCTGACAGACAGGTGTTCAAATACTGATTTGCAGCTGTATCGCACAAATAAATCATTTAAAAAAATCATATATTGTGATTTCTGGATTTTTTTTTTAAGATTATCTCTCTCACAGTGGACATGAAGCTACGGTGAAAATTGAAGACCCCTCCATGATTTCTAAGTGGGAGAACTTGCAATATAGCAGGGTGTTCAAATACTTATTTTCTTCACTGTACGATCAATCAGTTCGGTATGAAATGTGAACTTTATGATCTTATCAGACCAGAGCGAAGAAACCGAGGTTCATCTTTTTGGCCGTGATTCCACACAAACACAAAAAGAACACTCTCCCTGCAGTGAAATATGTTTTGCGCCAACATCACAATTTTGGGCTGTTTTCTTCATCTGGATTTGTTGCCTTTGTCAAGGTGAGAAGGAATTATGAACGACGAAGGACTCACGCGTACCATTTTCTTGTCAGAGGAGAAGCCGACGGCCACCCAGCCGTCGGTGTCGGCGCTCATCTCGTACTCCACGTCCATCCCGATGCGACGGTAACTCAAGAAGTAGTCGCACGTCTCCGCGTCGCACCCGGGCTTTCCGTACCTACCCGCACAACGCATCAGGCCTCCATATTGAACCTACGCGTCATGTTATTATTTGAGGATGAAAATGGAAAAAGGGACACGCGGTCGCTCTCACCTGATGCACCCTTTGGTCACGCCGCAGTCGCTGACCTTGATCCTGGCAAAGGGGTCCACTGGTGGGGCGGTGGGAAAAGGATAACCTGCAAATATGCCAAATCTGCATTGGGTATTTATGAATAAATCAAAATTGCGTATCATTGTTATGACGTTGATGAAAGTCAACTGTACATTGATGCAAATGCAGAACAAATATTGTTTGTAATCACCTCCTAATTATTGTACAAATCAGTTTTAGTGATATTTTAAGTTCAATACATTTTCATTTAACTTTTACAACTTTTAAATGTTTATACTGTATACATTCATTTGCATTTACCTTTCATGTATATTGGCATCCATTTTCTGAGGATCGTGAAAGATATATGATTTTATATATAGTGTTTAATGGGAATAAGACATGTGCAAACATCGACTTTTACTTTGGAAAACAATTTGCAACATTTTTGGCTAGCTTGTTTTTGCCCAGTGGCGGCACGGCGGAGCAGCTGGTAAAGTGTTGACCTCACAGTTCTGAGGACCCCGGGTTCGATCCCGGCCCTGCCTGTGTGGAGTTTGCATGCTCTCCCCGTGCACTGCGTGGGTTTTCAGAGGGAGCTTCGGTTTCCTCCCACATCCCAAGAACATGCACCATTAACATTAATAACCCGTTGACAGCTGGGATAGGCTCCAGCACTCTCTCCGACCCTTGTGAGGATAAGTGGCTAAGAAGATGGATGGATGGGACCAAATCCTGTTTGTACATTTTCTGCAATGTCAAATTGAAACAATGTCGTTTGTTTGAATAAAGTGATTGAAATGAAATGGTTTTTTCATCAGTTTAATTGATTAATCCAAAAATTAAACAAGAAGATTATTCTGAAAATAATTATTGCAGCTGCAAATGTGTGTAGCTGTATTCTTTCGAATTATGAATAGTACTTGACAATAATGCTGTATCACATTCAGAAAATCAATTGCTCTTGAAATAAAATGAAGCAAAAATATGTATCCTAAAGAAATAGAATGTTTGAAACAATTCAAGATGAATTAAGATGGAGACAAAACTTTTTTGTCATATGTGACATCACTTCCTGTGTTATTATATATTCTCTTTCTTGGGTTGGTTAAAGTGTTTCACATTTTGCTAGTTTTGTTTTTTTTTTTTTTTTTTTTTTTTTTTTACATGCAGAAATAGGCGCAGGGGGTTGGTTGGGGGGATGGGGGGTCCCCCCCTTGAACTGGCCAGGGTGCTGACCAGCAGCGTTTTCTGCTCCCCTCAAACGTCAACATTTGTGAGGTGAGGGTACTGACCGTCATCAGACAGATATCTGGACTCGAAGAACTCGGACGCGAAGGTGCTGTACGAGTCCTTGTGGCGCTCCCGGTGGCCCGGCTCTCCGTGTTCCCCGTGGCCGGCCCGCAGCGCTCCCTCGTCGGTCGGGCTCGGCGCGACCCCCCGCCATCCGCCGGCGAGAATCATCAGCAGCGGCCACAGCGCAAAAATCATGGCTGCTTTACGATTTTATGAGTATTATTTTTTTAGATATACGCGCTAAACTACAAAGGTGGCGGTAAATCAGAGCGGATTGTCATTTTTTAATGTTAGAATCCCGTCGCAGGTGTCCATTATTCCCCGTGTCGTTGTCGTCAGCGGGTTTTTATTAGCAGGATTGCATCATCGCACCCATAATGGGGGACCCCCACCCCCCTCCCAGAGTGATATCGAAGATAATCCCGGATAGAAATTAGGCGCATTTGTCATCTCGCCGTCTAATTCGCACGGATTGGCCGATATGACGTTGGCGAGGTCGAAAAAAGGTTCCGCCTCATGTTGAGTGAGTTAGATTCTTTTTTTTTTTTTTTTTTTTTTGGGTCCGGATGAAATGGTTTCGTCCACATCCTCTCAATCGAACATGGCCTCCAATGAGAATGAAATGCGTCACCGCACTTTGGCCTGATAAATAACATGCTAAATGAATGGTTTTACAGTTTTGTTTTTATGTTATTTTATTTTATTTTTATGGGGAAGGGGTGTATCTGTAGTGGACAGCAGTAAACAATTATTTAAAAAAAATGTATATTTTATTTTTGACCGCTACATGACCAATACATATAATTTAAAAAAATTCAAATTTACAACCCACCAAATGTCTAACGATTACTGTATCGTAAATCGTTATTGGCTTGACAAGTGTTGATCAAAAGTGTCACGATATGATTTCAATTTTTGAAGGCGCTGCGCAGGTGTACCTAATGAAATGATCATTGGGACTACCTCAAAATGCACAATTTGAAAGGGAATTGAAAATAAACAATCATTAAATATTATGCTACCGTAAAACCTTGATATCTCCAGCTCAGTCACGTCACAATATTTACGGTATCTTCCGTGATTATATTAATAATAATTCTTAAAATCCATTACGGGATAATTACATTTACAAAGCGTGTAAACGTACTCACTGGTGGTAAAATCGTAATTTTATACGTACTATGTGTATGTTGTAAACCAGTTATTAAATATTGGATAATTAAAAATCTCGTTTATTCAATAAGGTACTATGAACTTGTTTAATTTAATTAAAATATATGTCCACTCGTTCAAATGTTCCCTTTTGATTTAAAATGTGATGTCATTTATTTGGGATGTCATTCAAAGTTCGTCCACATGATGGCGACATAACGCTGCGAGAAATCTTATTGTAGCGTATGCCGGATGTAAAATAATAATAGTAATAATGTGAGGCACGTGTATTAAATTATGTATGAGCAACGTCTTCCTGTTATTTGTGAAAGTTACCTGATTAAATCCGGAGGTAATTTTTAAATAATATGTAAGGAGGCATTTTGACTGTTATTTTGCACTTAATTAACAAAATGTTTCTTTTTTCTCCAGTAAACCGATTAAATGTTTTTTTTTTACTAATTAATTAATCAACGATTGTTTTGCTTAAAGTCTCTCCAGGTCATGAACATCCAACATTATCAGTAGCAAAATATATCGAAAACGGGAAAAATACACATTGAGGGGAAAACTCAATGGTTTAAAATAAATAAACAAATGAATAAATATATAAATAAATAAATGAAAAGACTTGGGGAAAATATTGTGTTATATATAAATATTACAGTAAAATAATAATATGATGCACGTGTATTAAATTATGTATTGGCAAGGATTTGCTGCTATTTGTGAAAGTCACCTGATCAAATCCGGAGATAATTTTCCGATAACAATATGTAAGGAGGAATTTTGACAGTTATTTTGCACTTCATTAACAAAATGTTTCTTATTTTTCCAGTAAACCGATTAAACATTTTTGTTATTGTTTCGCTTGTAAACTTAAAGTCTCTCCAGGTCATGAGCATCAAACATTATCAGTTGCAAAATATATTGAAAACGGGAAAAATATGTATTGGGGAAAAACTCAAGGGTTTAAAATAAATGAAATCTTTGGGGAGAATATATATAAATATTATAGTAAAATAATAATATGGACGTCTATTAAATTATGTATCGCAACGTTTTGCTGTTATTTGTGAGAGTCACCTGACTAAATCTATCTACGGTAATTTTCCGATAACAATATCCAAGGAGGCATTTTGACAGTGATATTTTGCATTCCATTAAATGTTTTTTTAATAATTAATTTACTATTCTTTCGCTTGTAAACTGAACGTCCCTCCAGGTCATGAGCATCAAACGTTATCAGTAGCAAAATATGTTTAAATACGGGGAAAATACGTATTGGGAAAAAACTCAAGGGTTTAAAATAAATGAACAAATAAATATATAAAAATGTAAATAAATAAATGGAAATATTTGGGGAAAATCTTTCATTAGAAATTTTACTGAAAATTCGGTTTTTCACGTTTACTTGGTAATAAAATACGGGATAGCACTCTTAAATTGAAGGACAACAACAACAAAAAAAACGTTGCAAATAATTGTTGTTACTAATCGAAACTGCGCAGTTCAGCTTCTTACCTGCAGGTCGCGCTAGTGTCCCGCTGACGCGACTTAATTCCCAACCGTGGACAATATGAATTTCTTGAACATTCCACCCCATGGACAGGAATGACGTGTTTTTTTAACCACATCATCACCGCCATCATATGACTCCTTTGATGCGAATGGATCTGACCGACGCCTCCTTTTTTTCCCCAGTCGACTCAAATATGATTTGTTTACGGCTTGTATAATAATGTCTACTCAGGAGCGTCCCTCATCCCTTTAAACACTATCTGGCCAATTAACATTCTGTGTAAGGGCAGCGCCTATAATGAGGAACTCTGGGCGCAGCAATCCTATCTTAATAGCCTTAAAGGGCCCCTCATTAACGCCAGCGCTCACACACCTTTCCTTGCACTGCACGTCACCAGACGGTGAAGGACTGACGTGGGGAGGGGGCAATGAGGCGGTTGTGGCGGCAGCGGGCTGGCGGGCCAAATGTCAGCGATGTCTCTCGCGGGCCCGGCAAGACGACTCGGTGACAGCACAACAGTGGCCGCCAGATTCAGTCGAATCCACGGGCTGCTCCGAGCGGACGCCGGGGGACGTTCGCTCGACCGTCGGCTCGCACCGCTTCTACGACGGGGGGGCCTTCGAGCCGAACTCTATGCGGGGACATGCGGGGTGAAGGCCGAGATGTTCTGATGGATCCGGCGCCTTAAAATCAGACAGTAAAATAGAATAATCCAAACAATCAGGCACATCGTAAAATTCTCAAGTCTTGTGATCACCTGATGTCAGGTTGCTGGCTTGTTATGACACTGACATTTATGGGTAAAGCGGATTCCTAACCTCTTTTGAGGCGAGCCGTGGCGCTTTCTGACATGTGCGTGACGTGTGGCCGCAATTGGCAGGACTGCTGCGGGGCTTGTTCTTTCCTTCATTTACATTATTCCTCCCTTATGCTGTGTTTTTATTTGCTTCAAGTTTAATTGCGGCTGTCACAGTTAAAGTGTTAACTCGAGATTAATCACACACACACCAAAAAAAAATATTAATAATCATGTAGTAAATTGAGATTAATCACACTATTTGTTTTGATTACACACGCTACTTTTCCTCAATCGGCGATGGATACCCGAAATGCTCTCACTACAGGTTGATGAAAGGTCAAAGATCACGTCAACGCAAAAAGAAGTGAGTGTTTCATATTTGCCTTCAAAAGTCACCCCCGATGGGACTTTGGAAAACAGAGTTTAAAACGTTTAAAAAAAACTATTGTCTCAAAGCAAGAATGTGGTACATTTGCTGCCTGTCTGAAAAATTGAAGGCCCTAATTTATTAAACTGGATTCTTCATTTAGGAAGATTTGTTTTTCATTTTTCAGAAAGTCATTAGGAGGAAAAACGTGGGGGAAACGGTAGTTAATTTTTCAAGGAAAAAAAATTGTTTCGCTACAATAAATAGGTGGAATACTTAAGTTCCACTTACACAATTGTTTTTTTTTATGCTGACGTAACTTCTTGAAAGAGAAAATGTCAATTTATGAGAATGTTGCAAAACAAGAATAATGTGACGATGTTACAAAAAAAGTATTCAGAATATTTGAGGGGAAAAAAAAAGACAAAATTCTTTGAGCATCAAAATGCTAACTAATGCGGTATAACCGAACCTATGTAAACATAGACAGACAGACAGACAGACAGACAGACAGATAGATAGATAGATAGATAGATAATCCATTTTCACATAGGCTTGACAAAACAACTGAAAAGTGTAATATACGTGCCATGGGCCCCCGCCTCACCCAAATTTATTATTGTTAATTGGTTTTAAGAGTATGTTAGTTAATCTGCCGGTATTAATCGCCCGAGAAATAACAACGGGAATTTTTCAACCTAACATTTTCAGTGGCAAATTTTTTATTTCAAATCCCGGCGGCACATATTTACTTCCATACATTTCCATTTCCTAAACGCAACGCCGTCTCTACCCCCCCGTCCTTAAGCGATCCCCCGCGAAGGGGTCTGAAGAAACCGAGCCTTTGTTTCTTTTCATGTGGGCCGAGAGAGTAAATCAGACGCCGGGCGTCCTCCCTCCCTCGCCGCGCATCAGACGGGTGGGGGGGGGGGATCACTTATTGACTCAACTCGCAGCTATTTCCTCGCTCTCCAGCAAAGCCGTTCCGATAGTCACGAGGCAGGCCTGTGATCCAGCCGCGGGCCCTCCTCCCACCCTCTGGGCTTCATTTAGGATGCGTCAGGGCCGACTTTCATCACGCAGGACAATGAGCGCTATTGGCGTGGCCCCGCCTTCGAGCCACAAAGGCGACTTCAAAGCTTGGCACCTGACGCCGGGCGTACCTGCGTATACGCTTTCTGACCACAATGCTTTTGTGATATGCACAAAAGGCGGCCGCGTGTTTGTCTGCTTTGCATACTTTGGCGGGTTTGGGAAAGTTTACCCTCTCCCCCGCCGGAATCTGGTTGCACGGAACAATGAGAGCTTCCGTCGTCGGCCCGGTGTTTGCTTTGGAGATAAGGAGGCCGCGGATCAGACGTCCGTCATCGCACGGTAAACACGATCAGAAATGCGCAGGCTCGTTTGAACCGTCCCCGTGCAGCCTATCCTCACACTATGATAAAAAAAAAAAGAGAAAAATCATTGAAATTTCTACACAAAATGACCATTTAAAATGATCTAAAATTTACACTGGATTTAAACACGGTTTTTTGTGATATATTTTTTTTAAAAAAAAAAGGACACACTGCATCCTTTCAAAGCTTTTTTTTTTTTTATTATATGAACAGAAACCTGTCTGTGACTCAATTGACAACAACGTGAGTGGCAATGGTTGTTTTTGTTGTTGTGTCCGTGTGCCCTGCGATTGGCTGGCGACCATTTCAGGGCGTACACCGCCTCTGGCCCCCGAGGTAGCCCGCCATCCCTATTGAGGATAAGCGCTACAGAAAATGGATGCATGGATGGATATGTATGAAAGAAAAAATACACGACTGGGATCATGTGATTGCACATTGATTTTGTACAATAACTGTGGCTGTGTGTGTGTGTGTGGGGGGGGGCTTCTATTTAAAGGTCCTCTAATTAAGCCAGCACATTCGAAATGTTCTAGTAGGCTTTTCCTGCTTTGCAACAGGAACTTGAAGGTTTTGTGCTATTTCAAATTGTTCATAACTCCCACGTGCTTCTCCAATTCCAAGATCTAATTTTTTTATACATTACAAACACCTGAAAGCTATGTTTAACAAATATGTAAGACACCCAGCCCTGGTAAATTTAACATGCATGCAACTGTTTCCCTATAACAGGGGTCGGAAACCTATGGCTCACGAGCCATACCCGGCTCTTTTAGCGGTTGCATACGGCTCGCGGAGCCATCATATCGACGTACTGTACAGTCGTGCAGAGAAGGTATGTCCAAGTGGGGTTGCCGTAGTTTGGCGTGGGACAGACAGTCTGGCCTAGTGGGGTTGCAGATATTTTCGCGTGGTGGTCGATGTCCACAGGCCGAGAGGGTCTAACGCCGATCGTGTCGGAACAACTAATTATGGAGACGCTTTCGACTAAGGTCCCTCAAAGAAAAAATTAGGAGGAGGACCGAAGTTTTCAACAAGAATGGACGGCCTTTGTGGAGAGGGAGGGTTCTGCTGTGTGTCTAAATTCACAGATGGGGAGTGTGCCAGAGCATTCGTACTCGACGTTGCCAATTAACATTTTGCCAACGTCGCATAAAGACAAGGTAATCAAAGGGATAAAAGACACGCCTTTGTCGGCAAGAACTGTTCACCATCGTACCATCATGATGGCGACTCAAATGTCATTTCGTTCACGATAAACGGATGAAAGTCTTAACGCCTGCGTGAAGCTAAATCTGACGATGTATGAACTTAATGGTAAGAAGTACTTTCGTCGTAATTGGTGAGCAACGGCATAACAATGTTATTCAAAATAATTCAGAGACTTATTATACTCTAATATTATTGGTCTTACATAAATGCGCAAATACACCTGTACTTACTTTTTAAAATACTGTATGGCTTTTTTTAAATTACATTTTAAAATATTTGGCCTTCACGGCTGTATGTCTAAAAGGTTCCCGACCCCTGCCCTATAATAACAGTATTTTTAATAACCAACACCCTTTTTTTTACATTTCTGTAGGGGGTTAATACTATACCATAACAGAATGTAATAACTTCATTAACGAAAAAACAAACGGTGCTTATGCTTGATTAACTTGTGACATTTTTAGAAAAGCCCAACGAGCCGGCTCAAATTTGGGTACAAAAAGACGAACCCCGTTTTAAATTCCTTATTCCTGCTCATAATTGTGAAGTGTCCAAAACTTGAGATTGAAAGAGTCCACATTTCATTTCACAGAATTACCATAATTCCTGGCCTACAGAGCGCACCTACTGTATTAGCCTCACCCAGTACGTTTGTAAAGGTAATACCATTTGGTACATACATACATGCCCACATTGAAACAAGATATTTACAAACAAAGACGGTACACAGAAAGTTTAACGTGCGCGCTGACACAAGCATGGCGTTAACAAAGTTCGGTGCTAATGCTAACGCTAGCGCGGCCCTAACGCTAACTCTAGGCGCCGACAGTAAAAATCACTGAGACACGCCAGTAACACAGCAGCAACATGCTAACGCAGTGCTAAAGCTAGCACAGCACAAATATGGCCAGTAAAAGTCACTTCCTCGGCACATATATTCCGGCACTTTCTCTTCATTAACAAACTTTATATGTGCTTTGCAATGAGCTGGCAAGTAGTGCAGTGGAACATCTCACTTCATCCCACCCACGACCCTTTTTTATTGCAGTTTAGTATTTCTGCACCCTGAAGCAACACATCGGTCGCCTGTTTGTTGGACAACAAGATGCATTAAGTGACGTAAAGTTTATTAAAAAAAAAAAAAAAAAAAAAAGACACCCAAAGCAATTCAACCCTCCCGGTTGTAAACAAATTCTACAACAAAGACTTTGCTTATCCGCGAAGCATTTCAAGCCTCCGCTATCTCAGTCGTCGCTGGAAGGGGAGAAAATTGACGACCACCCTAAGACAGGAGCCCGAGTGAAGACGATTTTCAATGTGCGGCATTGTGGTGGGACTTAAAGCAGTATTTCCCCCCCCCCCCCCCCCCCCCCCCCCAAAAAAAAAAAAAACCCTGGCAGCACCCTTGGCTATCACATTAAGGTAAAACAAGCCGCAGCAGACATAGAGCCGTCTATTGTAGAACAAACAAAGCTAGTTTGTCTGAAAAACTGACTGAAAGAGACAATTTTCAATGTGCGGCATGCCAGGCACATTTTGCAAGCGTGTTGCAATAAGGCATATTTTACAAAATGTTTCATATTCTGATTTTCCATTTCCAATATTTATTTTAGAATTCAAAGGCAGAGCACTGTTTAAATGTCAATGGCACATAAGACGTTAATTACGATTCAGCCCTGTGAAGTCTGCCTGACGACGAGCGGTATCCCAAACAGGCAAATAAAATAATAAAAACCTTCACTTCAGATTTTTACGCATGCAACTTTTCATGTAGGCCCAGCAATGTGCTGGGAAGGTTAAAGTGCCACTGTCATGAAATTGATGATTTTTAGTATGTTATTAATGGAAAAAAAACGGCAGCCGGTATGGACCCGTCCGTTTTTTCCACCACAAAACATGATTTTGACATACTTTTTGTAATTCCCGCCATGAAAATCCTCTCGAGGGATTTGTTTTCTGCAAGAAGCAGGAAGTGATGTACAGGGCAGTAGCGCACTCAAGCGCACTCAAGCGTTTATACTGTTTTTTCCTGCCGGAAGGTAGCGCGTTGTTCCTTCATGTTAGCCAAAATGCCGGATCGTTGTATTGCCGGATATTGGTCGAACACTCGGGAGGATGGATTTGCACTTCATACTTTTCCAAAATACCACGATTCGTCGTGAAAATGGATTGCACAGGTGCAAAGGACGAGAGCTTCGTGGGTTCCAAATGACAGGTAGGTGTGTATACAGCTACTAAAACAAACAAAAAAAAAAACAATAGCTGAACGTCAGAACGTAACAAAAGATCCGCGTCCGTAAGTCAGAGGTACTAAATGTGTCGATGTGCCCGTCGGCACCATCTCCGCTGATCACAGCTTCGGTCGAGCTTCCATGTCCCACGAGCCGACGCCGAAGCCGTGACTCGTGGATGAGCACGGCTTGGGCCGGGCTGGCTCATACATACTGTCTGGGAGCCTGTTGTTGGATACAAGTGATCCGCATATCATCTAAATATGGCTTCAAACAATAGGGGTAATATTGCCCCGGACACTTCACTCCATCGTGAGATGTTCTCTTCTTCGAAAAGAGCTTTTGGAGGGGCGTGTCCACAGTAGGGTCCACAACGTGTTTTCAACAGCGAATGTCCGGGGTGACGTCAACGGCAGTAGATGCAGCCAATATGGCGACCACTTGAATGCCGGATGAGACTTCTGCAACTTTGCGCATGGATGACGCGCTCTCCGCTCATATTTATTTTTTCGCATGGACATTGAAGGGAATAATGTTATATGTATTTTTCATTTCAATATCTATTTCGGAAAGTTTATAGGGATGACGCTTGGGCTTTAAGGAAGTAATAAAGTCGATGTGTCTGTGTAAGCTAACGCGGCCAGCTAGCTGCCTTAAAAGTCATGTTGTCAGTGGACTTATCCATTAAGCTGAGACGCCGCTCTTGCTTTCTCTCTCTCCATATAGACATTGTGACTGGCCGGGGGCCTTAAGCAGTGATTATAGTGTTTCGAAGTGGGAGCTGGGGGCCGCGCCGTCATTAGTCTGGTTAATCAGAGCCTTGCTCCGGGTTAAGCTCCACGGCCTCCAGAGACGGCCTGATGAGCGGATAACCGTGCCCAGCTTGAAGTGCTCAGGTCCGGGCCCCGGCAGCTCCCCTGGCTCCTGCCCGCTCCAGACAATAATCTATAACTCCCCCCTCCCCCAACCCCTCCCACCCCGGAGCACGGCGTCAAGGCTCAGCCCGCTGGTCAACAGTGACACAAAACGCAGGGTAATAAGACCCCCGGAAATGCACACACACGCACTTCCCACTGCGGCTGTTAGCAACCCTCAGGGCTGTTCTACGTTGGTACGCTAGTAGCATGGTTAATACTCTGAAACTAGTGACCTTGGCCTCATAACTGATGTAATTCAACATCCAAATGTTTACTGGTGTCCAAGGTAGCACCGATAACCAGCGCGGCACAATGAGCGTATAATGACCGCTGGGACTGTTGGAACCACGAGACTCCCAAACAAATTCCCAAGACAGCGGGGCCTCAGTTCAGCAGGGGAGCCTCTCGAGGGTCCGAACCGGAGTCAACATCGGCCGGTCGGCCCGCTCTCTCCGGGGCGTCCCCCGTGAGCTCATTAGCGCCGATCGTAACCACTTCCTCAGAGGACGTTACACACGCCATCCATCGCCAGGCGCAAACGACGCTCTCCATCAGGATGTGTGGCGCTAAGTGCGGGAATGCGGGTGTGTGTTTGTGTTTTAAGGACAAGGAAGGTCAGAGAAACCCCGTCGCCGCCCCCCACTCCCTCCTCAAACGGTTCCCAGCGGACCTGGTGATGGCGGGGGTGGCGAGAATGGAGGCACAAGTGTGTTTTCAGGTGATGGAGTGGACGACAAGTGACCCAGATGGAGGGGAGCAAGATAAAGAAATCAGGTTTTCGGTTTCTTTGAAATGGCTGTACACGCAGAACGGACCCCTGAGGACCACCTAAATGGGACGAGACAACAAAGAGTCCCATCATCCCCATTCTGAATAGATCTGTCCATCTATTCCCCCCCCCCCCTCCCCCCGTAATCAGCCTCTCATTACACCCTGTAGTCTTAATCAGACGCTCGGCAACACATTTTAATGCAACACCAATCATGTCACTCACTCATGTCGCCCCTCAAGCCAAACAGAACACACGGGAAGCCCCCCCCCCCCCCTCTCCTGTCCATCAACGTGCTTTTTTTGGGGGGTGGGGGGTGCAAATCCTGAAAGAAGACACGCAACCCGCATCACCCCCCGTCTCGCAAACACTGTACACACACGCGAGCTAACGACCATTAACATATTCATGATCGTCGCGAGCCTCTTATTGTTTGCTCGCTCCATTAATCTTCATCTGCTGCCCGCCGACTGACAGCTCAATCTAACAGGATGTAAACGGGCGGCGGTCGCGCACGCTCGCGCGCGTAAAGCGGACTTGAATCAACAATCAAACGGGTATTGTCTTTTTCTGTCCCTCTCACACACAGGAAGTCCATGATTGACGTCCACCTGTGAGGTTTCGCCAGCTGTGGGGTGTCGCACCTCCCGGGGCACAGGTGCACAGAGCGCGAATCCACGTGGAGCGCCAGAATGCGCTAAGAACCCCACGCGCGCACGCTCACAGTAGCCAACATTGAGAAAACATGGACGGGTTTAGAGGACAAAAAGAACAATGACGGGCTAAACGGGTTGGGCAAGCGCTCTCAAATGTTAATGTGTTTGTTTAAGGCCGGCGTGACTGACTGATTTACGGCCGGAACGAGCGCTGGAAGCGGGCCAAGTTCAACGGGAGGTCTGTTCTCTTGTTGTCTCGTCACCCCCCCCCAACCCCCGCCCCCGCCCCGCTACTGGTTGCCTCCACCACCATCACCCCACCACCTTTTTCGGCATCACTCTGCCGCTTCAGGGATTGCAAACAAAGAGACGGGTACGTAGGATTCAAACCTTTCCAAGTACTGTGTGGAAAATGAAGCTTCAAAATCATGAAAAAAAAAAAATAATCAAGCCGTTTTCTGCACCGTTAAAAACTGATCGCTGAGCGCGCTGAAACTACCCTCAACTGTGAATCAAAGACCTGTATGAGGACCTGGAAAATGGAGGCCACTTTGTCTAGCATCTTTTATCTCTGCATAACTACGGTGAAGAAAATAAGTATTTGAACACCCTGCTATATTGCAAGTTGTCCCACTTAGAAATCATGAAGGGATCTGAAATTTTCATCGTAGGTGCATGTCCACTGTGAGAGAGATCATCTAAAAAGAAAAATCCATAAATCACAATGTATGATTTTTTTAATGATTTATTTGTGTGATACAGCTGGAAATAAGTATTTAAACACCTGAGAAGACCAATGTTAATAATTGCTACAGTAGCCTTTGTTTGCAATTACAGAGGTCAAAAGTTTCCTGTAGCTGTTCACCAGGTTTGCACACACTGCAGGAGGGATTGTGGCCTACTCCTCCATACGGATCTTCTCTAGTTCAGACAGGTTTTGAAGAGAAACATGGAGTTTCCGCTCCTTCCAAAGATTTTCTATTGGGTTTAGGTCTGGAGACTGGCTAGGCCACGCCAGAACCTTGATATACTTCTTACGGCCGTGTGGAGTTGTACCAATTTGTCTCTGGTGTCTTTGGACAGCTCTTTGGTCTTGGCAATGTTACAAGTTTGAGTCTTGGTGATTGTATGGGGTGGACAGGTGTCTTTATGCAGCTAAGGACCTCACACGGGTGCATCTGATTCAGGATAATACATGGAGTGGAGGGGGGCTTTTAAAGGTGGACTAGCAGGTCTTTGAGGGTTACAATTATAGCTGATAGACAGGTGTTCAAATACTTATTTGCAGCTGTATCACACAAATAAATAGTTTAAAAAATCATACATTGTGATTTCTGGATTTTTCTTTTTAGATTCTCTCTCTCACAGTGGACATGCACCTACGACGAAAATTTCAGACCCCTTCATGATTTCTAAGTGGGAGAACTTGCAATATAGCAGGGTGTTCAAATACTTATTTTTTTCATTGTACATTTTTGAGCAGTGAAAATATATCCGCTTAGAGCCTCAGGTGGGGAGAACATATCCTACTGGATCTTTGCCGGACTGCATCATTTGCACAATTGTCTCCTCCCCCCCAAAAAATGTATCATATTTACCGCTACTTTTTCGATACTCAGTGACTTCTTGTATTGTGTTTCTATGTCTCAAAAGTATTTTCTGTCAAACGGCTGTCAATTGTCTGTCAAATATTACAGCAGAGTGGGTCCAACTACCATAGACAAATCGTGTTTTGTTTTTTTTATATAAAAGGCAGACCAGGGTGAAGCCCCCTGTCCATATGCTGGCTTTAAAAAAAATAAAAAAATACCTCTGCCTAACACATCCTCGCTGTGAAATACGCACACTCATGGTCAACAACAAGGCACTCCACATGCTGGCTGTCATGTTGTATCCCCCCCCCAAAAAAAACAAAAAAACAAAACATCCCTCTCTCTCTGCACTCACAGCCAACAACAAAGCACTCCAAAGCAGCCATGGCAACCGATGATCCAATGGGTGTGCGGAGGTGGAAGGACTCATGCCGGATGCTGGTTTAGCCCCCCCCCCAAAAAAAAAAAAAAAAAACTGAAATGGTGAAAAACAGTGTAACACTACCACAGCTGAGTCTCGTAATTTTTTTTCACACGCTTTGAACCCTGCATTTTATGTGGTGATGTGTGCATTTTTTTTCTAGCGGCCGTAAAAGGGCATTCGAGCGGAAAAGGGCGGTGGAATATATGTGCCAAGGAAGTGGCCTTTACCGGTCCGGCCCTGTTAGCGCTGCGCTAGCGTGTTACTGCCGTGTCTCAGTGATTTTTACCAGTATGATTTTTTTTAAACCGGCCCTGTTAGCACGGCCCTAGCGTTAGCGTGGCAGTGCTAGCGTTAGCACGGTGGAACTAGCGTTAGCGTGGTGGTGCTAGCATTAAACTCTCTGTGTACCGTCTTTGTAAATATCTCGTGTTTCAATGTGAGTTTCAATGTGGGCACTCGCGGCTTTTACATAGCTGCGCCTTATGTATGTACCAAATTGTATTTACCAGTGGAATATATGTGCCGAGGAAGTGACTTTTACCGGCCCTTTTAGTGCTGCGCTAGCGTTAGCGCTGTGCTAGCATGTTGCTGCTGTGTTACTGGCGTGTCTCATTGATATTTACCGGTAAGTTTTATTTTAACCGGCCCTGTTAGCTTTAGCACGGCGCTAGCATTAGCACTCGCGTTAGCACCGTGCTAGCGTTAAACTCTTTCTGTGTACCGTCTTTCTTTGTAAACATCTCGTGTTTCAAAGAGGGTTTTAATATGGGCACTTGCGGCTTTTACACATCTGCGGCGTATGTATGCACCAAATGGTATTTCCTTTACAAATGTACTCGGTGAGGCTTGTAACCAGGTGCGCTTTGGAGGCCGGGAATTACTAGTAAGCAGTTTTCAGTCTCTTCATATATATATATAATGTACTTGGAAATCCATCTTTGCAGTTAGTGCATTTTCATCCGAGCAGGCTTCATGATCAGTTCGTGCGTCGGGGCTGAGATATGACAGCTCGAGCCTGAGTGTTTGGTGAGGAAATGTTCGAGGCTCGGCCAGACCAAGAATGCTTTCACTCTTTTGGGATGCAAAACAACAGCTGTTGACACGGAAAGACGCCTCTGGCAGCACATGACAATCGTTTGGGTGGAATCACCCTCGTTAATCTTCAATTCTCTTGTAACAATGTGGCATGTGTGTGTGGTTTTTTTTTGTTTTTGTTTTTTTTAAGTCGGCAGCGTTCAACTGTTGTTTTTGGATTTCTTTTGGTCAGACAAATCCAAAATTTCCAGTTAGGAGAAAATCATTAAAAAAAAAAAAAAAAAAAAAAAGATTTGTCCGAACAAAACAAATCCAAAAAAGCAGCTGTGTTTGTTTGTGATTTCTAACGGGTATGTGGTTTGCAGTACAAGAAAGCTGTTTATAATATAGATTATTATTTTTAACATAAGGGGAGAAATACAGTATTAAAAATAGCTCTCAGTATGATGGAGTGCAATTTTAAATGAATTTCCGCTCACATACCAAGGAGGATGCCCTGTGGAAAATATTGTGGTGTTATTTCATTTATTTATTCTATCAAAATAAATGATGGTAATTTTACAAATCTCCATGCCTTACGGGTCGCTTAACTTTACACTCAATGTAATACACAGAAAGTGATAATATTTAGAGTAATGTCTATGATAGTGTACAGTGATTTTTGATGGTGAATGTAATTTTAATATATTTTGTTCTCATCAGGTTTTATTTGTTTTTTATTAATTATTTTATTGATAATTATTTCATTTTCCTTTCAATCACAAGTAGTAATTGCTATTTATAAAAGGAAAAAAATGAAAAAAAGTGCTGTAATCGAGTGAAAAAACATTAAAACAACACATCGTGCAAATTACCGTAATTTCCGGCCTACAAGCCGCGACTTTTTCTCCAGTCTTTCAACCCTGCGGTTTATGCGGTGATGCGGCTAATTTGTGGATTTTTTGTAACGGCCACAAGGGGGCACTCGAGTGGAAAAGGTAAGCGTGAGACCGGTGGAATATATGTGCCGAGGAAGTGACTTTCACCAGCCCTGTTAGCACCGCGCTAGCGTGTTGCTACTGTGTTACTGGCGTGTCTCAGTGATATTTACCGGTAAGTTTTATTTTAAGCGGCCCTGTTAGCGCTAGCGAAACTCTTTCTGTGTACAGTCTTTCTTTGTATACATCTCATGTTTCAATGTGAGCAGTTGCGGCTTTTACACAGCTGCGGCGTATGTACAGTATGTACCAAATGGTATTTCCTTTACAAATGTACTCGGTGAGGCTTGTAACCAGGTGCGCTCTGTAGGCCGGGAATTACGGTAAATTTCGCAAAAGTAAAATAATCCTTTCACCGCTTTTTCTTGAGCTGCGATCCAGCAAGAAATATGTCGTATCGAGTGTTGAATAACAAGGTGACCTTTGACCCCTCACAGCTGATAAGCATGTTTGTAAATGAGAGTGTCAGCTCGGTATTCGCTGATGAGCGATAATGCATCGAGAGATTAAAATGAAACGTGTGCATCGTGCTGTTATGAAAGAAATGCTCCGCTTGGCCAAGTTGATTTCATTTTCACATTGTTTGGGTGTTGCCTCCTTTGTGATACTGAATGCCACTTCCTTGTAAAATGAACATTTTTATGAATAAAGCGTCTGTGAGGTAAATCTTAACGCTATACGACGGTTTAAACGGCAACATACAAGCCAGAACGGGCTGTAACTTTTCTCCTTGCCGGGCTATAAAGTTATTTTTGTAGAGGCTCCAGTATGTAAAATATTCCACTATCAGAGATCATAAATGGTTTATTGTGATCGTTCACAGAGCATAGACTTTTATTCAACGCCGGTAAATCATTCCTTTGCGGCCCGATATCAGCGTCCCAGACTGTTTGTCTTTGCGAGTGAAGAGATGCAGTGTTCGCCTTTATGGGCAGGAATTTAGTGGATTTCAATGGTTTACAGGGGTAGTAAAGTGCAAAATATATCATTTCCAAACATTCTGCTTTAAAAAAAAAAAAAGAAAAGAATAATAATAAAACTGCCCTTAAAAGATGAGCTGTGAATACAAATCGAGATCCGCTTTTATTTTACCGCAGTCAGGTTGTAATCCATGTTGTTTGATCTCTTTTATGTACCGTTAAAGAAAGCACACAAAAACACAATTATTTATACTTATTAAATTCCAGAATAATGAGAGGATATTTTGTTTGTTTTCAACAAATATATGCACCGTAATTTCCGGCCGATGGAGCGCATCTGGTTACAAGACTCGTCGAGTACATTTGTAAAGGAAATACCATTTGGTGCATACATAACGCCGCAGGTGTGTAAAATCCGAGATATTTACAAAGAAAGACGGTACACAGAAAGAATTTAACACTAGCACGGTGCTAATGCTAGTGCTAATCCTAACAGGGCTGGTTAAAATAAAACTTACCGGTAAGTATCACTGAGACATGCCAGTAACACAGAAGCAACACACTAGCATAGTGCTAACGCTAGCGCGGCGCTAACAGGGCTGGTAAAAGCCACTTCCTCGGCACATATATTCCACTGGTCTCATTGTTACCTTTTCCGCTCAAGCGCTCCCTTGCGGCTGTTAGAAGAAAAATGCATAAATTAGCCGCATGGCAGCATAAACCGCAGGGTTCAAAATTGTGTGAAAAAGTCGGGGCTTGTAGGCCAGAAATTACGGTCTTCTTCTTTTCCTTTCGGCTTGTCCCATTAGGGGTCGCCACAGCGTGTCATCTCAGATGAACGCACATTTGTTTGGCACAGTTTTACGCCGGATGCCCTTCCTGATGCAACCCCTCTTCATTCTAGCCGGGGAGAGAAGCTTACAGCACCTGGTATTCCCAGGAGTCTCCCTTCCAAGTACTAACCAGGGCCAAACCCGCTTAGCTCCTGAGATCCGACGATAATTACAGATAAAATAACGCACTTAACCCGCATTACAAGAATAAGCATTTTCGCTTCATTAACAAATTTTATATGTGGTTTGGAATGAGCTGGCAAGCAGTCCAGGGTACATCTCGCTTCATCCCACCCGCGACCCTGATAACGTTAGCACTAGCGTTAGCATCGCGGTAACGCTAACAGGGCCGGTTAAATTAAATCTCATCAGTAGATATCACTGACACACGCCGGTAACACACCAGAAACACACTAGCCCGGTGCTAACGCTAGCGCAGCGCTAACAGGGCCGGTAAAAGTCACTTCCTCGGCACATAAATTCCATCAGTTTCATTCTTACCTTTTCAAGTGCCCCTGTTAGAAAAATCCACAAATTAGCTAAATCACCGCATAAACCGCAGGGTTGAAAAGCGTGTGAAAAAAGTCGCGGCTTGTAGAACGGAATTTCCGATATAATAGACATGACAGTTATGGCTAAGAACGCATTTTGTTCTTAGCCATGACTGTATTTATTTTATTTAATGCAATTATTTTAATATAACATTTGAATTCTGAATCTTGGACGTCTTACAAGGAATAATTCCTATCAACAGAAATGTCTCTTGTTCTTTGTTCTTGTTGCTATGTTGTTCCTTGTTCTCTATGTCGTACCGGGGCAGCAACCACTGCTGGAGAAAAATTCCTTGTGCGTTCTACACACTTGGGCATTAAAGCTGATTATGATTATGAATTATTTCCTGGTTGTTCTTTTAAGTTATAACGTTGAGCTTTCACAGTAAAAAAAATAAAAAATACACGCTTTGAAATCAATGAATAATTGCTTTTATTGTTTGTGATTTCCGTATCAACCAAAACAACTGATTATTATTATTTATTGTATTTTTTTATTTAGTCACCCAGCACTATTGTGTTGTGTGACAAAGAACGAATTTGTCCTCCGCGCACTCAAATAATTAAATCCACGCCGGTCTTGCCCAACACCTCCCAAAATGCTGTCAACATGATTTGTGCCGTCATTTCCTTTCATTTTTTTTTTTAATCTTCTAACTGGGTTTGTGTTATTTACAATGTCTCGCGGAAAAACAAAAACCTGTTAATTTCCCCTTTAGAGAGACTACCTCATTTTTAATAATGACACGCGTGCGCGCGGCTCGTTTTACTACCTTTCCGCTAACTCGCCGGCTCTTTCGTCTTTTCTGGGCCACGAGTCCATGACCTGGTTATTAAAGTGCGGGCAAGAATTGATGTAGTAACCACGTAGTTCTCATCATCATCATCATCATCATCTTCATTTAGCCCATGATTAACTCGCAATCATCATGCCTGATTAAAAGTCAGAGTAAAAATATTCCACACATATTTAATAGTCGAACACTAACGAGGAGAGCGGGTCCCAGAGTGTCAACACAACAGATACGGTAGCCACTAGCCGCACATACGTCTTTCTCCTGTCTTCGCCCGAAAAACGCCCCTCAACATTACCGGCCTATCTGCACCCCCACGCCCCCCAATGCAGGATGGTTGGAATTAGAAAAGCAAGCCTGCGGTCTCATTAATTAATTAAACGGTGAGCGCCGGTGGCACCTGGGTGCCGGTTATCGCTGTCACTCAGACACAGCGGTGATCTCAATAAGAACCTCACCACGGGGCAACCGCGGTAGAGGCCAGGCGGGCACACGCGCTTCCTTCGCTATCTGCTTCCTCACTTTGACTTTCTTCTTCAACATTCTTTCAGTCTTTGCGCACGTGTATTTCTTGGGAAAGTCTGCCCGTATTGTACAATATTGGTTTCCTCCAACTAGGATCACTAGTAGAACAAATTAACCCGAAGTCAAACATTTCAGAATTCAACCTAAATATGCCTCAGAAGTAGAACAAGTATGACTCAAATTGAGGTACTTATGAGACAAAAAAATAATAATAATCACAACTTGCACCTATCTTAAAGGTCCACGAACACCAAAAGCATGACTGTTAGTATGTTTTTAATTAAATAAAGGCAGTCGGAATGGACCCATCAGTTTTTTCACCACACAACACGATTTTGACGTATATGCCTTTTTGTAACTCCCGCCGTGAAAATCCTCTCGAGGGATTTGTTTTGGAGAAGAAGCAGGAAGTGACGTTGTCAGCAGGAGCAGACTCGACGGCCTTGTGTGTTTATACTAGTTTTACCTGCGGGAAGGTAGCTCTTTGTTCCTTCGTGTTAGCCAAAATGCCGGATCGTTGTATTGCCGGATATTGCTCGAACACTCGGGAGGATGGATTCGCACTTCATACTTTTCCAAAAGACCCGGTTCGTGAAATGAAAATGCCGGCTTATGTATTGCTGGATATTGTACGAACACTGGTGAGGACGGATTGACCCTTCATAACTTTCCAAGAGACCCGGTTCGTCTTGAAAAATGGATTGCACAGGTGCAAAGGACGAGAGCTTCGTGGGTTCCAAATGACAGGTAGGTGTGTATACAGCTACTAAAAAAATAATAATAATTTGGTGAGTGGTAGAGGGGGGGCGTAATCTTTTTTTCAGCGAGCGACGACAACGGCCGGGTGGCTCATTGCGGCGCCGGGCCGCGGTGTTCATTCTCGTCGCTCGCCGGCGGCGTTGTTCCTCACCGCTATGGAGGTGAATTGGGCAAGGAGGTGGTTTGGCATGTGCGGGACGAGAAAGGAGCTCTCTTCGCCGCCGGCCACCGGTGTTTCACCCGGCATGGGTCCTCTTAAGTACGCTACAGACTGGTATACATACTGTCGGGGAGTCTGTTGTTAGTTCGAAGTGATCCGCATATCATCTAAATATGGCTCGAAACGATAGGGTTATATTGACAAGGTCACTTCATTCGACTGTGAGATGTTCTCTTCTTCGAAAAAGAGCTTCCGTCTCAGAAGGGGCGTCGGAAAAATCCGAAAATCTCTGTTGTTGCTCACCAATACAGGTGCCGCTACGTGTTTTCAATGGCGAACGTCCCAGTGTGACGTCTGCTGATGACATTGCAGGCAATATGGCGGCCACTTGGGTGTTGAGTGAGACTTCCGTAACTTTGCGCTATTTATTTGTTCGTATAGACATTGAAGTGAATAACGTTGTGTGTATTTTTCATTGCAATATATTTTATTGTTTATTGGCACGTTACTTGGGCTTTAACATTAGACGTTCATTTTACAAAATGTGCAATAGCATGGAAGACCGTTAAGGGACTTTCAAAATGATATGACATATTAGCTGAACACGCATGTAATTGATTAATACGTAATCTATTAAGCAGCCTATCTTCTTTCTAACTGCGCCAAGTCAAGGCTATCTGGAAATAAAACAAAGGCGTGTGACACCGTAAAATAACCTCAGGACAGCATCGAGTAATCTTCAGTCGCTCGGCTGAGGCGCGATGGATCGACAGAGATCTTGGGGCGGCGTTCTCTCGCAAATCCAGTGGCGACAGGTGAGATAAACTTATATTAAGATCGTATTTAAAAAAAAAAAAAAAAATGCGAGTGGAAAAAGAATAGTGGCATTTTGGAAAGAGAAGAGCAGATATGCTAGCATGCCTGCATGCATGATTTGGTTCAAAAAAAGATAAAATTCACACAGCAGAGTGTGATTTGCACTTCGCTTTGAGGGATTCGAATGAGCATATTAAATTAAGATTTGGGTCCCGAGGAAAAAATGATTGAGGCCATGTACATCAGTGTAATGCAAAGAATTTTAATATTAATGTTTATCATGCGTAAAAAGCAGTATTAAATCCTGAAAATTCTTCATGAGGATTATTAACAAATACATGCCTGATCCGATAAACTTCATAAAATGATTTTCTGAACTGTTTGGGGGCCCCTGGGGATTGCCCTTAATTGCCCAAGGGAAGCTGCTCCCGTGTATAAACTAATGTACAATGATGAATAAGAATATTTTCATTGTAAGTTAAATAAAATGTTGTTGATCTTAAATTGTGAAGAAAACTTTGATTTGGATTTTTTTTTTTGGGGGGGTTACACAAAATGTATATATAAAATAATGTATTTCCCGGTGAGCATCAAAAAGAAATTTCCCCTAAAAAAAGATGTAAGACATATTTCCCATTTTTGAAAAGGCCACCAACTGTAGATACAGGTAAAAGCATATTTTTAATGTCTGAAAGAAATTCCTCCTTTTTATTTTTGCTAAATGCTCAACATGAACCTTCGGTCCATTTCTGCTCTTAATTACTTTTCGTCTGCAGATCGACAAGAATGTGTCCACAGCGGAGATTGGAGACCTGATAGAATTTGTCCACCCGTGGTTGGGGGTGTCGCTCTGGGGAGTTTACATGGGACAAGGTCATGTGATTCATTTTGGAGTGGGAGGTGAGAGAAAAAAAATAATTTCTTTGAACTCATGACTGCTGTTGCAGTACCAAAGTAAGACATACCGTAATTCCTGGGGTTACCGAGCACCCCTGGTTATAAGCCTCACCCAGTACATTTGTAAAGGAAATACCATGATGGTACATGCATCATACACCGCAGCTGTGTAAAAGCCGCAAGTGCCCACATTGAAACACGAGATATTTAGAAAGGAAGACGGTACACAGAAAGAGTTTAACGCTAGTGCGGCGCTAACGCTAGCACTAACAGGGCCGGTTAAAATAAAACTTACCAGTAAATATCACAGACACGCCAATAACACAGCAGCAACACACCAGCAGAGCGCTAACAGGGCCGGTAAAAGTCACTTAGTCGGCACATATATTCCACTGGTCTCGTTCTTATTTTTTACGCTCGAGTGCCCCCTTGCGGCCGTTAGAAAAAAATCCACAAATTAGCCGCATCACTACATAAACCGCAGGGTTGAAAGCGTGTGAACAAAGTTGCGGCTTGTAATATGCGGCCTGGAAATTGCGGTAATTCATTTGCACGATGTATTGTTTTAGAGTTTTTTCACCCCATTAAAGCACTTTATTTTGCCTGTTATAAATAATTACTATTAGAAAGATGGTACACAGAGTTTAACGCTAGTGCCGCCACGCAAATATACTGAAACATACCGGTAAAAATCACTGAGACACAGGAGTAACACGCTAGCACAGCGCTAACAGGGCCGGACCGGTAAAAGTCACTTCCTCGGCACATATATTCCACCGGTCTCTTACTTTTTCTGCTCGAGTGCCCCCTTGCGGCGGTCAGAAAAAAATCCACAAATTAGCCACATCACCGCATAAACCGCAGGGTTGAAAGTGTGAAAAAAGTCCCGGTTTGTAGGCTGGAAATTATGGGAATTAATTTGCACAATGTATTGTTTGTGTTTTTTCACCCGATGAAAGCACTTTTTTCTTTTTTTTCTCTGTTATAAATAACAATTACAATTAGAAAGACGGTACACAGAGTTTAATGCTAGCGCAGCCAAGCTAATGCTAACGCTAGCACCTGGCTTGAAAAAAAAAAAAAACATACACGGGAGTAACACGCTACCGCGGCGCTACCAGGGCCAAACCGGTAAACGTCACTTCCTCGGCACATATATTCCACTCGTCTGACTCTTAACCTTTTCCGCTCGAGTGCCCCCTTGCGGCCGTTAGAATAAAATGCACAAATTAGCCGCATCACCGCGTAAACCGCAGGGTTGAAAGCGTGTGGAAAAAAGTCGCGGCTTATAGGCCGGAAAATACGCTAACTTGTCTTTTTTCCTCCGTCCCTCAAAAGACGAGAACATGACTCAGAAAGCGTGCCGCAGCCTCGTCCAGCAAATGCTGCCCAGGTGGAAAGGCGTTCTGAAGAAGACCGCCGTCACCTCTCAGCCCATCTCCGACATCAGAGTGCCCGCGGGGACCCGCGTCAGGGTCAACAACGACAAGCACCGCCTGGTTCCGTCCATCACGGAGCAGATGATGCACCGCTGTCACACGTTCCTGCACCAGCAGTTCAAATACGACCTGATTAACTTCAACAGCGAGCATTTCGCCACGTTTGTCCGCTACGGGCGAGCCGTGTGCACGCAGGTTGGTTCGAGCCGCTCCGGTTAGCGCTGAGAGTCAAGCGTTCACGGCGACAATGCTTTTATGAAAAAGATTTTCCCTTAGGAAATGTTATAGTGAATTGTACGCTCTACACGCAAGGTTTCAAGTAAAATTCCAACATTCTTCACTCTCCTATGAGAATAAAGAGAAGTTAACCACGGTTAAAACAAATAAAAAGTAAAATTAGTTGCGCTTTGAAAAAAATTGGCTATTGCTGTAATTAATAATACGCGTGTCTGTCTCAAATGGAAAAAATGAAGCATTTTTGTGGTATGCTTCTGTCATCGCACGTTTCCATCACTAATACCCATCTGTTGTTTGACCAATTACTTACTGGCTGTGTCATGCGCTCAAGGGCCGTCGCGCACCAAGTAACGCGGCCCAACATGACTCTTGTGGGCCATTGTCAAACACAAACGGGTGCAGACTTTTCACACGAGCAATCGAGCGCCGCTATAGAAAAACAGTGACCATTTCTCAGGTTTTGAGGTTGTGCACATAATGTCCGTGCACTATATTATCATTTTATTGAACCACAAAAACCAGTTCAGGCTGTAGTCCGCCTTTCGCCCGAAGCTAGCTGGGATAGGCTCCGGCTTTCCCGCAACCCTTGTGAGGACAAGCGGCTTGGACAATGACATGAACCACAAAAACATGGTGCGGACGTCAATTATAAAGGAGAGAGGTTTGACATTTCGAGAGGCGGCTGGCAACGACTGATCACGGCATTCACAGACTGCACCCGTGCGGTTCGGCATGATGCTTTCTGGCCTTGGTACATATAAAATTATGAATACACCGATGTCTCGGTTCTCGACCACAATCCGTTTCAGAAAATAGTTTGAGAAGTGATTTGTTCAAAAACCGAATCGATGTTTCCCATTACAATGAAAGGAAAAAGAAAGAAATTGGGTTTTTTAAAGCATTTTTTTTTAGCTTTTCCTGACAATAAACTACATAGTAGAAATACATGTGTAGTTAAAGACTTTATACAATAAAATAATTTAAGAAATATATTTATTTTTTGCTTAAAATGTATGCTTTAGCAGGAGAGTATGCTAGGCTGGGAGTGCATCGCCGTATTTGTCGCGACTCGGCCCCCGGCCTTCTAAACTTTTTTTTGTGAACAAAAGTACAGAATAACTTTAAACAAGTAACTTGCCTTCTTTGGAGCCATGATTGGGGGTTAATACGGTCGTCCTTGATAAGAAGAAAAACAACAGTCATTACCGGGACACGTCTGTGTACAGAGGATGCGTTATAAAGAATGACAAAAGTGGGGTTTTTTTTCAGGGGGGGTCTCCAAATTGACAATAACAAAACGAGTCGTGTGTGGGTCAGCTGCTTGCGCCGCGTGCATTGTTATCTTCGTTTTTTTCCGGCGGCATGGGAATTCACAACAAAGCGTCAGCCGGTCTGGGCTTGGCAATATGTCATTTCCAGTTTTTTTTCGGGGGCGTTCGAGTACCGATTTTCGTTCGAAAACAGAAGCAAAAAAAATCTCGAACTTTTCACTCGAAAACCGATTTGTTTGACAACCGAGGCTTTGGTGTACTGTTAAAGGGAGAGTTTGCAATTTTCAAAACAACTCACTTTTTTGGTCATTTATTAAAATGCAATATGACCTAAAATGGGATGTAAAATGATTTGGGGACAGCCTTCTCTGTCCTTAGCCTATGCCTCTTAATTTGGTTGATTCAATTAACTTACAAGAATCCACTGCACCAGGGCAAAAACGCCAACCAATCCCGGACAGAAGACGCGACTGACAAAGAATCCTTTTTTGTGGATTCACAGGCACACCTCCACGGCTTCAGAAAAAACGATCTAATCCGATCAGAGTGAGGCCAGGAAGAAAAAGAGGAAAAAAAATCCTTGACTTTATGCAGTACTGATCGCACATTTCGACTTGTTGATTATCTGATCTCTATGAGCATTGTATTTATTTTTAAGAATAGGGACATTTCCATCTTTATTATTATTTTTTTTCCTTCCCAGATTCCTTTTCAGAAACTGAATGGCGACCACTTTGACACGACCGAAACTCTTGAACTGATAATGCGCCAGCGAATGGAGACAGAAACCTAAGCCTGCTAACGTCTGCTTATTTCTCATCCTAATAAGCGCCACGAAAACCCCGTACTCCGCGAGAGCGCTTCGAGTATGCGCTCGCGGTAAAGGACATACTTTGTCGGTCCTCCAAAATCCCAATAAAGGCGGACAAAACTTTGCGACAAAGCGGCTCGGGAAACTTTGTGTGTCGTCTGGTTTATTAAGACTTGTGGAATGTCGATAAGAACATCTCTATACAGTGGAAGGGCGGAGGAGGCCCTTGCGCAGACAGTGACCTTCTGCTATTCTCCTCCTTGATAATGACCCAGACTGTGGCATGCTGTCCACCAGCCAGACTTCTAATGAAGCCAAACACTCTCTATCACCCGCTAATAACCTCCGTGCAGCGGCAAGAGTCACGGAGCGGGCCAGCGTCTTTGGAAATAAAAGCTCTGGGCAGACAGGAAGTGGAGGAAAGCATCCCTGTTTATTGATTTAGGACAGTGTGCAGGGCCCGTTGGTGACTGTGTCCCTCCGCTAATAAAGATGGCTGCCGAGCCAAAAGGGGGAGGGAGAAACATTTCACTGTCGCGATCGATTATTTTTGGTTGCCGTGCTGCGACGCGTACATAAAACTCAACATGGTATGGAAACGCTTCATTCTCTCGGTATTGGTATGGAAGTCTGTTCCTCAGCAACACATCCAAGGGAAGGCTGATTAATTGTCCTCTTAAGTCCTTGTAGTACCGCATGCTTCATCCAGGCACAGGCAGGAACCGCCGCCCCCTCCCCAAAAACCCCTTCAGTCTTGATGTCACTGGCTCAGGCTGACAATGTATCCGTGCAGCTGCTGTGAGAAGGCCTGCAGAGAGAACTTATCTTGCACCCTCTTCCTGCCAGCTCGTCCCATGTCCCCTCGGAGCCGCGGCTCCGCCACCAGCTTCTCCATGGCCTGAGAGAAGGCCTCCGCCGTGGGCTCGCACAGGAAGCCCGTCTCTCCGTCTGCCACGCTCTCCAGGGGCCCCCCGGATCTGACCGCGATAACGGGGCAGCGGCAGTACATGGCCTCGACGGGGACGATGCCAAAATGCTCCCTGTTCGGCGTGTACAGCACCGCGTGGCAAGCCCGCAGCAGCGCCACCTTGACAGAGTCCGAGGGGGAGCGCAAGAAAGTCACGCAGTCCTCCAAGTGGAGCTGCGACGCCAGCTCTTTCAACTCGGCGTAGTGCTCCACGTTCTCGCCGACTCGGTCGTCGTAACCCCCCGCCACCACCAAGTGAACGCCCGCTCTCTGGCCGGGAGTCAGAACGCTCCTCAGAGCCGCCAGGGCCTGAAGGGCCAGCCCCAGGTTCTTCTTTCGCTCGTATCGGTTTAGCGAGAGGAACAGGTGGGAGGTTCGCTCCGGGACCAGCCCCTCCGTACCCTCTGCTTCGGCGGGCGGACGGTCAAAGGTGCGCGTGTTGAGGGAGGGATAGAGGACGTCTGTCTGGACCCCTTTGAGACTTCGAAAGGTCTCCCTGAAGACTCCCGCGGTGAACTGGCTGTTTACCAGAATCTACACGCAAATAAAGTTGCATCAGGAGGATCGAACATTGCTGGATTTACAAGTGTACAGCGGTACCTTGACAAAATCTTACTTACTACCGAGCACTAGATGATATAGAATGAGTTTGTTTTTTTTCACGGCCGATAACAATAGCTGATATTTTGAAATGATACCCAGTGGCGGTAAAAGGGAAAATAATGTTCTCAAAATTTGAAATAATACAAACACCAACACTTAACTTTGTTTAAATATCTTAATACCTTCAAGTATACGACTACTGAACAACTCTACAGATTTCCTTGTTACAGAAACTAACATATTTTCCGCACTATAAGGCGCACCGCATTATAAAGCTCACATTCAATGACTGGGTAATTTTAAAAATGCTCTCACATATATATATAAAGCGCACCGCATCATAAGGTGCATAGAATAGACGCTACAGTGGAGGCTGGGGTTACATTCTGGATCCATTAGATGGAGGTGGACTAAAGGCTCAGTATTGATCCA
Organism: Syngnathoides biaculeatus; assembly: GCF_019802595.1. Taxonomy (NCBI): domain Eukaryota; kingdom Metazoa; phylum Chordata; class Actinopteri; order Syngnathiformes; family Syngnathidae; genus Syngnathoides; species Syngnathoides biaculeatus. Next base: position 7,501,465 of record NC_084644.1, read on the forward strand.
TATATAAGGCGCACCAGATTATAAGGCGCACAGTCGGCTTTTGAGAAAATTAAAGGCTTTTAGGTGTAACTTATCGTGCGGCAGATACGGTAAAGTAAAAACGGCTGCCGGGAAATGACCAAAATGTGATGAAGAAACTCCACCTGATCGCGTCGTAGTCAATACCAGCCGTAGCGACACCTCTGACTTGGGAGAAAAACTGCAGCACATTTTCCGAAATACACGAGTGGGTTGCGCTCAAGTATAAAGGCAAATTACGCGGGGGAGAGCCGCACTGACAGCGCAGTCGCCGCACGCGCGAGTAGCAAGAAGCCATAAATGGGAATTTTCCGGTGGTTTCCATTAACAATGTATCCAATAGGTCATGTGATACGTACTCTATCTTGACAATATGATGTTAAAGCCTCTCTCATTTAATAGTGTTTTAAGATTCGACAATTACAAATTTTCAGGGGCGCTGCCATTTTCGCGAGTCACATGACCTACGTGGGGAGATGTGACGTCTTACGCGCCGTTCCAAACGTTTGATTATATGGGACATAATTATGCCCAGCGCTGATTTCTCAGATTTATCCTCATCTGATGAAGAAATAGCAGTATCAGTTGATCGGGAAGACGGAGGAATACTTCCATACAGATGTGAACCTGTGGCTGTAAATAACGTCACCGAGCGTAATTCGTAATTGTCGATAAAAATCTACTCAAAACACTATTAAATGAGAGAGGATTCAACATCACATTATCAAGATAGAGTACATATTACATAACCTATTGGATACATGTCAATGCAAACCACCGGAATTCCCCCTTGAGGAGTCGCTGATGCACTTCAAATCGTTTATTGAACGGGACTAACAGTCAACCACACAAATACAAACAAGACCAGTCACAAAGATCGACTGTAGGCCACAACTCACATCCAGATCCTCACATGCGGACTAATCGACCCATTTGAGCCGTCTCTACTACAGCTCCTGCCCTCAGTCATGAGGCCAGGCCACTTCAAGTCATAAAAGTCATAAATACTGAGTGTGAGTGTGACTTTCTGCTTTACATTTATAAAACCATTTTATTTATTTACTTTTTCTTAATTGTTATACAACGCAGAATTATTTAACATTTTTAATGTTCAAAAAAATGGTTTTGGGGACTAGAACGGATAAATAATGGCATTTTAGTCATTTTCAACAGGGAAACATTTGATATCTGGGGAGCTTGGTCAAGGTACCGCTGTAGTCATTAGGAATTTAATTAATCCCATCTATCCGTCCATCCATTTTCTTTCCCGCTTATCCTCACAAGGGTCGCGGGGAGCGCTGGAGCCTATCGCAGCTGTCAACGGGCAGGAGGCGGGGTACACCAGCCAGTCGAAGGACACATATGAACAAACAATCAGCTGATCCACCGTGCCGCCTAATAAATCCCAAAATAATAATAATAAGACCCCAAAATAAATAAATATACATTACACATGTCCTGAATGCAGAGCATGATTTGGAAATGGAAGCACGGTTAGGACATCTGCCTCACAGTTTTCAGGACCGCGGTTCAAATCCTGGGCCCCCTTGTGTGGCGTTTGCATGGTTTCCCCGTGCATGCGTGGGCTTTCACTGGATACTCCAGTTTCCTCCCACATCCCAAAAACATGTAACATTAATTGGACACACTAAATTGCCCCTAGGTGTGAATGTGAGTGCGAACGGTTGTTTGTTTATATGTGCCCGACGACTGCCTGGCAACCAGTTCAGGGTGTAGCCCGCCTCCTGCCCAAAGATAGCTGGGACGGGCTTCAGCACACCCGCAACACTAGTGAGAATAAGCGGTACAGAAAATGGGTGGCATGACAATTTGGACACACTTAATTTAAACCACGCAAACATTTTTTGACAATTTTTTTTTTTTTTTAAAGAATCAGAATAGTAAATAAGGAACTGGAATCCAAATAATGAATCGGAATTGCTCAAATTCAAACAATGCCAAATCCTACACAAATTAGACTAAACTCAGACCTTGACCTCGATGTCAACGACAGCAATGTCAGGCTTAAGCGTTGTGTAATTTCCAATATCGCTTCGAAAAATATTCATTGTGGTGACTTGTGACTTTTCTCGACGTCATAACACTTACCTAATTTGTCTAAACAAACAAAACTTTTTGCAACAAGATTCATCACTTGCCTCGGGGGGACCAGTGTTAATTACCAAACGTTAACTCCAGCACGGTATTTGAACATCTTCAATCCCTTTTTTTTCTCCCTTCTTATTAAAACTGTTTGTCACACACAGTGCTGCGAAAAAAAGGATTTGCCCCAGTTTCAAATTCTCGTATTTTTGCATGGTTTTCCCAATTTAATGTTCTTCATGATAAATTTATCAGACAACAATAACCATAAACTAAAAATGCTTATATATAAAAAAAATTATATTAGACCTGTTCGATTAAGAAATCACTTAAATCAAGTATCACAAATCCATCCATCCATTTTCTTTGCCGCTTATCCTCACGAGGGTCGCGGGGAGTGCTAGAGCCTATCCCAGCTGTCAACGAGCAGGAGGCAGGGTACACCCTGAACTGGTCGCCAGCCAATAGCAGGGCACATCGAGACAAACAGTCACACTCACAATCACACCTTGGGGCAATTTAGAGTGTCCAATTATTGTTGCATGTTTTTGGGATGTCCAGAGAAAACCCACGCAGGCACGGCGAGAACATGGAAACTCCACACAGTCGGGGCCGGGATTGAACCCAGGTCCTCAGAACTGTGAGGCCAACGCTTTACAACCTTGATCCACCATGCTGCCTATGACAAATCATCAAAGAAAAAATGAACAAGAAATACAGTAATTTCATTTTTTTGGTGGTCTTAAACATTAATGCAGGGAAAAAAAAAATTCTATATATATATTTGGGCAGAGGTAATACTTTTGTGTCAAGAAAATTGACCTTTTAGGAAGGTCTTGTTAAAGATGGCATAATTGTTGGATATAATTTCAGAGATATCTGAATCGTGAGTCGCTCCTATTATCTTGTTTTTATCTAAGATGTTCTTTGAGTTTTATTATATTATATTGCACCTTGTGGAGAAGCGCTCATCATTTCGTTGTATGGACAGCATATCATGAAATTAAAGGCTTTTGATTTGATGACATCTACCCTTCGAGATTTACTGGTTCTGTACTCTTTTACATAAAATGTTTTGGGGTCTTCCCCCCCCCCCCCCCAATCTGTATGGGCCTGAGTGTATTACCCCCCACGCCTTTACGTACCATATCAGCCATCCCGGTGGTGCGCTCCTCCAAGAAGTCGATGGGAGCGCGGTAAAGCTTCTTCAGGGCCGATTTCCTTTGAGTCAACAGCTGGTCCGGGAAGTGGCAGTAGAATAAAACCTTCTTCCTGTGACGGGACAACCTCAACACTGGAATGCACACAGACACCTGAAGGAGGGATTTAAAAATATATAGAATTACCAAAAACATCTATTTTGTCTATAAAACTAAATATGCTAAACTGAAAAACGTCACTCACTTGATCACAGAAGACCACATCATACTCCAGCCCGCTAAAAAAGACCAAATAGAATGCCACGTAGATCATTCTCAGGTAAGCGCAGAGGGCATGAAGGTAGCCAAAAACGCTGGTGGGCAGCCAGTCACCCACACAAACCTGAGGAGTACGATATAATTCACGTATTCATTTTCCACGCACAAATGACAATTGCATGACTTGCTTGCTTGCTTACCACAGGTAAGTCCGGGTCAAGGGTCTCAGAGAAACAGTGGGTCGGGTCATGGTGAGCAGTCCAGATCTGGACGTCACATCCCTTGGACTTCAGGGCGACAGCTGCATCGACAACCAGACGCTCCGCTCCGCCTATCCCGAGGTCTGGATGCAGAAACACCACTCGCACCATCCTGGACATACACAGATAAGAGAATAATGGCAACGAGGGCAGCGTAGTCGAAACAGCTTGCAAATACAGAATAGCCTCTACATTAATACAGAAAGCTGTATGCACATCCGCCCATGCACATCAGTGTAAGTCACCAAAATAAGAACTATCCAATCAACATGTGGAGAACCCTATGGTTTACCTAAACGTGTGATTTAAACTTTAAAGAACCCCCTCACATTTGTCCCAAACAGCAGTAAACAAACATGAGGGTGGCAACGCCACCGTCTCAATCACCTGCCATGACGAAACTGAGTTGTTGGTAAAGACGTCAATAACATGAACGACCACAGGTTTAGCTATACAGTATATGAAAAGAGGAATGTCATCAATAACAGCAAAAAAAAGAAGAAAAAAAAAAGAACAGAAACGTCACGTTTAATGGAGACACGTTTCAAAACAACACACTGCACCCACATATCCGTCCCTACATATTTAACATTACGACATTTACCTTCGGTTATGTTAACCAAGTTCTGAAACCCGTGATTACCCGGTTTACTGACTCCCACTAACAAGAACTGTCATGAAACAAAAAGAGCTTCGGCGCCATTGTGGTTCTAAACTCTCATTTGAAAGCGAACAAGACGGACCTTCGACTCGCGCCAAAATGGCGCTGGTTTCCCCGTTGACAATCTCTGGTCTCTTAGAAGACACGTCACCAGAGAAGCCAGCGGTGCCTTTATTTTGCCTAGGAATAAAACAAACATTGGAAAATCTCATGAAATCCACAATAAAGTATACTTTTATTTATTAAAAATAAAAGTTGTTATAAAGCTAAATTTTACTTGTATGGTGCGTTATATGTGTTGTAATTTCCATGGTCAAGCTATGTTATAGACAGGCATCATTTTAGTCAACTATTGGGGTCCTTGACTTTTGCAGTCGTGTCCTTTTTACACAGACGTCAGATGAGCGGCTCCCTTCTCAAGTTTGGACCGCTCCATTCGCAACTAGCAGACGTTACCCCGAAGTGAACATCTGCGTTGAGAGGGAGCCTCGGACGCTGAGCACGCACCAAGACAAATAAAACAAAATGGTAAGAATATACAGCACGAGCTGCAGTTGAAACGAAGCGACGCAATAGAAACACAGCCGGCTTTTTGCTGCCTGTTAGCAGGCTGGCTAGCCTTAGCTTAACATTTGTGTACGTGGCTGTCCCACTGACAGTTTCAAAGCCTTTGTAACTTTAATTAAACCCTCAGTAACGAAAAGTTTGAATAATCAAATGAACATGATGCAAATAATGAAATGCACATGATGCAAATAATTAAATGCACATGATGCAAGTAGAAGTAAATAGATATGTAGTTCTTTAAATAGGCCTGTTACGCCTTGTTTCTAATACTAGTTGTCAGTTATTGTTTTAAAACTGTTTTTCCTCAGCCTGGACCTGCAGTCAGTGCAACCAATGTGGGGGCGTCGGGTCGTTCCCCCAGCAAGACTGTGGCCCCCCGTGCTGCAGGCTCCACAGTCAGACAGAGGTACACACACAAAAAAAGCTGCACGTTTGCTGAATTGTATGAAAGTAAAGCAAGTCATGACTACAACATCCGTGAATGTGCATGCAGAGATTGAAAGTGGTCAGGTGGAAGAGAAATGGTGAAAATGAAATAATGTTAGAATCTGTAGTAGGTATTTCCACCACCAGAACCTTTTCAGGAACCTCCCTATGCACCCTGGTAGTATTTCGTTTCCCCTGTATCACAAAAAAACTTCCATGGTACAAATTGTTCCCCAAGGATTATTTAGTTTCTCTTGTCCCCGTGGTTTGAAGCCGATCAGGAACTCTTGCTGAAGAACGCTCAATGGTTGACACAAACGTCACATCATTTATTTCACATCCACAGAGCCGCCATTACTGTATGCACAATACACAGCGTTATGGCAAGGCTCAAAATAAGTGAATTCATATAGCAACACACGGGTCAAAATGAGCACTTTGTGCCTTATTTTTAAAAAATCTGGTCTTTTTTTTTTTTTTTTATAAGGACAAATCAATGTTTGAAATGTGCAATCTGTTCATTTCTCACCTCAAAAAATTGGTCATGTAAATCTATTTACTTATACCAAATAGTAGAGTTAGATCTTTTACTCTTTTAAAATTAAGATATTTTCGCTGGTAATACAACTACTCTTGTCAGATTGACATTTTTAGGAGTAATATTACCAATGTAGTGTAAAATTTGGGATTTTTTTTTTCTCATTGTGATCTTGGTTTTATCATCAAATTACCACCTAAACATATTTTCTCCTTCTAAAATGAAGTTGTTGTGATATTGCAGTTTTATACTCAAATTTATAAAAGCCTCTTTATTACTAATTTAATACGGCATGTAAAAAGGATTTTACGGCCCTAAACTCCTTTACTGATTTTTTTTTTTTTTAATTTGTTTTTTTTTTTTTTTTTGTTTTGCACTCAAATTGTATTTTGCCTGTGAAACGTGTATTAATGGAAATTGATCAACAGTTTTGCTCGTAAGTTTACGTACCCAGGCAGATTCTTTGGAAAACAGAATGAATGGCCAGACAACACATTTTATTTTGAATAGAATTTAAATTAAGCTATCTTAGAATAACATAATCATTAAACAAAACCCAGCAATATTTTACAACAAATTACCAATATTTCACAGATTACTCCAAGATGTGTAAATGTGTGAGCACAACTGTACACAAATATTGGTACACGCTTGTGTGTTGCTCAGGAAAGCAACCAGCAGCAGTACCCGAAGTGGCGGCAGGACCACTGGGTCGGCCGGTACCGGAGGGATGTGGCGCTTTTACACGGAAGACTCGCCGGGTCTCAAAGTGTAAGTATGTTGTCTTAAAAAAAAAAAAAAAAAAAAAAAAAAGTCTGAAACTGGCGTGTTTTACGCATCATTTGGGATTAAAAGGTTGAAATTAGGCAGAAAAGTCTCATAACTTTTTATCCCACCACAAGCGTCACTCCCTATTATTTATATTTAAAAAAAAAAAAAAACATCCCATCTCCTGGTCGCATGCGGCGGCGTTTGATCGATGGCGACGCGCCACTTATCGAGTGTGTGCCGGGCGTGGAAGGAGGGCACACTCCTCGTACGGCGCTGTATATCGAGTGCACATTTGTTCCCGCGTTACACGCCGCTCGCCGAGCTTCATTAAAGGATCCACTCGGAAAGGTCAACTCAATTACAGCTTTCTGACGGGGGAGGGATGGAGGAGGCGGTTGGCATGGCGATGCCCCCCGCCACCCCCTCCTCCTACCCCGGTCGGCCTCTCCTTCAGAGATGAGAGCCCCTCCTCGCGTCAGCGGCTCGTCGATAAAACGAGTCGTGCCGCTAAAAGACTATCTGGCGCACTTGAAACCTAATGAGGAACCATTTAAAAGTTGTCAGCAAACACGTTTGTTTGCACACTTGCCGCTTTCCGAAGGCACTTGCAACGTGCGCGGTGTTACTCAGTTGGTGTGATGGCGTTTCGTCATCGGTAAGCTCATTGAGATACGCCTACAAACCTCGCCGATGACTTCGGATAAGTATTTTCTCACCATTCAATATTAACATCCATCCATTCATTTTGTTGGCCACTTATCCTCACGAGGGTCGTGGGGAGTGCTGGAGCCTATCCCAGCTGTCAACGGGCAAGAGGCGGGGTACACCCTGAACTGGTTGCCAGCCAATCGCTGGGCACATCGAGACAGACAACAGCCGCACACGCAATCACACCTAGGGGCAATTTAGAGTGTCCAATTAATGTTGGATGTTTTTGGGGTGTGGGAGGAAACTGGAGTGCCCGGAGGAAACCCACGCAGGCACGGGGAGAACATGCAAACTCCGCACAGGCGTGTTCGGGATTGGACCCGGGACCTCAGTACTGTGAGGCCAACGCTTTCCCAGCTGATCTACCGTGCCGCCACAATACTAACATAATTTCACAATTTCTTTGACGCAAGCCTTAATGAATGAACTGAATAAACTGAGTTAAAACTTCAACCCAAACTAGCACCATCACCTGTACAGTTGACATTTTACGTTGCATTAATAAAATGAGATGAAAACCACTCGCAGTGTTAAAAAAAAAAAAGCCTGTTTCTGCAGGGAATAATCTGTTAGTGATGCACCCAAATTAGCACCAAAGTGCAATTTTTTTATTTTTTATTTTTTTTGGGGGGCGGTGAATGTTCTGGACCTAAATACTGTCACGGCAATAACAGCCTACAGTCACTGTGTGATAATGACATAATTGTAGACCATAAATTTACTGCAATGCCTACAGAGCGCACCTAGTTATAAGCCTCGCCCAGTCCATTTGTAAAGGAAATACCATTTGGTACATATGTACGCCGCGGTTATGGAAAAGCCGCAAGTGCCCACATTGAAACATGAGATATTTACAAAGACAGACGGGACACAGAGAGTTTAAGGCTAGCACTGTGCTAACAGAGCCGGTTAAAAACTTACCGGTAAAAATCACTGAGACACGGGAGTAAGACGCTAGTGCCGTACTAACACGGCCGGACCGGTAAAAGTCACGTCCTCGGCACACATATTCCACCGGTCTCACTCTTACCTTTTCCGCTCAAGTGCCCCCTTGTGGCTGTTTAAAACATGCACAAATTAACCGCATAAACCCCAGGGTTGAAAGCGTGTTGGAAAAAAAGTCGCGGCTTATAGGCTGGAAATTACGGTAAATAAAGCACATATTCAACTAGTGGTAATATGAACAAATATGAATGTCTTTGTGCCGTAACTAGTCTCCCTGTTGTCCACCAACCTTGCTAATCTCCGCTTTTCGGCTAGTATGGTGGAACGCTTGTTGCGCGATGTGCATTTGAGCCTCCCCAGCTAACTTACAAACTAGCGCTAACGTGGCTAATTAACGATGCCGAGCTGCGGAGGTGAATGAACGTGCATAAATCGCTCATCTCCTCCATGACGGTCATTAAACTACATTTTGACAAGTATCGTGATGACGAAGAAAGGATAAGGTGAAAGGGCCTATAAAGTTAAAAAGTACATTGATATAATACATATTTAAAGTACAAGATAACCTTTATTAGTTCCGCAATGTGGGAATTTCTACCGTTTCATTTCAGTGGCAAGAGTGGATGCAGGAAATACAAAGCGCGTGCAAGAGAAGATCTTTGAATGCATCCGCCATTAAAAGGTTGATGCAATAAATACAGTAAAATAAATGTTAAGCGGTTTATGTCGCTTTTTTTTGTATGAAATTTGTTTCAGCCTTTGTTGCTTTTCAGTCTAGAACTTCTCAGTCAAGAATTTCTGTTTTGGTGCATCACTACTCTGCATTGTGCCATTGATAAAGAAATTTAAATTGGCATCAACATGGCAAGGTTCACTTTTATACCAAATTTATTGAAATATGTTTCAAGTTCTTGGCTATCGTCACACCACTCAATAAAATTTCAAGATTGTTTTTTTTTTTAAGATACAGATATGCAAATGACTATTCAAAATGATTCCTTCACTTTGTTTTTGCTGTATTTTTTTTTTTCCTCACAGAATAACTTTCATAGAAATGATAAGACTTTACAGATAATTTGAAAAGTACTTCCTCTTGGATGATTTTTCAGTTTCCATATGGCGAATTCGTTTGATCATGTCTGTCGCCGTAAAAGCGTCGCCACACCTCGTCGGGCTCTCTCACGCTCCGTCCCTTGGTGTAGAATTGTACAGGCAAGGCGAACTTGGCAAAAAAAAACGTTTGTGGCTTGGAAGCGCAAAGTTTCCGATAAGCGAGCGTTCTGCGACGTACAAACAGGCGCCGCATCTGTTCGGCGCAATTAACCGTCTTAATTGCGTTCCACCGGCTTCCTTTCATGTCTTGTGGAAAACAATAAAAAAAAAAAAATTCCAATCATGTCTTGTTTAGCAGGAATTAGTTTCTAAACACCTTTCTTGAATTATTAAACAGTGACTACACAGATTGCCGCCATGTTGTCTGGACAAGCAGTTGTCAAGCATCCACCTACACTTCTTATCCTCACTCAGCAATGAACTCTAATCGTGATTGCAGAATTGTGATGCCATCATTGACGAAATTATATATAATCTGTTAGTAAAATTGATTTGTGTGTTTTTGTCGTACCAGCGGCCCAGTCCCAGTGTTGGTGATGAGTCTGCTCTTCATCGCCTCCGTCTTCATGCTCCACATCTGGGGCAAGTACACCCGCTCTTAAGCCCCTGCCTGACGACTGACTTCCGAGCCGTCTTAACACAATGGACCAGGACCAAACTCCAGACCACCACCACCAACTCCACCTTTGCCACTCTCCTGTACAAAGCACGCAAAATTGGATTAGCATGGAAGACGTTTTCGGCGCTCGCACTTTCACGCGTGTGCCGTTTGTTTCCATTACGCCGAGTGCGGTGCTCAAGGACACTTCAGTTGATTTCAAGCCACCCCCCACCCACCCCCCAATACATTAAAGGGCATTGTTTTGTCATTTTACTGAACAAGCAAGAACAAAGGTGCATTTGATTCCACAGTCAAAAGAATAAAATTGTCAACAAGACGAAATTCAGTATAAATCACGTTGAAAAGTGAGTCATAAACTTTTCTTGTACTTCCACTAACCATAGACAGCGTTCACGGAGATGAGTCGAACGTTAATTTTCCGTAATTTGTTGAATTCAGGCATACATGAAGAAAACAAAGTGTTTTTTTTTTTTACTGCACAATTAAAAATGGGATAAAAAACAAGTTGTGATTTTTTTTTTTGTTTGTTTTTTAACTAGATTTGAATACCAAAAGCACTTTCATCACTCGGTTCCACCAGCTACATTTTGCTAAGTCAAAATTGCTACGGTTCATTATTTTGTGTTGTCTCATGACAGCCGTAGAAAACACGCATCTCAAATGTAAAACCAAAAAACTTTGAATGAATCTTTTGTCCCTCAATTGTGAAACAAACGACTGTTCATTTGAAGTCTTGTCACCTATGACCTTTCAGGAACCGCTAAAATAAAGAACACCATAGTTTCAGGTTGTTTGAAATGTTTTTTTTTTTTTTTTTTGGGGGGGGGGGTGATTAATTTATGACTAAATCGCTTTTAAAAGTGCAATACCCAATGTTTTTACATTTCCTTCCTGAGGGGGGCGCTGCAGACCACCCTCTGAATCTCACTGCTTTAATACACGTGAGAGCGGCCATGGATGAGGTTCTTTATAATCAATGACTACTCGAAGAAACTTTGTTTTACGACCAAAACGGCTTCAGATGAGTGACATTTTTCAGGTTGTTCTGAATATTTTAGGGGGGGTTCGATGTTTCGTATGCTGTTGTCATTGTAAAGGCAGTTCAGGCCGAACCTGCATCACCGGGTGAGCAGTGCGTTGAATATGAAACCGGCAGCTGTCTTGGCGTGCTCGCTTGTTGGTCGTGTTAAACGTCGCATTCGGGCCCTGTTGATTAATTCATCCTGTTGCTATGGCTCTGCCCTCCCAGAGGCCTCCGGTGTTCGTGGCAAAGCCGGGGCCGCTGTCCTGCCGCGCCGCGCTCCCCGAACGCTGAACTCCGCGGCCCAATTCGCGGTGGCACAACACGGCAGTGAGCCAGAATAATTCAACGTATGAATGAAATATGGAGGAGCTGTGTGACTCCCGGGCTGCGCGTGGTGGAGCGCTGCGACCTGTCGTCGGGAAATCTCATTTCAAGAGCGGCTTCTTCATTCTGAAGGGAAAACTTAGTTCCCCAACGATATCCAGCAAATAACACAAGTTCTTATTATAGTTACAATGGCGTGATTAGCAAATTCATAGAAACTGAGGTCGTACTTGTTTTTTTGTTTTTTTTTTTTTGAATGACAAAAATGTTACTGAGAATATTATAAAGTTAATTGTGGTGATGCTGACAGTTTGACCGGAACGGATTTTGATAGTTCCACCTTCAAGCCCAAGTGTCATGCCGATAAACATTCTAAAATGGACTTTGTAATGAAAAATACATATAACATTACTTCACTACAATGTCTATACAAAAAAATAAATATAGGCAGAGAGCGTGTCATCCATGCACAAAGTCACAAAGTCTCATTCGACATTCAAGTGGTAGTCATATTGGCAGCATCTTCTGTTCGTGATGTCACACTGGGACACTCGCCATTGAAAACACACTGTGGCCCCCGACTATGGGAGGCGACATGCCCCTTCTGACACGGAAGCTCTTTTCAAAGAAGACAACATATCAGAACCGAGTGAAGTGAACGGGGCAATATTACCCTATCGTTTCGAGCCATATTTAGAAGATATGCGGATCGCCACCAAACCGCCTCCCCGTCCGATCCACCTACACGGCGGTGATAAAAACATTGCTGCCTGCGAGCGACGACGCCGCAGCCAAACCACCTCCATACCCGATCCACCTCTGCAGTGGAGATGAGCCTCCGCGGCGGCACATCGACCCATTTAGCACCCCTGACTTACGAATTACGTCCCCCCTCAAGTATTATTATTTTTTTTAGTAGCTCTATACACACCTCCCTGTCATTTGGAACCCATGAAGTTTTCGTCCTTTGCACCTGTGCAATCCATTTTTCACGACGAACCGGGTCTTTTGGAAAAGTATGAAGCGCAAATCCATCCTCCCAAGTGTTCGAGCAATATCCGGCATTTTGGCTCACACGAAGGAACAACGAGCTCCCTTCCGGCAGGTAAAACTAGCATAAACATACGAAACCGCGTGAGGGCGCTACTGCCCTGTACGTCACGTCCTGCTTTTTGCCGAAAACAAATCCCTCGAGAGGATTTTCATGGGCGGGAGTTACAAAAAGGCATATACGTCAAAATCAGGTTTTGTGGTGAAAAAACGGACGGGTCCATACCGGATGTCATTTTTTTTTTCCATTAATAACATACTAAACATCATGCATTTCATGACAGTGGACCTTTAAATTCCTCCTTTCTACCCTTCTCATACATGTTTTGTACAATTCTATTCTATTTTTCTGACAATCCAGACATACTGCATCAGAATACTCTCTCATAGTCTTTCGCTAGCGCTACGAAGACACAACGTAGCTCTTTCTGTCACTGTACTTGGAATAAACCAAATAATGCCTCCACGCTAAGTTTCGGTCAAGTACTAACTTCTGTCCGTTGTCTGGCCTCCAGCACTGTCTGCCATCACATTTCCAAACTATGGAGGAATGTTTGGTTCGGCAACTCTGCACACCACCCTTGTTCTGAAAAATGCTTTTCCTTCATTCCTGCCAGAATTGTATTGATCAACATGGTCAAAAACGCCCACACCCACCTTTGCTAAATATGCACCATAACTGCCTCTTCTAATCTTCCTCCTTTTCTCTTTCCTTATTCATCAACTCCTCGGGAAAAAATAAAACCTAAAATAAAAGCTAAGAACGACTACCCCTCACTCCACAGGTGAAACCTGAAGATTTGCCACATATGGGGTGTTTTATTTTTGAGCCGATCACACGGTTGGTAAAGCTCGGAAGGGATAGGTAGGATGGATTGATCGGCGGTAGGGGGGCAAGTGAATCCCGAGGGACGTCCCAAAGAGTGGGGGGGATTATTGGTAGAGAAGAAATATTGACTTTTGGAAGTTTTTTGGGAGCATATCAAAAAGCAATTCATTGGACTTCAATCCTGACTCGTCTCGCAGTTCCTTGGAACCTCATTGTTTTTGGCGGTGACTGGTTTCCTCCAAAAATGACATCCGGGCAAACCACATGCAGGTTAATGCATATCCTGTACTGTACCTTTAAATATAGCGTGGCTTCTATCTCATCCCTCTCGCACACAGGCCTGATTGGTGAAGTGCACTAGCGATGGTTGTTCTTCTGGAAGGTTCTTCGCTTTCCACAAAGAAATGCTGGCGTTTTGACCGTTAGGTTCTTAGTCACCTCCCGGACTAAGGCGCATCTCTCCTGATCTCTCATTTTCCACAGTCGGTCAACACTAGTAAGATTCTTTCCTCAGACATGTCCCTCAAGACAACCAACACAGTTTTTGACATTTACAAACAATATCGTTGGCTTCATGTTTGTTTATTTTTTAGCAAATGTCCAATCAACTGATTTGACCACAGGTGGATTCCAATTAAGCGGAAGAAACGTCTCCACAACGATCAATTGAATTTTGAGCGTCACGTTTTGGTTTCAATTCCAAATGATCTACTTGGGAGGTTCTATTGTATAATGATCTCTCATGTGAAAGAACAAAAAATCTCTCAGGTAGACTCATTTGGACATGCAAAATAGATACAAATCTCCTGTAACATTTCAACAAATGCCAACACGTCGAAACCGTCACGTCAAGCCGGTGACGTGACCTTTTTTTACTATCAAATTGTTATCTGTAACAAACGGAGTCGCGCTCGTTTATTTCATCTTTCCGACACACCCATCAGACTAATTTGATTATTATGTCTTGCACGCCAATTCCATTGTTGGACATTCAATCACTCGCTTTGGAACGAGACGCTATCAGACAGGAACAACGAATATTCCACAGATCCGCAAAAGCAGATAAATACGTAAAGTGAAATGAAATATGTTTTGCTCACTAGTCCATCATTTTGCTCACGAACAAATTTCGAGAGGCCGCCGCAAAATTATGAACTCACAGAATCACGCATTTAAATCATTGCAAACGTTTTAACACAAAAGGAAAATGTATAGCGGCATGTTGGATCAGCTAGTAAAGCGTTGGCCTCACAGTTCTCTGGCCCACATGTGCAGAGTTTGCATGTTCTACCCGTGCCTGCGTGGGTTTTCTCCGGGCACTCCGGTTTCCTCCCACATCCCAAAAACATGCAACATTAATTGGACACTAAATTGCCCCTAGGCGATTGTGAGTGTACCCCGCCCCCTGCCTGTTGACAGCTGGGATAGGCTGCAGCACTCCCCGCGACCCTTGTGAGGATAAGCGGCAAAGAAAATGAATGGATGGACGGAAAAAGTATACAGTATTACGGGGCAAAGCAAAGAAAACCTGAGATTTACTCACGTAGGCCACGTTAAACTCTGTGACCCCCCCCCCCCCAACACACACATACACCACTTGGGTGTCCCCTCCCACCGGCATCAGGGGGCCACGTCACGCCTGGTGATGCCCGTGTGACTGCCGACAACTGGGCGGTGATGCTTATGACCTGCTGGCTGGCGAGAGAGCTGGCGGTGACTTGGGGGGGGGGGGGGCGGAAAGGGGTTGGGGGCGGGGGTTTACATGTGGCCGAGCCGACCGTCGCCTCTATACCAAAGTGGCTCAGGTATCAGCCTTGTGCTTTCTAATATTAAAAACACCCCACGGGCGTTTGTAAGTGTATTTTTAGGCGACTGTATGTTCCACTCCTTGTGCAGCTCCGTGAGGGGGGGGGGCATGAGGGATGGGCTCTGGACCATCAAGTAATATCAACTTTTACTACAAAGTAACCTCAATGAAGGCCAATTATTCGTGCTGTATACCAAATCAACATTCCAAACCGAAATGAAGTGATTTGTTCTTTTCTTTTTTCTTTTTTTTCGTCCCGCCACTTTCCTGGTAACTTTCCACTGCAACACAACTTCGACTTGACTACCACGAAAGCGGATCGAATCCACACCTTCCACCGTCACGCCGCGTTTTTTTTTTTTTTTTTTGTTTTGTTTTTTTGCGGGATCGCCGCGAGATTACTCGAGCCCAAATGAGCGGTAGCTACAAAGAATCTCCTGTGACTTTTTATTTGATGAGTCATTTTCTTGGCTTGTTCACGTTGCCCCTGGATCAAAACCTGCCCACGCCGTCTAAAAATAAGGTAAAAATAACAAGATCAATATTCCGGACGAACAGCACAAAAGCAAGCACGAATCGTGTCGATACGGCGGCACGGGTGCGATTATCAACGCGGTACACGTGATCGCGATCCGTCTGAAAACCTGTTGCACATTCCGGTCTCACATTTTCAACACGATAATCTTAAATTAGTAACCAGAAGTTATTTACCTAACATCCTTTTAGTCATCCACGTGGCTCCGGCGGATCCACTTGCCCGACCGCACATGACATAATCCAACGCACAATATTCTTTGATGAGCTTCCACAAACCTCAAACTATGTTGCGATTCCACCTTCGCAATTATATAAACCCCGCCAAGCCAGAAGATTTGCATATACTGTACTTCAAGAACTGCTTAATTTGCATGTGACTTGCGCTCTTCCTGTTTCACGCTCGTATTGTTTCCTTCCCGATCCCACGTTATTGTGTGCGTGCGTGCGTAATGCAAGCCTTGAAAAAAATGAAAATCTGCAAATCTTTTTCTTTATGTTCAGTATGTTTGTGTCACAATGTTTCCCAAAAAGTGTATTGCAGTTCCTTGACCTTCAACCTGGTCTAAATTTCCCACAGAGATTAAACTATAATCATCCATCCATCCATTTTCTTCATCGCTTATCCTCACGAGGGTCGCCGGGAGTGCTGGAGCCTATCCCAGCTGTCGACAGGTGCGGGAGGCGGGGTTACACCCTGAACTGGTCGCCAGCCAATCGCAGGGCCCATCGAGACAAACGGTCCCAATCACAGTTTAGAGAGTACAATTAATGTTGCGTGTTTTTTGGGATGTGGGAGGAAACCGGAATGCCCGGAGAAAACCCACGCAGGGAAAGGGGAAAACGTGCAAACTCCACAAAGGCGGGGCCGGGATTGAACCCTGGACCTCAGAACTTTGAGGCCAACGCTCTACTAGCTGATCCAACGTACCGCTATACATTTTCCTTTTGTGTTAAAACGTTTGCGCTGATTTAAATGCGTGATTCTGTGAGTTCATAATTTTGCGACGGTCTCTCAAAATGTGTTCGTGAGCAAAACGATGGAACGATGGCCAACGCTTTCCAGCTGAGCCCACCGTGCCGGCTAATACCAACCAATCAAATAAATAAAAAAAAAAAAAAACTTTTCATAAATTCTGAGATCTTCCAACGCACCTTTCCGAGTTGTGGTTCTCAAATTTCCATTATTGCGAGGGAAACGCAGGATTAAACACGATTCCCGAAAAATCGCAACGCAAAAAATAGAGCAGTCCAAGTGGAACGCATTACTAATGCTTTCCTGCGTCGCTTGTTAAGCAGGAGAAGGGCTACAGTGTGTAAAGCAGCCGCCGTGCCAATGCTCACCAGTTGCTTGCATGGATGAGCCGATGTCGGGAGAGGCAGGTAAAGCAAATCCAAAGACGCAACCTACCGGGGGGGGAAGAATTGCCGACTTGCACATTTTTTTCTCACTGAGATTTGTCATGGTGAATGACTGATGAGGAGGGACGGACGCAGACGAGGAGAAAACACGGCCGCGCTTGTGTGTATTAGCTTTGAGCGCTTTTCTGTATTTATTATTAAGAGGGCGAGAAATACACGAGATCGCGGGAGCTTTTGTGCGTTTAGCGCGCGCCGGTAATTCATTTATGAGGGCGTTTCATATTGATGACTCTTTTTGTGAGTCAGTGATTTGGAGGCACCCACAAATGACTTTGATTCCGCCTCGCGTTTGTTGCGAGAACGCGACGCTGACCTTTCCGGTTGCTTTTTTTCCTCCAACGTGCTTTCGCAGTCACACGGCTTGGCCGCCGTTGAGTCACAAATTTTTACAAGGCGGCCCACAAACGTGGCGTTTTGCGCGTCTGCGGGATTCGAGTCGTCGTCGGATGTCGTGTTTTATATTGCACCCGCAGGATCTCCATTATTGATGAGATCGATGCTTGGATGGAGCCAAGCTGGATGCAGGTCGACCCGATGCCCTCGAGACTCCTTCTATCCACCCCGCCCCGATCCTGCGGCCTCCATTTACCTCACAATATTACCTTATTTTTTTCCACCCCCCCCCCACTACTGTATGGAGACAACAGTTGTGAACATCAAAACTGGAGGTGCCCCCGAAAGGGGTGCGAGGCGTGCACCGGTGGGCTTGGATGCCTTGACGGACGGACAAGGCTGCGAAGACACCCCCTACAAAATAGTAGAAGGATGTGTGTGTGTGTGTGTGTGTGTGTGTGTGTGTGTGTGTGTGATGGGTGGGGGGTGGAGGTTGGGGGGGGGAAGGCGGTATATGAAGTGTCAGACAGCCACGAACCAGCAGAGAGGTGTAAAATTCCGCACTGTCGTCAATACATGTACATTTGCTGTCCTGCTCTCAAGTAATTGCCCTCTGGATTCTTACATGTCTTCAGTATGGGCTTAATTTTTTATCAGATAAAAATTCACAAAAGATGGAGGAAAAAAAACCGCCTTAAAGCTCTAATCCAGAGGACCTATATATTTTTTATATAATCACACAAACGTAGCTAATTTTTCATAAATAAAATATTTTTTAAAATCTCAACACAACAGAAATGAAATAAATTAGCGCCAGAGTGCACGTTTTCTTCGTAATCCGAATCCCTCCGATGTCCGTTTCAAACCGAGGCTCTGTTGAAGCTGCCTCCGTGCGACGTCACACCTAGACAACCCCAGTAAAGACGATGGCTTCCTACATAGACAATCATACGCGCTGCGAGTGGCATCTAGAGGAGATAGATAGCAGTGAAGAAGTTTTTATGGAATGCTCTGTGGAAGAGAATTTTCTCATTTTTCCCATGCAGGTGTAATTCAACCATATATGTTCGGACCGGAGTTGACGAATGCAAACACAACGACGGGATTCGGCGAGACCTGACGAAGTTGACGTGGAACTTCGCGCCCAAAACAAAGACTGGTAGCTGCCTCGAGAAATCTACGTACACCTTGTTGGCGAAATAATCTAATTCAAAGACGTTTAAACGTCTGATGCTCCTCGCACACGACAGTGAGTCGTTTGTTGTTGTCGTACTAGCGAGCAAAAATGGAAAACTTTGGTATCGTTCTGCGTTTAAAGATTTAGCCCGTATTTGAAATAATGCAACTAACACTTGAGAGAACACACCGCCGTCGTCAAATTTCAGCAAGACCGTAGCGTCAACAGTACGCTAACTTTATACAGTGCCCAAATTTCGTCACCTCGTAAACATCACGTGGATACGGATATTAGCTGACATATATATTTGTATCGGTATTGTACTTACATTAAAAACGAGGTAGATGGGCTAAAAAATTGAACACGTACGTCCTTACTTGCTACCGAAACTGAGTGAACGCTGTACTGGGTTTTCAGAGCACTTCTCCGTGAAATGCTTGGAAGATTACGGTCCACTTTGATCTGTAAGTCCGATGCGCCAGCTTTGTCTTCACAAACCTGGTCCATAACCTGCCTATCCGTTCGTGTTTCGGCCATTCCTGTAAGCTGACTGCGTCAGCGTTTGACGCTGAACAGCCGTAGACAACACACTTCCTCGATCACCATCTTTGCTAGCTTTTTCACTCTCTGGCTAAATGTTGTCGTGAAGTGACGTCGCATTCCGGCGAGTAACGGAACTTGCCGAATCTAAGTGACATTCCGAACAAAATCTTGACACTGACTTTGACGCTAATTTATTTCATTGAAATTCATTTTTCATTTTCATAGGAAATTTGAGCTACATTTGTATAATAGACA
Organism: Syngnathoides biaculeatus; assembly: GCF_019802595.1. NCBI lineage: Eukaryota > Metazoa > Chordata > Actinopteri > Syngnathiformes > Syngnathidae > Syngnathoides > Syngnathoides biaculeatus. The sequence continues at coordinate 7,520,913 of NC_084644.1, forward strand.
AATAAAATACTTTTCCTCTGGACTAGACCTTTAATGTTCATTTCGGACAACCGGATAGTTAGTACATTGTGTTTTTGTTTTTTTTTTTTAATTTTTAATTATAGGTCTAGAGTGCTGCCTTGACTTTTGAGTTCAACTTGTTTTGAGAGCACAATCGTAACTCAAAACACTCATATCTCAAGTCACCTTTCCCTGCTGAAATGGACGAAACTGTAGTTTAGTTGATCAAAGCTTTTGTCACTTTGGAACTGATCACGAATAGGGGAGAGAGACCAGAAAACATTTTCACAATTATTCCCGAGACCCGCCAAAGGGCCGGCCTCCCCTCAGTCTTTGTTCTCTATTGCCCCCCAGCTCTGCCCCTGTTTATATCGGGGACACAAACGATAAAGCACGACACAACCGTGTCGCTGTAAAAATAAAAAAACACAAGCGCCTTCTTCACCCTGAATGATTTATCCAGACGTTGTCGCTCTCTTCCTGTGTGTGATCTCCAGCCACAACTCACACAACTTTCACGACTTTGAAAACAAGCCTCACTGACGCGAACTACGACTCTCAGGCCCTGGGAACTTCAACTCGCACAAGGAGACATCAGTGCGTCGAGCCGGGCTGCGCTCTGAGGCCTCGCCGGTGATGTCAGCGAGCGGGCCGGCGTGATGGCTCTTCTGCGGTTTGGGACCGCAGCTGGGAAAGACTCCCGGGGGAGCGCTGGGAAAGAAGCCGCGACGACGGAACAGGGGACGCCCTGGGCGCAGAATCGAAAACACATAGCGATGATGTTCTCTTTCTGCGTAGTATCGTCATATGCAGTTGCTAAAATCATCATGTGTGACGCTCTCACACCGCCCACCATTCATATCACAATAGAAAGCCTGAGCTGACTCAGTCCATCATTTTCTGTGTGTGTGTGTGTGTGTGTGTGTCTGGCTAAGTGTGCGTGTTTGGGGACAGTCGAGGGATGCTGGCAAAGCAAAGGTTGAGAGGGGGTCCGGGGGGGGGCGGGGGGTTTATCCACACTCTGGCACGCTTCGCTCTTGACACATGGAGGATAAACATCGATTTCCTCGAGTGACGTTAACACCCCTGTTGAGTAAACACACACCTTTGCTCGGAAGCGCGGCAGGCGACACGAGGCCGCTCCAGCCGTCTGCCGGGCGCTCCTCGGGCCCAACAAACGGCGCCCGCTTCAGAGTTCACGGCGGAACTCGGGTGGCGCGCAGGCGTCCGATTTCCATTAAGACTTTATTTAGTGTCGTCATGCATCACTGGGGGGGAGAAGATGCAGTGGGAGACACAAAGTTTTTCTGCCTTTTATTTATTTTTTTTTTTTAATTTTTAGAATGTTCTATTGAGAGGAGTTGGTTTGTACCCATCTTTTGGGGGGAAACGTTTTCAAACAGAGAGCTTCCGATTTTCTGATACAGTCACCACTTTAGCTATCATAAAAAGCGTTTTATTCGGGTCAGCGGAAAATAGGGATTCCCAGACTGGGTTGCTGGAATTTAAAAGCACGATTATGAATTTGAGTTATTTTTCTGTCCAAGTAAAAATGTTTAATATGAGCGTTGGCCTCACAGTTCTAAGGACCGGGGTTCGAGGGTGAAATTAGTCAGTCCTGGTCACACCGGGCAGCCACAAACACTAATAAAGAATTCCTCACTTGTGCTACAAACGTAATTTTAGTTTGGATACGTGTGATTATAAAAGGTGTTGAAGCGTCCATAATTAAAGGCCGTCTAACGTGATTTGTCGCTGAGTACCTTAGGCACCTTTGAAGATAATTGCTGAGCATGTGCAAAGACTGAGAACTCTGTAGTACTGTGGCAGTACAGCCTTGAACTGCTTTTCTGGATTTTGGGGGTGTTGTTGAAATAGCGTCCAGTGACGCACTTGGGAATCCGGAGTGAGTTGTGCCTTCTTCACTACGTAAATGAGAACTTAAACTGCGCAGTGGTTCAGGAGACTGTCAGGAAACCCTGATTATATAATTTCTACTGCCATAGAATGCAGTTAGGCTGGGGGGGTGGGATTGCATCCAGTTGTGGCCAGTTGTCGGGGTGCTTCAGGCCCGCGGACCGCCACGGGTCCCTCAGTGTCCTCAGGGCTCCTCTCGGGTGGACCCCTGGTCCCGGTCCTGTTCTCGATTGTTCGGATCGGGTCCTTATCAGGAATTATCGGACATTCCTGTCTGAACAATGCTGTGAATTCACTTGCATGTGTCCGTAGGCACGCACCCCTCGGATTCTTTCACTCAGTGTGGGTCCACTCAGTTATTGCAACATTTATCTCATGAATACATGAACAGTTTATGTATCACCGCCCCACCCACTTATATTCTCATTCGATAGACTTCTATAATTCACTTAAGCAGTCCCACCAGATTTCAGTCATCTAGGCGGGTTTATGATCCTTGTCTTTCATGTTTCTTCTCCTGTCCTGTCTTGTCCTGTCCTTCCTTCGCAGGATGTAGCACTACAGTCTTACGCAACATCCATATTTAAAGTTTCTTTGTTGTAGATATGGAATGATTTCCTTTTGTCATTCTGTTTAGAGTTAGCACTTTGTCTTTCTCTCTCTACCCCCTTAAAAAAGTCTGTCCTGTTCGACTGATTGACTCTGATCCTCAACAAACTTCAATTAAAATACTAAGAAATCACACAGGAAGCTCAAAAACTCCACTGTGACATGGAAAAAACTCTTCCGGCCTAAAGGGGATGCAGATTCTCCATTCTGCTAGATCGAATAGCCGAACAGGACACACAAGCAAAACAAAAAAAAAATAATGCAGTTAAGTAGTCGATGTCATTATCAAAATTCCCAAGTGTTACATATTTTGTGTTACAGAAAGCATTGTTGGAATGTAACAAGCAGGAAGTAGTGGTCAAATGTTAGTCATTTAGTGTGATCCAAACGCTCAATGACGTACGCGTGACATTTCCGGAAGCGTCTTTATTATTTATCGCTCCGACACTTCAGGGAAGTGGAAGGAAAAATAGGAGAATAACAACTGCTGATGCAGTTTGCGCCGTTTATGGAATGGGGAAAAACAGTAAAAGACACAAATACAAAATGAGAACATTCACAAGAACAACTGTTGCCAAGACCTTGCATCCAGACACTCACGGGAAGACTTACCGGTTACGTGTTTTAATCACTTGGCCACCTACCTACAAACCTCTGTTTTTATTGTTGTAACACTACTTATCCCAACTACACAGTAATTACACTTTACAAAACCACTTCTTTCTTTACAGTTTTCATACAATACAGTAGTCTAAATTTGTTAAAAACAAAAAATATGGTACTTATGTCGGCACTGAAATGTTACATACGTACAACATTCAAGATTGCCCTTTTATTTAAAAAAAAAATCTATTTTGATTCATTTTAGGAGGCTGGAAAGAACACAGAGGAGGGGAAAGTTTAGGCGTGCGCGTGTGTGTGTGTGTGCGTGTGTGTGTGTGCGTGTGCACAGGAAGTTGCGAGAGGAGAGGTGCGCTCCGTTTGGCAGCGTCGCGCAGCCTACATTCACTCGTGCCATCTGATGCTCGCGTTTGTGATGGCGCAGCAATGCGCGGCGGATGCTGAGAAAAGATCCCGCCGGCTATAAATAGGCTTTGTGTTAAAGAGGCACGCTGTAAATATAGTCGCTTTTTTTTTCGTGGTGTCACTTTATACCACATCACACCGCCAACCGACACACACACGCTCGCATACAGCTGCCAAAGCTAACCGGAGTCCCCTTAACGGCTTCAATATGGCGAAGTGCGTCATGAGTGGAAAGAAAGACTTGAAAAACAGAGGAAGAAAACGAGAAGGAAAGAAAGGAAAGACGGGGGCCGGCAGCGGGCCTAGATGTGGGACAGATTACGCTCATATTGTGTGTGAGTGAGTGTGTGATGTAACAGAGAGCAGGCTTCCCCCGTTCCCCTGGCAGGTTTAGGAAACCTCCGAAGAACAACAACAACAGACTGCAAATATATCGGCTGGGAGTTTTCGCTTGTCCTACCCCTTTCTTTTTATTTCCCTGCGTTTTATTTTATTTATTTTTTTTTTATGACTAACATCTCGACATCCTCGGTTGTCTTCCATCTCCCACGTACATCGGGCGGTGTTTCATTTCTCGTCTTCCCATGTTTGTGTCGCACCACCTTTAACGTGCGCGTGCGCTCGTCTTTAGGTGTTCGTGCAGCGCAACCCTCGACTGTTCGCCTTATAGTGTGTACGGTACAATTTTGCCATTTCTGTGAGCGTTCTTGTCTTTCTTTGCGAGGCAAAAACTTTGACAACACACCTAATGCCGAGATCAGACTTGAGGATTTTAGTCCCAATAGTCGGTTTGGATGTGGTGGACATGAAGACCGTGGGTGCTAGTGAGTAAGATGCACCAGATGGGCTTAGATGGATGCAGATTGACGAAAAAGGAAAAACTGTATTCAGACCCTTTGTTCAGTATTTTGTAGAAGCACCCTTTTGAGCTAATACGGCCTTGATTATTTTTGGGAATGATGCAAGGCTCCTCTGCCATTTCTCCTTATAGATCCTGTCCGGTTCTTTCCGGTTGAATGGTGAACATTGGTCGGCAGCCATTTTCAGGACAACCACCACACGTTTTTTTTTTTTTTTTCTTCGCGCACGATACATTGACGCAATGCTTGGGTGTCGTCGTCGCCTCGGTAACGCGCGTATCCGGTCACCTCTCGGCGAGTATCAGAATACATGTTGTGGATATGGCGAGTTTTTATGATAGTTGTCTGACATTTGTTGACAATTTGTCTTTTAGTCTGATACGGGCCTTATTTGTGGATATTTTAGCAAGAAACACCCCACTAGACCGTGTGTGTGTGTGTGTGCGCGCGCATGTATTACATGTGATCACAATTTAAATCCTTCCTGTGACATCACACAATGACGTCCTTTGACACAGTGAAAGTGTGTGTGCGTGCGTTCTTGTCTCTCCGCGTTTGCGTGGCGCAACCCTCGCTATCCCACCGCTATTGTGTGGACCTTTTGGCAACGAGAACCCCATTAGATTGTGTGTGTGTGTGTGACCTGAGACACATCTGGCAAGGATTGCAAGAATTTTTTCCCCTCTTTGTTCCGTCTAAGCTTGAACAAGTGACTTCTTTACAAGAAAAAGTTGGAGTGTCTCTCTCTCTCTCTTTTTCATGCACGCACACACGCATGCAAATAAAACAGCCGCGGTACACAGCCACACATAATATGACGCAACAGCCGCTGGTCGTGTTCCCAAGGTCCCGTTCTCAGAGCGCTTTGACTGAAGGCCTTTGTCTGAGCCCGCTTTAAAAATAAAACCGGAGCAGGGTTGCTGCTTAACCCGCACATATACGCACATGCTCGCGTGCACGCAAAGTCTGCGACACATGTCCTTATGCTCTTTTTGAGTGTGACCCCAGACTGACCCTCTGGTACGCCAAGTCCTGATCCCGTCGGGAGTGCGTCCGCGCACCCGAGCTTGTTCCGTTAAGCTTCCGCCGCCAAGTGTAATTATACGCTTGTATAACACCCGTCGCGTTCGTTAACGCGCGCACAGGCGGACGCGAGCGCTCGGGCACGGTCACGCCACCTGTCCATTCGACCGACGGTCACGGAAACTCGATCGTCCGCAAGCGAACATATCAGACCTGTTCAACTCTTCTTAACGGCTCGTAAAGCGAAGAGCCCGGCAGCGTCCCGTTTCATCGTTTGGCTCGCGGCGTATGATCACGGGTCGTACATGTAACTTTTACAGAAACACGAGCCGTCGTATCACAGGGTGGGATAAAGAGAGAAATTAACGACGCTGCCTTTGATCGTTTCTCACGCCGCCGTTTCGCCAAAGTTGCCGAGACACATGCACAAACCGCACTAATACTGAATTTACTGTAGGGATTTTTTTTATAGTCCTTTACTACTGAATTAGCGTACAGCTAGTGAAGTCGTAAATACAATAAATATTTGTATAAAAACACTAAATGAGTAAAAGTAAAATACAGTACAAGCTCTGTTCTCGACCACAATTCGTTCCAGAAGGCGGTTCGAGAACAGATTTGTTCCAAAACCGAATCGATATTCCCCACGTCTGCGTACAGAGGCTCCGTTATACACAATAACAACGCGTGTCGTGGGTCAGCTAGTGGGGCGGCGCACGTTATGTTACTTCTGGGTTTTTTCGCGGCGCGTTCAAATTTACAATAACAAAGCGCGTCGTGGGTCAGCTGGTCGGGCCGTGCGCGTTATGTTATTTCCGGGTTTTTTCGCGGTGCGTTCGAATCCACAATAACAACCCGCGTCGTGTTTAAGCTGGTTGGGCTGCACGCGTTATGGTATTTCTGGGTTTTTTCACGGCGCGTTCACATTCACAATGACAACGCGCGTCATCCATCAGCTGGTCGGGCCGTGCACGTTCTTATTTCCAAGTTTTTTCGTGGTGCGTCCAAATTCACAATAAAGCGCGTCATGGATCAGCTAGTCGGGTGGCTCACGTCATGTTATATCTGGGTTTTTTCGCGGTGCGTTCAAATTTACAAAAACAAAGCACGTCGTGGGTCAGCTGGTTGGGCCGCGCGCTTTATGTTATTTCCGGGTTTTGTCGCAGGCGTTCGAGTACTGATTTTGGTTCGAAAACAGAAGCAAACGGAATGTCGAAATTTTCGTTTGAAAACCGATTTGTTCGAGAACGGAGACGTTCGAGAACCGAGTATAACTGTTATTGCGCTGTCCTTGTAATGATGAGGAGGCTGCAATTGTTTCTCCTCAATCAAACGGTCCCATCTCGGGGTAATGGGAGACAATGACATTAATAGGTCAAGTCTACTCCGTTTTGTTGTTCTGGTTGCTGTCGTCGCACAAGGATCGCGTGTTGAAAATAGAAGCCAGGTCTTAAGTGATTTAGGAAGTTGTGAAGGCCTCAATACTTCAATTGCAAGCTCATTCATTCACACTCCCACGCAAACATGTTAAAGCTGATCTGCGCATTGGGCACAACCGAGATTGCCGAATGTGCCAAATTGCAGGGCAGTTCTGGGTCGGCGTTCTGGGAGATACATTTAGAACATACTATGTGAATGATCAAACCTCAGACTATTCGTCATGCCTGGTTCTGTGCCTTTAAATACCACGTGTGAAAGGGGCGTGCACGGCAGCGCCAAATAGCAGAGACAAAATGAACTTCTCCGCTTCTGTTAAGAAACCTGACATGCCAGAAACAAAAATTACAGTGAAGAAAATAAGTATTTGAACACCCTCCTATATCGCAAGTTCTCCCGCTTAGAAATCATGGAGGGGTCGGAAATTTTCATTGTAGGTGCATGTCCACTGTGAGAGAGAAAATCCAGAAATCACATTCTATGATTTTTTTTTTAACGATTCATTTGTGTGATACACCTGCAAATAAGTATTTGAACACCTGTCTATCAGCTAGAATTCTGACCCTCAAAGACCTGCATTTAAAAGTCCCCCTCCACTCCATCTTTTATCCTGAATCAGATGCACCTGTCTGAGGACGTTAGCTGCATAAAGACACCTGTCCAGCCCATATAATCAGTAAGACTCAAACTTGGAACATGGCCAAGACCAAAGAGCTGTCCAAAGATACCGGAGACAAAATGGTACAAGTCCACACGGCCGTAAGAAGTATATCAAGGTTCTGGCGTGCCCAAGCCAGTCTCCAGACCTAAAACCAAGAAAAAATCTTTGGAGGGACTTGAAACTCCATGTTTCTCAGTGACAGTCCAGAAACCTGTCCGATCTAGAGAAGATCTGTGTGGAGGAGTGGGCCAAAATCCCTCCTGTGTGCAAACCTGGTGAACAACTACAGGGAAATTTGACCTCTGTAATTGCAAAGAAAGGCCACTGTACCAAATATTAACGGTTGTTTTCTCAGGTGTTCAAATACTTATTTGCAGCTGTATCACACAAATAAATCTGGATTTTTGTTCTTAGATTATCTCTCTCACAGTGGACGTGCACGTACGATGGAAATTTCCGACCCCTCCGTGATTTCTAAGTGAGAGAACTTGCAATATAGCAGGGTGTTCAAATACTTATTTCCTTCACTGTAACATATATGTCTACTCGGCAATGAAATGTTTGTGCTTCTGAGTGATCTACTAACAATGACAAAAAAAATTTCAACTCTCCATGTGCTTGTGTGGGAGTCATTTTAGCGCACGGTGACAATTGGCGCTGGCCTCTCCCAGAGCAGTTTTTTTTTGGTGTGCTGTGCCAAATTTTAAACAATTTTACGTACGACGAGCAGATGCCGTATATCCAATTTCCTTGCACTCGGGTTGAGTTAAATCAAACGGCTGTTGCCTTCCCCAAACGTATCAGGGTCTTTTCCTCAGTAATATCTGTTTGCCTCTTCCACTAACACTTCCAATTCCATCTTCATTTCCGAGGTGTAAGTTCAAAACCCTCTTTTAAATACAGCAATCTCACCCACTTTTACACCTCTTGCCACAACTTGTTCAGGTTGACCACGTAATTAAGCAACAGTTGTATGGGATCTGAGTAAATGAGGCCCCTAAGACGTCCGTTTCTTCTTGCCGGCTCGTATTCCGAAACACATCAGCAGCTAATTAAACAAGATCCATAAGCGAACGGTCATAATACGACTCCTCGGCATTCATGTTAGGTCAGTGTGTCACAAGTCAATCCTAGACAGAGCCCGAACAGCACAGGACATTCACAGTCGAGGGTGGGGGCTGAACCGTTGGGGCACCTGCTGAAATCAGGCGGTTCTACGCCACATAGTGTGTGACAGAACCTGATCCACTAATATCAGCCGCGTTGCTATTCGCGTCCGGCGCAAACACACTGCTGTCCAATAATATCGTCGACTGTCACACACACACACACATGCGTCCCTCTTTAGATGCACGCTCACGCGCTGGATGTCACACGGATCTGCTCTTGTTACAGACGCACAAACCTCCCCAGCAACACATTATACAAGCTAGAACACTGTAACACACACACACTCACACGCTCACAAGTTGGCCGTGGCCGGCCGTAGTGTCCTGTTCATCAGATGCTTGAAAGGACACCCCCCGAGAGGAGTCCTTTTCACAGTAATAGCACCCGACAGCACTTTACGCTGACCCGGTGGTTCTCTCTCGCCGCGGTGAAGGGGACGGCGAGTTCTCACTTCCGCGCCAAGTGGGGGAAGGAGAGTCTTTCATGGCCGCGCCACTCCAGCGGCTGCGGGCTCGAGCGCACTCCAAAGCGCTCGCTTGGCCCTCGTCCTCCGTGGAGTGCCGGCGCTCTAATTGCGGTGAACGAGCGACGGGTAAATGGCGACCGGCGTGAAATATTTCTGATGATGTTCGGGTGGCTTGTTCTGGGGAGTGGGTGAGCACGCCGAAAGTGTTCGCAGGATGCGCAAAAATGAATAGCACGTTAATGGAGGGGTGGGAGGAAAATAATGAAAAAAAAAATGTCCACAATGTTTAATATTTGTTCGACAGAACTACAGTGAAACCGTACAGTACAAGAGGAATTCACAAAGCTACACTTTCGCCATATTTTGTGATGGCACAGCCTAATTCTGAAATGGATTCATTAATTTTTTTATTTTATTTTTTATTTATTATTTTTTCATTTCATTAATTTTTTTCCACTCAAAATTCTACACTTCTGACATTTTTTTTTAGATTTTTGCTCATTTAAATTTTTGCAAATTTTGAAAAAAAAATCCATCCATTCATCCATTTTCTTTTGCCGCTTATCCTCACAAGGGTCACCGGACTGCTGGAGCCTATCCCAGCAGTCAACAGGCAGGAGGCAGGGTACATACACCCTGAACTGGTTGCCAGCCAATCACAGGAAAAAATGGAGACAGACAACAGTCGCACTCACAATCACACCTATGGGCAATTTAGAGTCTCCAATCAATGCATATTTCTGTGTTTCATCCTAGTTGTCGTTTTGCCCCAGGATTCAAACCTTCGTCACCGGCTCCCCCGATACGGCTAAACCAGATGCGAGGCCGCTCCGACAGCATCGGATACTCAGACTGCTGACCTTTCTTAATGAAGCAATATTATGATTGATGGTAATCTCTCTGCTAATCCATGTGTGGGATCTGAATGTCTGCTACAGAGCAGTCGTCCCCCCAATCACCCCCCCCCCACCCCGTACCTCTCTTCCGAAACCACAACTACCAACAATGCATTTTAATGGTAAAGAGTCAAAACTGTTAAAAGTTGCTGTGTCCAGTCTTCATAATTTCAGTACCAGAGTATAAGTGGACACAGTAAAGAGTCATTCATATTGTTACTATCTAATCTGGATATTCATATACAGTAACGCATGTTATAACTAATAGCGGATCCCAGAGGGTCAAAAACTATTTTATTAGTGTCCACTGAAGCGCAAACGTGCTTATGATTATAAGATTTGTTCAACACTGCATTACTCATCGTTATGTGGCAATTCAAGCTCTGCTACGTTTGCATGAAGTCCATCCAGCCATCCGTTTTCTACCGCTTTTCCGGGTCGGGCCGCGGGGGAAGTAGCTTCACCAGCGATACCCAGACTTTCCTTTCCCCAGCCACTTCTTCCAGCTCTTCCGGAGGGATCCCGAGGTGTTCCCAAGCCAGTCGAGAGACATAGTCTCCCCAGCGGGTCCTGGGTCGTCCTCGGGGATATGCCGGGAACGCCTCACCAGGGAGGCGTCCGGGAGGCATCCGGATCAGATGTCCCAGCCGCCTCATCTGGCTCCTCTCGATGCGGAGGAGTAGCGGCTCGACATTGAGCCCCTCCCGGATGACAGAGCTTCTCACCCTGCGGAGGAAACTCATTTTGGCTGCTTGTATCCGGGATCTTGTTCTTTCGGTCACGACCCACAGCTCATGCCCATAGGTGAGGGTAGGAACGTAGAACGACTGGTAAATTGAGAGCTGCGCTAAGCTCCCTCTTTACAACAACGGACCAATACAAAGTCCACATCACTGCAGACGCTGCACCGATCCGTTTGTCGATCTCCTGCTCCATTCTTCCCTCACTCGTGGACAAGACCCGAAGATACTTGAACTCCTCCACTTGGGGAAGGATCTCATCCCCGACCTGGAGGGGGCTCGCCACCCTTTTCTGACTGAGGACCGTGGTCTCGGATTTGGAGGTGCTGATTCTCGTCCCAGCCACAGGCTGCGAATCGCTCCAGTGAGAGCTGGAGATCACGGCTTGATAAAGCCAACAGAACCACATCATCTGCAAAGAGCAGAGATGCGATGCTGAGGCCACCAAACCGGACCCCCTCTACGCCTCGGCTGTGCCTACAAATTCTGTCCATAAAAGTTCTGAACAAAATCGGTAACAAAGGGCAGCCTTGGCGGAGTCCAATGAAAACGAGTCTGACTTATTGCCGGCATTGCGGACCAAACTCTGACAGCGGTCGTACAGGGACCGAACAGCTCGTATCAGGGGGTTCGGAATATGAATATGAAATGTAATCCATGAGAAAATGTGTCTCTGTAAATATTTGTAACAGGCAATATTTGGCGAATAAATGACAAGGAAAACTTAGTATCTGTTGTGAGTTTGGGGGTTTGAATCCAGGCTTCATCCTTCCTGCGTTATCTTTACAAAGGCAGAATTTCAGAGTAACTTGTGCGAAGTTGCTTATTTACCAGCTTGTTGCGTGTTGTCTAAACACAGCAGAGTCAAGAACCTCCCATTACCCAGACAATGGAAAACTCAAGTCGCGAGCCTGCGGGTCTGCTCGGGATGAGGCCCGACAGCGAGCAAGTGAGGGGATCCGTGCTGGCAAAACAAGGTGTTATGTACTTATCCAAGTTTAACTAGATGCCAGCTATCGTCGGGATATCCATCTTCCTTGCTTTGACAGTCCTCGCGACTACTCATGTGTCCCCCCTCCCCCACCGGGAACACTTTGTGTATATTCTGTTGCCTCTGTGGTATTCCTCGGGTGTGCGGCCGCCAACTCAGCATCACCGCTGGACTTCATCACTCGCGATTCGGCACATCCAGGATTACGCCAGCATTCCCCCGTCGCGCTGTCATGATGCAAAATCGGCTCGGGCCAAGTGTCTCTCTCTCTCTCTCTCTCTCCTCTCTCCTCTCTCTCTCTCTCTCCTCTCTCTCTCTCTCTCTCTCTCCCTAGGCTTGTTGAGTTGCGAGAGTTGCGTTGATGTGTTTCTTGGCCCAACATCCAGACGGGACGAGCGTATTACCGAAGCCTTCAGGCATCAGGAAGATATCTTCTAGGATACTTGGAATTCCTTGTGGAAATGTTTCAGTCTGACACAGAAGGTGAACCGCAGTCCAGCCAAAGCGAGCGTTTGAAGCAGCCAGAGAGGGAGAGGTGAGCGTCGCGGCAGTCGTCTCCCCCCTCCACAACCCCCTGCGCACTCCTTCCTTTTGAGGCCAGAGCCAGCTGGATCTCCTCACAGGTTTAAAATTATGGGACAGTTATTCGGGGAAGCCTATTATGGTATGAGGCGACAACACGTTGCACTCTTCACGCACACCAACAGGGGCGATTACGCCACAGCGTCTGATAGGAATCAGGCTTTTCCAGCGTTATCGGGCCGGGAAGTGATGATGCGGTGCATTCCCGGGATGGCTAAGTGGTCAGGTTTGCCGCTCGCTTTGGACACGTGCTGCAAATATTTACCTAAAAGCGGACTGGGCCGCAATAAAGCTAAATCTCGGTTTTGCTCTCACGCTTATGAAGTCATGCTGGAGAAATAAGAAACGAGTGAAGGGATAAAAGGAATGCGGAGGGAAATGTAAAAAAAAAAAAAAAAAAAAAAAGAGTGACGGAGGCACAATTAGTCAGAGCAGTGATACATGCTGCGGCTATTCGCTTAAAAACACATTCGCTGGCCACACGGAATATTAACAGTTCGTTCAAAACGTCCTCATTTTCTAAATGAGGTCATTTTTACATCATTCGTTCCGAAGATTTATCCTGGATTTCTGGGTTACTTTGAAAGGCCGAGGCCAAAGAAGCTTCTATTGCAAAATTTGACATTTTATTCACTCACTGGTTACTTTATATTAAGTAGAACTGAACATTCCTAGAGGATCCGATAATGCTGCACGCCGGAGCGACGCGGCCATACCCGACTGAACTGTGGCAACGTGTGCGGGTTTGCGGGTGGAAATTGGTTTTCACGTGTGGCCGACTGTCGGCCGCTAGTTTTTGTTGTGATCGCCGTCAAACCGCATCGCAACGTCGCTCATGTGAAAACCAATCAAAAATTGCACATGATGAGAATTCCAGGGTCCAAATGGAAGCAAGATCCAGTTGTCAAACTGCAGCAATACAGCTGGTCCAGTATTATTATTATTATCATTTTTGGAGTAGCTCTTAACTATATTTATGTTTTCACGCTGCACGACACTGACAGCAGATCTGCACTGTTATGTGAGCAAATAAGCACTCCATTAGTCCCCTCATAGTTTGTTTTAAATCATAACACATGTTTGTTTCCCACTCGTGGAAAGACAGACAATCTCTTAAGCCTGCGTTTCTTTGTCCGCAATTTCCCCCTGATCCCAAACGGGTTTTCTTTTGCTGTCCGGGACACAACCAACCAAATCGATGTTCCACTTCCAGAGAGCAACGGAAAGAATCCTCCCGCCGTTTGCCAGTTCCCACATCTCACCTACGGTGACCCGTGAGGCAACAATGGACACATTCACTTATGATTAGCTGAAGAACATCCCGGACTTCTGCAAAGCACGAATGGATACACCGCCAGCTATTTCACCCCACCCCTCGCTAAGATGCCCTTGAAATCTTCCTTTCGGCTTGTCCCGATTAGGGGTCGCCACAGCATGTCATCTTTTTCCATCTAAGCCTATCTCGTGCATCTTCATGTCCTCACTCACAACATCCATCAACCTTTTCTTTGGTCTTCCTCTCTTCCACTCTTGCCTGGCAGCTCCGTCCTCAGCACCCTTCTACTAATATACTCACTCCTCCGCCTCTGAACATGTCCAAACCATCGAAGTCTGCTCTCTCGAATCTTGTCTCCAAAACATCCAGCTTTGGCCGTCCCTCGAATGAGCTCATTTCTAATCCTATCCAACCTGGTCACTCCGAGCGAGAACCTCAACATCTTCATTTCTGCCACCTCCTGTTCTGCTTCCTGTTGTCTCTTCAGTGCCACCGTCTCCAATCCGTACATCTTGGCCGGCCTCACCACTGTTTTCTAAACTTTGCCCATCATCCTAGCGCAGACACCTTCCACCAACTGTTTCATCCCGCTTGGACCAGTTTCTTCACTTCCTCACCGCACTCGCCATTGCGCTGTATTGTCGACCCCAAATAGTTGAAGTCGTCCACCCTCGCTCTCTCTTCTCCCTGGAGCTTCACTCTTCCCCCACCACCTTTGTCATTCATGGCCATATACTATGTTTTATTTTCGGCTAATCTTCATTCCTCTCCTTTCCAGTGCGTGCCTCCATCTTTCTAATCGTTCCTCCGCCTCCTCCCTGCACTCACTGCATATCAGAATATCATCTGCGAACATCAAGGTCCAAGGAGAATCCAGTCCAACCTCATCCGCCAGCCTACCCATTACTACCGCAAACAGGAAGGGGCTCAGAGCGGATGCCTGATCCAGCACGCCCGCGACCCTAATGAGGATGAGTGGCTCAGAAAATGGATGGATGGATCAAAATGACTGGATTCATCAAATCATTTCTGACTGGGCTCAGCAACCTTTTCGAGGCCGAGGGCTACTTCGTGAGCACCGATCGCATGAAGGGCTACGTGACCTGTTTGCGGCAAATTTCAGACTCAGTTCATTACGCGTACATAATTTTTTTGTTTTAATTTATTGTAGTAAATGACATTACAGGCATATTAAATTTTGAATTCACGTAAGCAAGTCACCTTATATGATCCTCGCGGGCTACCATTCGCTCGCGGGCACCGCGTTTGGTGACCCCTGATTTATGGCTAATAAAACCACGTAAAAAGACAACTCATTCCACTCCCTGTAGTGAGGAGAACAGTGTGCAAACGCCAAAATCTCATATTTCAAATTATTTCAATCAATGCACAAATAGCCGTGAAAATAGAAAGAGATGTGAGTGGGTTTGTGTACAAACCTTTTGGCCACGTTTACATTTCCATTCTGACTGAATTATACTAATGAGAACGGCAAAATCAATTCATGGGGGATGTGGACCACTGCAACACATCTTTGTTCTGCAAAATATTGAAGACACTTTTGAGCAAAGTACATGGCACAAGCGCAGAGCGGTTTCCTGCTCCTAACAAAGGCGCATTCAATTGTGTTTAATGGTTTGATCTCAAAATGACCCAACGATAATTCATTGTGTTTGCCTGTGTGTGATATCTGTCACTTTGACGCTCCCAGCGCTATTATAACGAGCATACGCCTGACGTCACCCACGGCTCATATTAACCCGACGGCGCTTTGTGCGCCTTAATGCGCGTGCAAAATTGCGTGTCTCCATCTTGTTGTGAGCGTGCGGGCGAGTGTGCGCGCTCGTACGGCTTTCGCGTGCGTTTCCGGCAACCAAACGACGGCTCAAGTGGTCCGCTCGCGTTCTTAATGTCCGATTATGAGCTGTTAGCCGGGGAGGGAACGCGGCGAAGGATTGGACTCGGGGAAATAACTGGAGGGCTTTGGCATCCTCATCTCCCCTCATCATCCATTTTTTTTTTAAATTGTGTGCGCAGGCTCAAGTGGCTTTGCGAAACTTCTGCTGCCCGGAGAGGAGCCGTCCATGCAGCCGGCGCACTCAATAAGCACCATTCATGACTCGCAGTATAGGCAACAACACAACTCGACATTGTGCTTTCATACGTTTACGCCGCTTGTCCCACTGAACGAGACGTGAGAAAGTAACCCGGTTTGAACCGAAATCCCATTTTTTTCGCCGAGAATTGCGCAACGGGGAGGGCAAATAGCGGCGCATTGAGATGCTTCAAAATAATGCCGCTTTCTGGGGAATCGACGTGAGACATCCCGACGACGACGCTCCCCTCACATCAAGGCTAGCACAAGATCCACGTGCGGGCGGATATCTAACCTGCCAAGCGTGTGTGTGTGTGTGTGTGTGTGTGTGTGCGCACACCCTCAGCTGTCCCCTAAGGGATACTTGCGTCTCGTCTGTGAGTCACAGGCAGAGTCTGTGTCTGTGTTTGAGCCCATCAGAACAAATCAGCTTCAACATCCCCTGCTTCACCTCGGGCATGCGAGTGCTCACAAACACACACACACAAACACACATGCACACACACACACGCTACATGCTTAGACATCCCCAGGGATATGTGCTATCCCCCCCCCCCCACCACCACCACCACCACCACCACCCCACCCCCCAACAACCCCTGGAGCTGAAACCTCTTCCCTCTCCTCCTCGCTTTTCCTTGTCGTTCCACACCGGACAACTGCGAGCATATGTTGTTCACTCGCACGGCCGAAACGTTTTCGCAACAGACAAGCCGCTATCTGTTCCGAGCCGCTCTTCTTTGTCATTTGTTGTGATTTTCGCCGCCGGTCCCCCTTTTGTTGTCGATCAAAGAAGGCCCGTCACAAATAAAGTTGTCATTTGTGCATCTGCAAGTTGTTAAAGCGTCTCCTGCCGCAAACGCTGATTGCTCCACTTTACAGCCGACAATTTTGCCTTGACAGGCAAAATCCATTCAAGTTCATGTGGTGGCCAACACACTACACAAGCGGAGAAAAACAAAGACGAGATGATTATTCATTCTTTGGGTCAATAATTTCCCTTCTTGAAACTGAAATAAAAACTACTTGACGGGACTGCGTGGAGAAGATGAAAGCCGTGCAGGCCGGCTTTGTTTGGGGTCTTGTGATCATGTGCTGGTGTATTTTATGTCAACACAAAATTGGCAATATCCTACAGAATAATACAAAATATTATGTGGGGTTATAAGCTTTCTTGCAGTTAGCGGTAGAGTCACTCTCCGTAGAACTTCGATATAAAATTGTCACATAAATGAACAAGTGAAACGACAGCACAATGGTTCAGCTGCTAAAGTCTTGGCCTCACAGTTCTGAGGTCCCGGGTTCAATCCCGACCCCGCCTGTGTGGAGTTAGCATGTTTTCCCCTTTCCCTGCGTGGGTTTTCTCCGGGCATTCCGGTTTCCTCCCACATCCCAAAAAACACACAACATTAATTGGACCCTCTAAATTGCCCCTCGGTGTGGTTCTGAGTGCGGCTGTTTGTCTCTTTGTGCCCTGCGATTGGCTGGCGACCAGTTCAGGATGTACCCCCGCCTCCTGCCCGTTGACAGCCGGGATGGGCTTCAGCACTCCAGCGACACTCGAGAGGATATGCGGCGAAGAAAATGGACGGATGAATGGGTGAAACACCAAAATGTTCACGCAAACTACCATAATTTCCGGCCTACAAACCGCGACTTTTTTCCACATGCTTTCAACCTTAATGTTTATGCGGGGATGCGGCGCTAGCGTTAGCGCACCTGGTTACAAGTCTCGGTACACATTTTGTTCTCTCGAAATTCTTTTGAAAGTCACAACCCAACTTCTGTAGAGCAAGTTGTTCTGTACAAATTCTATAGAATTGTATAGGTTTCTATAGAATTTCTATAGAAAATGTTTAGCAGGGTAACGCTAGCGCTGCACTAGCATTAAACTCTTTCTGTGTACCGAAGCTTATAACCATAATAATTGTAATAACAGTAACAACATAATAATGGATAATAATATAATGATGTAATAACATAATAACAACCTCTGTAGGCCAGGAATTACGGTATATCATTTTGGCGAAAGAAATTTTGCTGGCATAATGCTAACACAGACAGCCAAACGGAAATCAGCACAGATGCGACAGTAATTATTAACCTTTATACAACTGCCACTTTACATATCTTGAGCAGCAACATACACAAACAAAGCATAGAACAATATTGAGACATTCACTCTGCAACGTGGGAACGACGACTACTACTGGAGTATATTGTGGAATAACGTGGTACTACATTGAAAGCACAACTCAAAACAAAATTTAGACTTGCCTGTACACGGTAAAAATACATTTTTAAAATATGAATCTGCAATAGAGTAAGGACGTAAACGCTGACCCGTGTAATAATAAATTTAGCGCCGCCACCATTGTTGTTCCGACCAATGTTTGAACGAAAGACGTTAACGGTTAACAACCACCCCGCGTCACGTAAAGAGCGGAAAGGCCACGGCACTCAATCCCGCCGCCAGAGATGACCATCAATAAAATGTGTATGTCTGTCGAGAGAATAAAAGAGACTAGAACAGCCCTACACATCCCTCGCTGCACGAGTGAGGGTTAGATAAGAGGCCCTGCGCGGACTTGTGTCCTTGTTTGGAGTGCGCCTCATTGATGCATGTTGTGCAATGAAGAGCCTCTCAGGAACTATCCACTCACATGCGCACACTCTCCAAATTGGTGTCAATGTTTTGTTAGTGGAAGGAAAATGAGCGTGTTTGGTGGGTGAAATCGCCTCCCCTGGGACCTTTTCCTCGGTCGATTGTTTGCCTTTACTGATGATAATGTCCACGATGTAGACATCTGCGACTATTCCTGGCGCGCGGTCGGGAGTTTTATACGAGTTCCGCGCAGGGGAAAGTCTCTCATCCCCAAGGTTAAGCCCCGGGTTTCCGGTTTTTCCCCTCGCTGCAATTCTGCTGAGTGAGTGGAAGTCACTTTTGGCTCCCTCCCCGCGCCTTGGTTGACTCACCGGGCAAACAGGGTGTTTGTTCGCATACGTAGCGGGAGGGTGGGGGGGTGGGGGTATCCTTTGTGCGTATGAGGCGTCCTCACGGTGCGGTGGCACGGTGCCACTTAAGCACATTAGCGAAGGGAAACACTCGGTTTGCCTGGCTTAACCATCCACTAATAATTGGATCAGCATGTGTCCAATGAGGCCCGGGCCACAAACTAATGTCCTAATTGGATTAGAGAGTGTGGCCGTGTATTTTTGTGTGCGTGAGGGTTTCCCTGGCTCACCGCGTGGATAGCAAAGTAGCTGGAGAGTAAGACGTGCGTGCGACGTCACTCGCCGGGACACGTGTCCGTTTGGCCTTTTGCGACCGATGACAGGTATTTTCCTGCCGAGCGGGAGATTCCGTGAGCAACGGGGGGGGGGGGGGGGGGGGGCGTCACAAAAGGACAATTGCGAGAGATACGGAGAGGAAAAGCTTTATTTAACTGACAGAAACACGCTGATAATTAGTCTGGAGAGAGAGGTGGAAAAGCTGTGTGGGGAAAAAAAAAAGACTGAGGATTACATAACTCACAAAGCAGTGACATTTTACTGAGAGCCTTGAATTTTTTTTTTATGTGCAGTTTTTAATCAAATGAGACCAAAAGCAAAATATTAAGACCGAATAGAAAAACGCAAATGATGCCACGACAGTCTCGGCTCGCTAAAGAAGAACAAATACATTGGCAACGTGAACAGCGGCGACGCCGTCGTCCCAATTCTTCAGACTTGTGCGTGTGAAAGGATCTTTGTTTATAAAGTACGTGTGCGATGTGACTGGCCGGCGACCAGTCAAGGGTGTAGTCTACAAGTATCTCTCACCAGAAGCCAGACGGGGTCGGGTTTAGTTCACCGGCGACCGATGGGGAAACTGGATTGCAGGATTAGAAAATTGCCCAGATAAAAGTTGTAGAGTTCCGTGGTCGAACCGTTGACATTTATTGCCTTTTCCATTATATCCTAAGAAATTGTGTGAGGTCTCACTGTCGCTGGCGGTGTTCCGGGCAACTCCCACCGGAAGGAGACCCCGGGGATGACCCAGGACTCGCTGGAGAGAATCTTGTCTCTCGGTTGGCCTGGGATCCTCCCGGAAAAGCTGGATGAAGTGACCGGGGAAAGGGAAGTCTAGGGATCCCTATTAAAACTACTTCCCCCGCGACCCGACCTTGGTTAAGCGGTAGAAGATGACTGAATGAACAAAGACATGCGTGAAATGCTGAATGACATGGTAGACCACCCTCCCTCAGACCAGGGAACAGATTATCAAGTGGATCTTAATTTAAGCGGCATAAAGGAGAAACATCATCAAGGCCTACAGGCAAATCCAATTTACATTCTGTTAAGAATTTCACATCCTGTCCAAGTAAGAAAGGTTAAACAACCACAGTATAGCCAACAGTTTTTTGTATTGTGGTTTTCCGGTAGTAACTACTTTCCAAGCACATCTAGCAGTGTGAGCTGCCAAAAAAGTCTGATAAATGGCTGAAATGAGGATTTAACACATCGGCGTTTCTTCTCATTCAGTATATTTCCCAAGCTGCGATTAACATGAAAATTTCACCAGGTGTTCGGAACAACCCAAGTAATCAATACAAACAAAAAAGTAGAAATAAAATTGTGTGAAATGATGTGAAATAATACTGAGAAAAAGGTTTGAACACACCACACATGGCCAATGATTCTGCTTTATTACTTACCAAGATGGCAGAAGATTGCATCTGTCCTTCAATAATGTGGTTTTCCAGTCCCATTTGCCGAAAAGCAACCCCATACCATCCTGTTTCCATCCCCAAACTTCCCTTTTGGTATTGCGTGTTTAAGGAGATGTGCAGTGACATTTCTCCTTCAAACATGGTGGGCATTATGCCATCCAAACAGTTACTGTTTGCTCTCATCAGACCACACTATATTCTCTCAGTACTTAACAGTTATTCAGCAAACTTTAAAAGAACTTTGATGTGTTTTTTTCCCAGCTATGTAGTCTTGTGTGGTGTGGTGTGTGTGTGTGTGTGTGTGGGTGTGTGCATACAGGCAATGCCAGAGGAGAGCGTTACTCAGTCTTCCTTGTGACATCCATCCATCCATCCGTTTTCAGCACCGCTTATCCTGGTTAGGGTCGCAGATCGCTGGAGCCTATCCCAGCTGACTTTGGACAAAAGGAGGACTACACCCTGAACTGGTCTGCAGTCAGTCACAGGGCACATGTATACATGGAAAACCAGTCAGAGCCTTGTGACAGTAACTGCTGATTCAATGTCTTTTTGAAGCTCTCTGGCTCTTGGACAACTTTTCTGTTTATTCTTTACACTCCTCTGTCAGATACTTGCAAAGAGCACCGACTCAACTTTATGGTGGTGTGTTTGTCTTTCTAGTTACGTATTGTGTCCCCAACTGTGCTCACTGGAATGTTCAGAAGCTTAGATACGCACCCGTGACCAATGCCATCATTATTTTTAATTGCAAAAAATAGTTTATGATGATCTTGAGACAGCCATTTGCTTTATTGGTAGAGTTCTTTGATTATTGGTACATTTTAGGTGTTGTCTTGGCTTCCCATGCTGTTTTTGCATCTTCCTTTCTTCATGTTCTCAATACTTTTTCCGTGTGTCATTTCACATTCCATCCATCCATTTTCTTTGCCGCTTATCCTCACAAGGGTCCCCGGGAGTGCTGAAGCCTATCCCAGCTTTCAAAGGGCAGGAAGCGGGGTACACCCTGAACTGGTTGCCAGCCAATCACAGGGCAAATAGAGACAAACAGCTGCACTCACAATCACACCTAGGGGCAATTTAGAGTGTCCAATTAATGTTGCATGTTTTTGGGATGTGGGAGGAAACCGGAGTGCCCTGAGAAAACCCACGCAGGCACAAGGGAGAAGATGCAAACTCCACACCGGCGGACCCGGGATCGAACCCTGGACCTCAAAACTGTGAGGCCAACGCTTTCCAGCTGAATCATCGTGCCACTGTCTCACATTTTTGGACATAATTTAATTCCTGAACTTATTTGTTCTGCTTTCTTTAAATGTACGGATGACTCCGCTTGTTCCCAACACCTGCTGAAATTGTCAGGTCAACAGCACCGTTGGAAGTATATTTGGTGAGAAAAATGGTAATGTGCTAAATACTTAATATAGCCGCTACATCTAGATTTTTCATCCTCAGGGGGATCTGACGTCGTTCAGATGCACATCTTCTACGACCCCAACCCAACTCACTATAGAATGAATAAAGAACAAAGTATAGCTCGAGAAGAAAAATGTACTCAATGCCGCCTCTAATATTTGCACGGATGTTTCTGAAAGGACAGCCTGTTCATCGCATATGTAATTAAACTTGTTTTAATTAATCCTATGGGAATGAGTCCCCTGTGACCGTCATATCAGTCAAAGTTTTGAAGACCCTGGAAAATTGCAGGCAAAATAGATAAAATAAAAAAAATATTTATGGCTATCCGTAAAAAAAATCTGTCAAATGCTCAGCGACAGGCTAGCCACCAACCAATCTACAGCTAGGTTATTCCACGTGGAAGCAGAAAGGGGATGAAAATACATTCTGGCTAACTCTCACCAGACAAAATACAGAAAGACGTCAGAATTTAGTTTATTCCCGAGTTTGCATGTGTAGGTGTGTGACTGGGGGGTGGGATGCGGAATGTGCCAATCCATAAGCAATATCGACAGGAAAAAAAAAAATACTGTTTCTCAACCGGAAAGAGCATTGGAGGAGAAACGCTCAAACTGAATGTCCTCACAGCAGTTCAAACACAAAAATACACACATACACACACGCAGATACAGGAAATACACACACCCTCACAGCATGCGAGCGCAGATGTCAATACCGAATACGAGCACCAAAAATATTTAGCTATCCACTGAGTGGGAGCCAGGGCTAAAAAAATAAAAACCTGCTCCAAAAATGTCTAAACTTGAAATAAGCTACTATTTTTACCATGTCATCTAACAATTGTACTCAACAGTCATGTTATGAAGTATTTAGTTGCGATAATTGGTGATAATTAGTGTGCCATAGGTGTGACAGAAGAATTTAAGGTGGAGGTGGGACTGCATCAGGGATTAGCTCTGAGCCCCTTCCTGTTTGCTGTGGGAATAGATAGGCTGACAGGTGAGGTTAGACTGGAATCCCCTTGGACCATGATATTCGCAGATGATATTGTGATATGCAGTGAGTGCAGGGAGCAGGTGGAGGAACAATTAGAAAGATGGAGGCATGCAGTGGAAAGGAGAGGAAAGAAGATGAGCTGAAGTAAAACAGAACATATGTGCGTGAATGAGAGGGGCGGAGGGGGAGGAGGGAAGCTACAGCAAGAAGAGATGCCGAGGGTGGACGACTTTAAATACTTGGGGTCAACAATACAGAGCAATGATGAGTGTGGTAAGGAAGTGAAGAAACGAGTCCAAGCGGGGTGGAACAGTTGGCGGAAGGTGGCTGGTGTTCTATGAGACAGAAGAGTCTCCGCCAGGATGAAGGGCAAAGTTTCTAAAACAGCGGTGAGGCCGGCCATGATGGACGGATTAGAGACGGTGGCACTGAAGAAACAACAGGAAGCTGAACTGGAGGTGGCAGAAATGAAGATGTTGAGGTTCTCGCTCGGAGTGACCAGGTTGGATAGGATTAGAAATGAGCTCATTAGAGGGACAGCCAAGGTTGGATGTTTTGGAGACAAGGTTCGAGAGAGCAGACTTAGATGGTTTGGACATGTCCAGAGGCGAGAGAGTGAGTACATTGGTGGAAGGGCACTGAGGATGGAGATGACAGGCAAAAGAGTGGAAGAGAGGAAGACCAAAGAGAAGGTTTTTGTAAGGGAGGAGAGTGGGTGTTAGAGAGGAAGATGAACAAGATAGCTTTAGATGGAACAAGATGACACGCTGTGGCGGCCCTTAACGGGAAAAACCGAAAGGAAAAGAAGAAGAATTGGTGAAAGATGATAAAAAGGACGCGGGGATCTAGCATGTTGCTGGAACTCATGCGTCGACTCGGTTCAACCATTTGAATGTGATTGTGGAACGGAATGCGTATCCTGCTGGTGCCACTGAAACCCTACTATTTAGTATCGGTACCACTGAAAAAAAAAAAAAAAAAAAAAAAGACTTGATCTGCACCTTATTGATTCCAGACCTGTTGCACAAACATCAGTTGTCATGAAGGAGAAACTGGTTCTGCCTTCAAGATCATCCAACCTTTACTATTGAGTGAGAATCTGTTGCGGATGGTTGTTTCATAATCCAGCATCTTATCGGTGATGGCCTACTTCTCAAACGGGGCCCGGTTTATGCGCTTAGCTAGCACCTCGTTGGATGTTGTGGTCAATGATGCTGGAGCGCCACAAGGAAGTGTGTTCTTCCCGTTTCGCTTCACCTCTGACTTTCAGTCCAACGCTGGATCATGCCACTTGCAGATCTTCTCTGATGACTCACACTTACTCACAATATCGGTGCGGCAATAATCATTAAATCCTCAACACAAGTAAAACTGACTCATTCAGCTTTGCGAACAGAGAGAAAAAAAAGAAAGATTTATGCCGGGGCGCACGATTCATTTATATGACAAATCCCGACCATTTGTTTTCATTGATATGTGCAATAAATATCATGCATCCTAACATACATAAGATACACGGTTTATATTACTATTCATACTACTGAATTTGTACTCAACGTTCAAACACATCTTTCAATGTGCAATATTATGTATTCCTCATATTACACACAACAGTTTCAAAGACTCTATGCATTGGGTGTATTATTAATTTGACATTCTCTCGAAAAAATATGTCTTTCCAGAAGCCCGCACTGCCAACGTGCCATGGATGATCATTTTCCACAGCAACAGTAGATTTCTTTTACTGCTTCTTCAATGCTTCTCTTTGTATTTCATTTTTACTTTGTCGGTTGTTCCTTTCTTACAAGTGCGTATTTGTGAATATTGCTGCCCTGACAATCTCATTTCCCCCATGGAATGAATAAATTATCTGTTCATCCATCCATTCATTTATCAATCTATCCAGCCATCCATCTATCTATCTATCGGCCAAGTGGATAGCACAACTGCCTCAGAGTCGAGATGTCCTAGGTTTGAATCTCAGCTTTGGCCCTTGTTTTCATGTACTACTTGTGGTGGCGTGGGTTTTCTCTGGGTATGCCAGGTTCCACCCAAATTACACCAACCCCCTGAAAAAAAAACCATGCATCTCTGTAAGCGTTGTGTGAGGAGATAAAAGCAAAAAGTACTTCACTATTTATATAGTAGTACAGCAAAGAAAATAAGTATTTGAACACCCTGCTATATTGCAAGTTCTCCCACTTGGAAATCATGGAGGGGTCTGAAAGTTTCATCATAGGCGCATGTCCACTGTGAGAGAGATAATCCAAAAAGAAAAATCCAGAAATCACAATGTATGATTTTTTTTAACGATTTATTTGTGTGATACAGCTACAAATAAGAATTTGAACACCTGAGAAAACCAATGTTAATATTTGGTACAGTCGCCTTTGTTTGTAATTACAGAGGTCAAACGTTTCCTGCAGTTGTTCACCAGGTTTACAGACACTGCAGGAGGGATTGTGGCCCACACCTCCACACAGATCTTCTCTAGATCAGTCAGGTTTCTGGGCTGTCGCTGAGAAACACAGAGTTTCAGCTCCCTCCAAAGATTTTCTATTGGGTTTAGGTCCGAAGACTGGCTAGGCCACGCCAGGACCTTGATATGGTTCTTACGGAGCCACTCCTTGGTTTTCCTGGCTGTGTGCTTCGGGTCATTGTCCTGTTG
This sequence comes from Syngnathoides biaculeatus, assembly GCF_019802595.1. Taxonomy (NCBI): domain Eukaryota; kingdom Metazoa; phylum Chordata; class Actinopteri; order Syngnathiformes; family Syngnathidae; genus Syngnathoides; species Syngnathoides biaculeatus. Next base: position 7,546,454 of record NC_084644.1, read on the forward strand.
AAAGACCCAACCGCGACCCATCTTCAATGTTCTGACTGAGGGAAAGTTCCCCAAAATCTCACAACACATGGCCGCGGTCATCTTCTCCTTAATCCAGTGCTGTCGTCCGGTCCCATGTGCAGAAAAACTCCCCCAAAGCGTGATGCCTCCACCCCCATGCTTCACAGTAGGGATGGTGTTCTTGGGATGGAAATCATCATTCGTCTTCCTCCAAACACGGTTAGTGGAATTATGACCAAAAAGTTCAATTTTTTTTACCAAGGTGTCTTTATGCAGCTAATGACCTCACACAGGTGCATCTAATTCAGGACAATACATGTAATGCAGGTGGACTTTTAAAGGCGGACAAACAGGTCTCTGAGGGTTAGAATTCTAGCTGATAAACAGGTGTTCAAATACTTATTTGCAGCTGTATCACACAAATCATTAAAAAAATCATACATTGTGATTTTTGGATTTTTCGTTTTAGATTATCTCTCTCACAGTGGACATGCACCTATGATGAAAATTTCAGACCCCTCCGTGATTTCTAAGTGGGAGAACCTGCAAAATAGCAGGGTGTTCAAATACTTATTTTCTTCACTGTAGCGTCACAGAGAATACATTAAGTTGGGGAAGAAAATACACCGATGCTTGCGGGCAATATTTGGCGCATTATCATTGGTCAATGGGGAGTACGTATCAGTTGTACTGATTTTCCAGTGGATTGGCTCTCTCGGATACACCAGACTCGAATTAGCCCCAGAGAAATTTTGCATTTGAGCAGATGATTTGCAAACATTGCTCCTCATTGTGTGGGTACACGCATGTGAGGGAACGCGCTCAGGTTGTACATTCAAGCGCCGCGTCTGGCTTGTTTCCGCAAATGTGTCGTGGCACACTGATTAAACATGCAGAACCCTCGATCGAAGCGCGCACCACGAAGTAACGTCCCGCTGTGGGGAACTTAAAGTCAAGGCCTCGTCTGGAGATCACAATTACGACTCTGCGCATGTTAGATTTTAATAAGATTACCCGGAAAGATGTCCATGTCAAGGTTACTATGACCACAATGCCGGCAGCCACTACTACACAGGCGTACGGTTGGGAAAATATTGAATTATTATTTAAATGTGATTTCATCTTACATCTGCGAGAAACGCATAACCCAAACATGACGGTTGCCGGTTGAAGTACCGTAACGCTGCACTGTCGTCCTGAAGGCTGACAAATTAGATCCCCAAAGACATATTTTTATACGATTTCATTCATTTGTCTATCAATTTTTATCTGTGTGCGGTGTTGTAACACTTGAACTTCCCAGCTCGTCGAGAACCCTCGGCGCACACCCACGCGAATATATACGCACGCACGAGTTTTACAACCACCTCAGTTACGCACCGCAAATGCTATCAGGCAGCCGGGCTGAACCAATCAACGGAGGAAGGGTGATAAAAGAGGAAGTTGGTGTGGTCACACAGCGTCTGCTCATCATCTCGCACTGACAGAAATAGCTCCATCAGTAAGTAAACAACACATCCCATTCATGAAAAAAAATAAAAATAAAAAAAAACACCACTGGCCGCCTCCTCCCGTACGGACTAAAGGGAGAGATAAAGAGACGATCGATGCAAAAAAAAAAGATGGAAAAATAGACTCAGCCTCAGCAAAGACTAAGGAGTGGCGAGGGAGGTGAAATTGGTGCGAGAAAGTAAACTTTGGCGCCGCTGATGACATCACTTCCTCCTCTGCGCTGCTTCCAGTTTGGTTTGGAAAACACCAGAAATTGACGTCACGCGGTGAGACACCACTTTCCGTCTCTTACTCAGTAAGTCGCACGCGGGTCTGTGTTCGCGTGTGTGCTATCGCAGACGTACATACATAGTAACAACAATGTAACGCAGCACGGTGCACATCCTCGAGCTCTGACGGGAGTCGCCAGCTGTTTTCCGGCCCGCTGACTGCGCCGTGACACAAAGAGCGCTTTCCACTCACACACACACACACAATAAAACAAAGACACCACGCATTAACCGCGTGAAGCCAGATAAGGAAATTGTCAAGTTATACAGTGCAGTAAACACGCGTGCATAAGAGGAAGTGATGCAAGCTGCAGTGGAAGGTCTAATTTTAGTCAAAGCGGAAGTGTCCATCTCACTTCTCTTTCCAGGATTAACACATACGCAAAATAGAGATGCGGACGCGTAAACGTGAGAGCAATCAGTGAAAGTGCACGCTTCCCCGCCGCAGCGACCCACGCAGTCTTCCACTGGTGTTGCCCACACCACTGGAAGAACCGAACACGCTCTCCACTGGTTGTTAAACAAAGACGCACAAGTGTAGGCAACAGACTTCCCTATTTTTTTTTTTTTTATAGAGTCAAAATAAAGTTCGTCATGGCAAACACCGCATTGCTATTTATTACTTTTGTTAGTCTCGACACCTGGTGGTGATAAAACTGTGTCATTGCAGTCCTTGTGTCATATGATTGTCATGGCAATGAGGACAGAGTGGGCGTTCTCTCACTTCCATTTACATCATGAGACGACAGGATGGAAGCAGCGGGTGAGAGGAGAGTGGGTGGCGTTATCGCTACCTTGACCATACCCGACCGCAACGGAACCCAGAGGTGCCAGAGATTGTGAACGGTGACTTCCAGTTGCACCCGAACACGTACGCGGATCTGTGAGAAAGCGGAAGCTTTCATTTCGGCCCTAAAGGGACATGAAAAACAAACAAAAAACTAATAACTGTTTTCTCATTACAATGACAAAGTTCCTCATTGTAATGAGAAACTTTGAAAAAAAAAATGGCAGGAAAACGAATGTTGCCTTTCCAGTATATTATTGTTCTGTATAGTTTTGGCTGCCTTCAGGGACCCATCAAAAACCTGTAGGTGTCAGGTATTTAACATACGTCGAAAACTAGTCTGGTGACGTTTTGATTTACATTGGTTATCGTCAAGAAATTTAATGACATTTAAAATCAAACCTTACTAACTTATTCATTGTAATGAGAAACTTACTCATTGCAATGAGTAACTTACTTGCTCATGAGTAAGTTACTCAGTAGGTTTCTCATTGTAATGAGTAACTAGTCCACTGCATGTGTGCATGTATAAAAGACCCTTATTCCTTATTCAGGAAGCTACCGCTAGTAGGTAAATAAGCTATGACTACCTGAACGCAGGAAGCTACCGCTAGCAGGTAAATAAGCTACAACCCATAGGTAGCCATTTTTCGACACTCTCATTGTAATGAGTATCTTATTTACTCATTACAATGAGAAAGTTACTCATTACAATGATAAAGTTACTCATTAGAATGGGAAACCAGTTAGTTTTTTTTTTTCCAATGTCTCTTTAGGGGCTCCATACGGGCCATATTGTACATTGGCCAAAAATATGAATACAAGACTTTTATTTTGGTTTCCATTTCCCCAAAACTGGACTCAGAGATCTAAGATGTTCTCTATCTACAAAAAAGGTATATTCCCTCAAGTAGTGTTCCCAAATGTGTGTAAATCTGCTTAGTAGACATTTCTCTTTTGCCAAGATAATTCAACTTGCCCGCAAGAAAAGGCTACTCGATTGGGGGCATTCACGAGAGCCGGGAAACCCGTCAGTATCTGGTGTGTCCATCACTTGCAACAAATCTCATTTACATGGAAGAGATCCGGTTGTTGATTGTGAAATGTTGCAATAACTGGTTTCTCATGACAATGGAAAAAGTTCCTCATTGTCATGAGAAACTTTGAAAAAATGGGAGGAAAACGAATGTTGCATTTCCAGTATTTTGTTGTTCTGTACACTTTTGGCTGCCTTCAGGGACCCATCAAAATAGTGACACCACAAAAACTTGTAGCTGTTGGGTATTTAACGTACGTCAAAAACTAGTCTGGTGACGTTTTGGTACACATTGGTTACAGTAAAGAAATTTAATGACATTTAAAATGAAACTCAGACCTTGAAAATGTTCTTTTTAGCAAAATGCAACAATGAAGGATCCAGACAAGTGCATAATAACATTTGTTATTGCTTTCCAACCACTGATGATCCTGGAAATGCTGTTTAACGTATACTGGAAGTTGGAATTGTACTGCGCTATTTAAAAAAATATATATATATTGTCAACCATGACTTCTGGACAAGGAAAGTAGCTTAATTGCTAGGAATTTACACTTATTAACTTCCCTACAATGTTCTGTGTGAGAACCCTAAAAATCGACCCATCATGCACCCGTCAGACGACTTTGGCTGTTATTAATATTTTATAGCTAGTTTTGAACAAATTCAAGGTAGCAAAACTACTCGCTAGCTTTTGGAAGACACACAAAATGACGTGGAGGATCAGATCTGGAAGGAGGCCTTGAGTTTGACACCTATTTAATCAGATATCTTTTCTAAAAATGGAAAAATGTAATTGAAAACAACAAGATGGAATCCTGGCTGAAGGCTGAACATAACAGGCAAGTACAAAGGCATCGCATAATAATGTGCTCTAATACAACTATGAAGAAGAAACATTGACTACGCACAACAACATTCTTTCTCCACCCTAACTTTCTGGAGGAAAGCATCTGCTCCAAGATTCAGACAAGAGGTCAGAAAACAGACGAGTGTCCACTGAGTATTTTCCCAGGAAAAGCGCAGCAAACAGCCAAGTCTGAACTTGAACTCATTATTCGTGTCCAATGTACACATTGTTCCGATTTTGAACTCGTTTTTTTGTGTACGATGGGAAAAAGAATCCCGGGTGGGGACACGCTTTCACCAAATTGTACTCGACAGACTGACTTTTTTTTTTTACCACTTGGAATTTGTCCATCCATCCATCCATCCATCCATTTTCTGAGCGGCTTATCCTCACAAGGACTGCGAGAGTGCTGGAGCCGATCCCAGCTGTCATCGGGGAGGAGACCCGGTACAGCCTGAACTGGCTCCCAGCCAATCGCAGGGCACATCGAGACAGGCAACAGTCGGACTCACAATCACACCTACGCGCAATTCAGCGTCCCCAATGAGTGCATGTTTTTGGGATGTGGGAGGAAACCGGAGTACCCGGAGAAAACCCACACAGGCATGGGGGAGAACATGCAAACTCCACACAGGCAGGACTGGGATTTGAACGCCAATCCTCAGAACTGTGAGGCCAAGGCACTCACCAGTTGCCCCACCGTGCCGCCGTTTGGATGTTGTGTAAAATGTAAATAAAAACAGATATACAATAAGCACTGGGGAGCTTTCTAAGTAGAATATATTCTGATTCTTGCTTGATTTACAAATTCAATTGCTCATCAGTCCGGGGTCTCCGTTGCCATATTTTGCACTTCATAATGTACAACCAATTTTCTATGGGGGGCATGTTTGGGGGTGCTGGTATCCTAGTCTAATTCTTTTAATATAAACCCACACTGTTGTAAAACCCCCAGAACGGTGTTTAGCATTATCTTGCTCAATTAAGCAGGGACATCCCTGAAAAAGACGTTACATATGTGGCAGCACATATTCCTCCAAAACCTTTCCGCATTAATGGTGCCTTTTAAATTATATAAAGTTTATATGTGTGCAGGTTATCAATGCCTCGGGCACTGGGACTAGGCCTAGGCCTAGGAGTAGGAGTAGGACACTCCCATACCGCTACAGATGTTGGATTTTGAATTTTGGTCCTTTTCCTCTTGAGCCCGCAGGACACAACGTCAATGATTCGCAAAAACAATTTGAAATGTGGACTCGTCAGACCACAGTCCATTTGAGTCCGGCTCGGGACCCGCAGGAGCCGGCGGCGGCGTTTTCTTTGCTGTTGACATGTGGCTTTCGCTTTGTTTTCACTTGCATTTGCAGCTGTAGCAATGGACGGTGTTAGCTCACAATCGTTTTGATTAAGTGTTCCTGAACCCCCCCCCCCGAGGCGAGAGCCTTTACACAACGATCCCGTTTTTAACGCGGCGCCGCCTGAGGGTTTGAAGCTCCTGGACGTTCATTGTTTGTTTTCGGCCTTTGGGGCTTACGCGCAGAGATTTCTCCTGATTCTCTGAAACTTTTGCTGGACCGTAAATGATGAGATCCCTAAATTCCGTGCAGTAGTACCTTGATAAACGATCTTAAAAAATGTTGTACTATTTGCTCACACAGTTTTTCACTCAGTAGTAAACTACGCTCAACCCTGCTTGTGAAGAACTGACCTTTTTTTTTTTTTTTTTTTTTCAAAATTCCTCAAATTTACCGCCGTATTTGTAACGCAGTTAAAGCATCAAATTCAAAACGAGATATTTGTAAAAAAAAATTGTAACAATAATAGTAATGTCTTTGAGTTGAATACAGATCGCAAAGGGTTTTCAAATCATTGCATTCAGTTTTTATTTATGTTACTTTGGAATTCGGGTTTCTTAAAAGTAAAAAAAATATACAAGTACCACTTTTGGTCCGATGTTGCATTGCCATCATTAAGATTTTCCTTTTTGACTTGCTAAATTTTATGAACTGCTTTAAATCGGTTTTGGCTTGTTTTGTACGGTGTTCGTTCAATTTCTACAGTTTTGGACTTTTATGAAATTTTCCGTCCAACTCCTCAAGTTCTTCTACCGCCGCGCCATTTGAATTCTGCACGGCGTTGACTGCGGAGAAGTCGCTCCCGTGGTATATTATCAAGAGCGGCCTAGAAATGTCAAAAACATGACATCCCTTTCAGCAAAATGAATTAATATTCAAATACAAAAGGGATATAATGACAAAGAGCAATCTCATACTTGTATCTTCTTAGCTCAACTACAATGTCATTACCGTAACCATGACAACAAGACATGACATTAAGGAAGTTGCACCCTTACGACTCTTCTAAACTGTTTTTCTTAGAGCTTAGAAGAAGTTCTTTTTAAGGCTTTTAAAGGACTTGTACTTAGTTCCGTTTTTTTTTTTAATGAAGAAATGTATTTTCTGTGCTTGTTTAGTGCAACAGATAGTGGAAACGTATCCTCACCCGACCCGGTCATAACTCTCTCTCTCTCTCTCACACACACACACACACACACACACACCACACACACACATACACAGTGCAAGGGCCAATCTTGAGGCGTACCCCTGGGGGGGCTAATGGACAGACTCACTCATCCTGATACAACCCCCCCCCCCTCCAAGTCATCTTCCATCGAGACCACCCCTCATTTTTTTCTCCCCACTCTACTAGTATTTTCCACCCCAGTGGAAAGACAGAAGGGTGGGCGTGTGGCAGAGCGGGTGACTACAGTGCGCACGGGAAAATGGGTCAGATATAGGAAGAGATCACGGGGGGCGGAGGGGGTGGGGGTGCGACCACCAACGACTAGGATGTGCTCAAGGCGAGCTCTGTGTGTGTGTGTGTGTGCGAGGTGGTGGGGGGGGGCGGGGGTTGCTCGGTACTGGCATCCCTTTCAGGCACATGCCTCTCGTGTCTCTCGTTCAAACACAACATTTTGATTTTTTTTATTTTCATTTTTTTTAACAAACCTTTTATGCCTCAAACCTGAGCGCCTGTAGAGTAAAAAGTAAGTAGCAGCTAAAAGGGACTCATTTTGGTCATCCTGCTCAGTAACATACAAATTTAAAAGTCAAAACGTTTTTGTTTTTTTTGTTTTTATACGACGCATCTATTTTGGCACCTGTTTTAAAAGCGTCACACACGTTGGTGCGCGCGTGGGCGTCTTTGTTGCGTGCGATAGTGACTCCGCGAGCGTTTGTGTGAACAGTGGTGATGCATCGGGGACAGTTGCGTGTTTTGGCACACAACATGGCTGCGGATGGAGTTGTCATGGCGACTTTTAGGACTGCGCCATGGTGACTGTGAATGAGGGCCGCACGCAGACATGCACAACTGTCTTTAAAAAAAATTTATTTAAAGTCAACTATGTCAAAATAAAAAAAAAAAATTAACTGGTGGACTGTAGGAAGTCTTATGACCCAGTTTTGGAGACACAAATGAATCTATTGTTAAAGATGTCTCACTACTGTTGACCCACATAATAAGGGTGTTTCATTTCGAAATTTGGACATAAATTACTCTGACCTAAATGGGAAGTTTATAGTCATCAGATTGACTGGCAGGCTTCAGCCCGCTACTTGTTTCAAGTATTCTGGTTACTATCGGCATTCAGTGCAATTTAATCATTTAGGATACAGTACTTCTACTATAGCACTACCAGAGACAACAACTATACGAAAGCAAGAGTAAATTATGTTGGAATATTTTGAAAGTAAAAAGCAGCAGCAACTTGGGGTCAACAATACAGAGCAATGGTGAACGTGGTAAGGAAGTGAAGAAACGGGTCCGAGCGGGGCGGAACAGCTGGCGGAAGGTGTCTGGTGTGTTATGTGACAGAAAAGTCTCCGCAAGGATGAAGGGCAAAGTTTATAAAACTGTGGTGAGGCCGGCCATGATGTACGGATCAGAGATGGTGGCACTAAAGAGACAACAGGAAGCAGAACTGGAGGTGGCAGAAATGAAGATGTAGAGGTTCTCGCTCGGAGTGAGCAGTTTGGATGTCGTGAGGGAGGACATGAGGACAGTGGGTGTTGGAGAGGAAGATGCACGAGATAGGCTTAGATGAGAGGAACTGTGGTACTGCATGTGTAAGTCTGGTGTGGCGGAGAAATATGTTAGAATAGTACAGGACATGTATGAGGGCAGCAGAACAGCGGTGAGATGTGCTGTAGGTGTATCAGAAGAATTTAAGGTAGAGGTGGGACCCCTTCATTTTTGCGGGAGTAACGGATAGGCTGACTGATGAGGTTAGACTGGAATCCCCAGGGAGCAGGCGGAGACACAATTGGAAAGATGGAGGTACGCACTGGAAAGGAGAGGAATGAAGATTAGCCGAAGTAAAACAGAATATATGTGCGTGAATGAGAAAGTTGGAGGGGGAAGAGTGAGGTTACAGGGAGAAGAAATAGCGAGGGTGGACGACTTCAAATATTTGGGGTCAACAATACAGAGCAATGGAGAGTGTGGTAAGGAAGTGAAGAAACGGGTCCAAGCAGGTTGGAACAGCTGGCGAAAGGTGTCTGGTGTGTTATGTGACAGAAGAGTATCCGCCCGGGTGAAGGGCAAAGTCTCACCTATGATGTACGGGGTTAGAAACTGACAACGGGAAGCGGAACTGGAGGTGGCAGAAATGAAGATGTTGAGGTTCTCGCTCAGAGTGAGCAGATTGGACAGGATTAGAAATGAGCTCATTAGAGAGACAGCCAAAGTCGGTTGTTTTGGAGACAACGTTAGAGAGAGCAGACTTCGATGGTTTGGACATGTTCAGAGGCGAGAGAGTGAGTATATCGATAGAAAGGGGGGTGAAGATAGAGCTGCCAAGAAAAAGAGTGAGAGGAAGACCAAAGAAAAGGTTGATGGATGTTGTGAGGGAGGACATGAGGAAAGTGGGTGTTAGAGAGGAAGATGCACAAGATAGGCTTAGATGGAAAAAGATGACACGCTGTAGCGACCCCTAACGGGATAAGCTGAAAGGGAAAAAAAAAGAAGATTTTCTTTATTATTCTTCCATAAAAGTGGGTCACGACTCATAGCGTCGCAACAACAGGAAAATGTGGGTCCCACTCCCACAGTTTCGAACCAGATGCCAACTGAGCGGAAGTCTAACACGATATTCTCACATCAATGTTCCTCACGAATAACAATGGTGGTGAAGAGCAAGACGCAACAGAGGTCAAAGAACTTTTCACACTTTGACCGCAACCCGTCGTGACATAGACACTCCCAGCCACCCCCACAATACACAGGCCGCACTCCGTCAACCCGTCACACACATTAATGCTCTGACATCATGGCCGAGAGGAGCGTTGTGCAAGAACAGCTGTCTTGGAGTTACCACCAAGAGTGTGTGACGCAACGGTGTGGGTCAGCGTGAGTGTGGGTCAGATTTTGAATGTGCGCAGCTACTGCATGAGACTCGGCCCGCGCGGTGGCGGTGCGGTCGGCGTGGGAGAGATGAGTCACAAGGTCGGGCAGAAGTTACATTTCGGTGTTTGGGGAGGAAGACGAAGACAGATAAACAGAAACCCGTAGGAGAAAACACAAACCAATAACAAGTCGCAGAGGAAAAAAAAATGCAAAAGAGATACTTTTTCTTCCTAAAATAACATTTTTCTAATTCTTGTGACTGTACAAGTAGATTGTGGTTAAAAGAGTAGTGCCCCGTTTGTTGTGGTGGTGACCTCCGCCTATAACAGTGGTTCTCCAACTTTTTGCACCTAACACTTCGAGCCCCATCATCCATCCATTTCCCGAGCCGCTTATCCTCACAAGGGTCTCGGGAGCGCTGGAGCCTATCGCAGCTAACTTCGGGCGAAAGGCGGACTACACACTCGACTGGTCGCCGGTCTCGGGGCACATGTCGACATCGTCAATGAGTGGGAGTCATGACCAATATTAAAATACAACAGTGCAGTAAGCCTAAGTTTTTAATGAAAAACAAGACAGAGGTTTTAGTCGTATAAAGTATATTATTGTAAACCGCCGTAACACTGCACAGCTTAAAGAACATCGCATTAGAAAATACACTATCAGTAAAATTTTTTAGACCACTAATTTTTCAATTATTTTCTCAAACTTCTCAAGCTTAAAGTTTCATTTCAAGGTAAGCGCCAAACAAATAATCCAATTCATCTATCAATCAAAATGTGTTCTAAATGTCTGATTCGGTAATGTAGCCGGCTGAATCAGACACAGAGTAAGAACCGAAGACCATTACGGTGACACGAGACCAGCGCGGTGGAAGACCCCAGTACAAAAAAAAAAAAAAACGACCCACCAGAAAATTTGGGAAAACCTTCAATCATCAATTTAAAAAAAAAAAAAAAAAAAGGAAGTCAAAAGTTTTTTTCTGAAAGTTCTTTACAACGATGTTGCACAAGTTCCAGTACATTTGCCACACTTTTAGGCTACTTTGCTGATACTCTTCGATCCAAACCAGTTCGATTGGTGGCTGGTGCATGTTTGTATTTCACTTTTGGGTGACTTTCTTTTTTTTTCTTTTAACCTGTGGCAGTTCAACACTTTTGTGCCATTTCAAGCTAATCACTGTACTTAAACTGCTCAACTTTAAAATGTAAAAAAATCTAAAATAAAATAAAACAAAGGCGGCACGGTGGAGCACCTGGAAAGCATTGGCCTCACAGTTCTGAGGTCTCGGATTCAAACCCTGACCTGCCTCTGTGGAGTTTGCATGTTCTCCCGGTGCATGCGTGGGTTTTCTCCGGGGACTCTGGTTTCCTCCCACATCCCCAAAACATGCAACATTAATTGGACACTCTAAATTGCCCCGCCGGTGTGGTTCTGAGTCCGGCTGTTTGTCTCCATGTGCCCTGCGATTGGCCGGCAACCAGTTGAGGGTGCACCCCGCCTCCTGCCCGTTGACAACTGGGATAGGCTCCAGCGCTCCCCACGACCCTTGTGAGGATAAGCGCTAAGAAAATGGATGGATGGAAAATAAAACAAATATTAAAGCTGTTCCTGTCAAAAATATTGGACTATCCCACTTTTCTGTTAGCTTAGCATTGGTGCTCATATTACAGTTCAAAGCGGCGTGTGGGGTGCTCTCGAAACATTACTACACTCTAAAACAATCCAGCAGTGTTTATTTCATGGAACACGAATCCCCCCCCCCCGCTTCCCCGCCAGTGATTAGCACATAAACACATTTGTTTGACTTCTTTATCTCCCGTTGCATCAGTTTAAAGTTACCACTGTATAGATGGTAGCTGGGGACCAAGTCCCAAACAATGCTACTTTCTTACTTTCTTTCGTGTTAATCTGCGAGTTCTGTGCTCTCTTTTCATGCTCACTCAGGATCTTATGTGAGGAGTCAACTCCACTGGGGGAAAGACGGAAGGAATCTTGCCCAGACATTCCATGGAACCCATTCCCAAGGAGTTTCCACGATTCCACTGCCTTGATAGGAGGAATTTAGATCCAAAATAGAGACGTAAAATCAGGGCCACTGCTTGAAACGTTTCAAATCTACAACTTTTTACATTACATGAACTTATTCAGTTAATAACCTACATTGTGTTCCATGGTTACTTCAATTTTTACCTTCTGAGGCAAAGAAAGTCCTATGACAACCCACAAGACAAAGTAAATAGTAGACGTGAAAAATAAGGCACATTGCATTTTTTGTTGGCTATGTACGATTTACTCAGAAAATCAGCCTCGTAGGCATATTTACATAAGAACAGATGAATAGCGGTTGTGAGATGCCACCGTCTCATCACGTCAAACCCTGCAGCGGAACGTATACAAAGCAAGCTATAGTTAAAGGTTTGAAAACACTGGTTTGTACGGCAACATCATTTTGAACTCACAAAATGTCAGCATTCCGTTTTCCATTAACAGACCGCAATAATCTGAAAATGCCGTGTTGCCGTGTTGCATAAAATCACGTCACATGCACTATATTGTAAGTATCGCGGATGCGGTTCAGGGCTGCGTACTTTCAACTTTTATTTGTTTTTCTGTTCCAGGCTGACTGTTGGAACGCTTTTCTGAATAAATGGACAAAAGACACACTCAAACATCTCGCAGAAAGTATTCTCACAAGGGCACAGTATGTCTACCCTGTGCTAGCCGCAACAAGTGCACCAATTCCTGAAGTTCTTCCTTTTTCGCTTTCCACGAAAGTCTGATTTGATTGATGGCTGATGGCTCTTTGTGTGTATTGTTTTTATGTTTGTGTCCTGAAAAATCCATCCATCGATCCACTTTCTTAGCCGCTTATCCTCACAAGGGTCACAGGGAGTGCTGGAGCCTATCCCAAGCAGTCAACGGGCAGCAGGCGGGGTACACCCTGAACTGGTTTCCAGCCAATCGCAGGGCACAAAGAGACAAACAGCCGGACTCAGAACCACACCGGCGGGGCAATTTAGAGTGTCCAATTAATACTGCACGTTTTTGGAATGTGGAAGGAAACCGGAGTGCTGGAGAAAACCCACGCAGTTACGGGGAGAACATGCAAACTCTACACAGGAAGGGCTGGGATTGAACCCGGGTCCTCAGAACTGTGAAGCCAAATCCATCAACGCTATAAAGTAGTGGCAGCAAAAATAACACCACATGGTGACACAGAGACTTTTGCTCCGGACAGAGTTTGGGTGCTCACTGGCAATTGAATTCAGTGAATGAAGAAGATGGGAAATTTAAAAACTAATTGGAAATTAGAACATCGTTGGACAGTGCATAGATAACATATGTGCAAAATACTTTGCGGGTGCATTGTTTCACCCAGCTGGAAATGGGGTAGAGGGCCGTGCGTGCGTTGTCGTCCCTCGCCCCCGTTTGGAAAGTACACTTGAACGGTGTTATGTGGCTGTTTCCACAGTGGAGACTGCAGTGGAAGTTCCCCCTTCTTCGTGGAGGGAACGACCGGGAGGGTGGAAACAAAAGACGGGAGGGGGAAAAAAAAGGGAAAGAGGGCACGGAGGAAAGAGTGAACGGAAGGAAGGCTTAAAGAGAGGTCAACGGAGCGTTCCCTAAGATAACCGGACAGGTGTAAAGATTCAGACGAGAGGTGTGGTGACAGGCGGAGGTGAGTTGAGATTAGGACTGCCACTGACCTGAGTTTGGTGCAGCTGTTCTATGACATTTAAAGAGAAGAAATCAGAAATTTGTACGACCGGGTATAGTGTTACCTCTACTTACGAAATTAATGCCTTCCGGAAGTCGTTGCGTAACCTGAATTTTTCGTAAGGAGAAGCGCATTTTACATTTACATAGCGTAATCCGTTCCAAGGCAGGGATGCCAGGAAGAGGCTACAGCAATAGCCAATGGGAGAACAGCTCTATCGCGCCCCCCACACATCAAGATACATGAAGTGCATCATGGGTAAAGACTGACGTCCCTCGTTAGGATAAGCGGCTCAGAAAGTGGATGGATGGATGTTTTGATCATGTTATGATCGCAAATATCTCTGAAGTTGGTACACTGTGTAAAACAAATTAAAACAAAATGATTTCCTGATACTTTGAAAGTGGAACGGTTTACACAACGTCCACTGGAAGTTGGTTTTGTACTTACTTCACAGGTTCTAAAAGTAAAAATTAAAAAACAGCAACGTGCCTTTGCTTTCATTTGTTCTTCTGGCGACGCCCATTTGTGCAATTCAACCACGCTGGAACTAAGCCAAACCAAAACGCTTTGCACCTTCTGCTTTCAGTTGTGTGCTAAGATGGTGAACGCCAAATCAAATTATATACTCAACCTTAAAAAAAAAAAATTTAAAAATCAGTTACAGAATATGGAAAAACAAAAGTGTGTTGCAAAGTGTCTGCGGGGGATGAGCTCGAGGTTCGCTTGCAGGGTTTGTGAGCGGATAATCTAAGCATCAACAAGCTAGCGCGAGTTCTTAAAGGCTAAGTTGTAATAACAACAGTGAGTCAGAGTAACATAAAGCACCCCAAGTCGGCAATTAACTCTCTCACAGTGAAACTTGCTACAGTCAAGTTTGACGAGCAAAACATGAATACGTTGAATAATCAGCGTCTACTGGACGGGGAGTAGGATGCATTTTATTTGAATGCTCAATTAACAGCTTCTTCTATCAATATTGATAATATACAGTGCATTGCACCGATCCATGCTTTTCTATTCCGCTTTTGTAAAGTATTGATGGCTTTTACAACTGCGACGCAGGAGTGGCGGGGAAGTGATTTGTGTCGGTTAAGTCTGGACTGAAGTCCCGGTACCAAATGAGTGAAGCACTTTCTTGTCCATGTGAGCCACAAATTGTATGAAATGTGAAAAATAGCAGCACGCCTTGTTGCAAACCATCTAGGTGTGATCAAAAAACGAATTTTATTTTGCATCTTGATAAAAGTTATACCACAGTTGAGGTTGGCAATCCATAAAAACGTCGGCAGCGACTGAAGATGCTTTTATGGCTGCGGTGTCCCCACTAAATAAATGAGCGGTTTCAGTCATGGGGAGTGGCAAACTAAGTACTTGATCTGCAGGTATGAAGCTGGCTCAGCATCAGAGGAAACGCTTGGCAGTCCTCCAACCTAGACTATCGTTGCCATGTTTTTTTTTGTTATTGTTTTTGTTTTTTTTAATACTTATTCCACAGCTAAGAGTTTCGTGATGAAACCCACAGGGGCAGTGATTACTGGCTGCAGATGAGTGTACTGTTTCCACAGGTGAAAGTTTCAAAATCTAGGTCATAGATGACCAAAACTGAATAACTTTCAAGCCAGAAGGATGGCATTTAAGAGCCAGATTTGAGAGATCACAGTGAAGACAGTCATAATCATCTGGTGTGACACTGCCAAGACCTGGACATTCATCCAAAACTGATTTAAAAAAAAAAAACTGAACTGCTCAGGAACGCTGCCAAGAGTCGAACCAAGCAACAGTGAGTTGACTGGCCGTTTAGTTCACATGACAACAATCTCCCATCTCTATATGTCTAGGTTATGGGGTAAGATGACGAGAGGTAAATCTCCCAATCGCATGTGGGGAAAACCAAGGCTGAACGTTTTGGCTATCATTCCAAAAGGTATGTTTGCAAACACAACACTGCTCTCCACTATCCCAGGAGTGAAGCATCAGGCTTTGAGGCCGGTTTTCTTCAGATGGACCTGAGTCCTTAGACAAGATGGAGGGAATTATGAAGAGTTCCAAATAGCTGTCAGTGTGCACTTGAAAAATAAAAGGTGACAGATCTGTGCTGACTCCCACTTGTCATGAGTTTGAATATGATCGGTTTATTCTGAACATAGCCAAATCCTCAGTTATAAAACATCGTGCACTCTTGTGTAACCATCCATCCATCCACGAGGGTCGCGGGGAGTGCTTGAGCCTATTCCAGCTGTCAACGGGGCAGGAGGTGGGGTACACCCTGAACTGGTCGCCAGCCAATCGCAGGGCACATCGAGACGAACAGCAGCACTCACAATCACACCCAGGGGCAATATAGAGTGTCTAATTAATGTTGTATATTTTTGGGATGTGGGAGGAAACCAGAGTGCTCGGAGAAAACCAACACAGGCACGGGGGAGAGGATGCAAACTCCACACAGGCGAGGCCGGGATCAAACCCAGGTCCTTAGAACTGTGAAGCCAATGCTTTACCAGCTGATCCACCGTGCCGCCCTTGTGTAACCACATTTCTCTAAAAGATTTTCTTCTTCTTCGAGCTATACAGGTTAAAAATTATAGAAAAGGTTTTCAAATCATTTCTGGTTTCATTTGAGTATCACAAAAACCTGGAATTTGAATAGCGGTGTGGAGACTTTTTACATCCACTGTATCTACCGTTGGTTAGATACTTGCACTTACTGGGAAATATTTGCCATCCTACATTAATAAAAGGGTAGTAGTAATTCAGGGATAGCACTTGAAAAACACCTGAGCAGTATAATGCGCACACAAGCACAAAGGCGCACAAAAGTTGCCTGGAGCAAATTGAGTCCCTCTCATGATCTAAGTCAAGATGTGCATACCTGAAGTTAAGCATGCATTCATATTTTGTCTGTTTACCTTGAAAACCTATTATAAGTTGAATTTTTCAATGTTTTATAAATACTCCCCTAAAAAATGTAAAACGAAATCTATAATTCCATCATTTTACAAATTAAAAAATTCCCAGGTCTCTCAAAGGGAAATTCCGGTGGTTTGCATTAACAATGAATCCAATAGGTCATGGAATATGTACTCTATCTTGATAATGTGATGTTAAATCCGCTCTCATTTAATAGTGTTTTGAGAAGATTTTTTATCCACAATTAGAAATTTTCAGGTGCGCCGCCATTTTCGCCAGTCACATGACCTGCGTGCGCGGATGTGACGTGTTATGTGCCGTTCCAAACGTTCGATTACATTGTACACCATTTATATTGCCCAGCGCTGATTTCTCGAATTTATCCTCATCTGATGAAGAAATAGCAGTGTCGGTCGATCGGGAAGACGGAGGAATACTTCCATACAGAATTGAACCTGTGGCTGTAACTAATGTTGAATATTCGGATGGTTCTTCGGGCGGAATGACGCGGAGTCCGACGAGCTCGCTCCCCGCCGAGCCTCGAAGCTCGCTTGGCCGGGACGTACTTCAGTGCAAATACGTTGTCATTTCCGTGGGCAGGCACACCAAACACCCACCTATTTATATAAAAAATTCAAAAGTACTTTTCCATAATTCAGTATGTCCCCTTTAAGCGGAGAACTTAATACGTTCGATTGCACCTTGAGTAAATACTGAACTTGTTGGGAGGAGTTCTTGTCACAAGGTCGTGTATTTACAGTTGCAGCAATTAGTCAGTCTTTGTCTTCTACAAGGCTTTTCATTTGTTACACAAGAATCAACAATGTTTAGGATGCAGGTTCAATTGACGGTCGACTGTTTCGATCCTGTGGCACTGGCTTTTCAACACTAAAAATGAAAATAAAAAGCGCTGCCGATGACATGGAACATATGTTGGAATGTGATCATTAAAAAGGTAGAGAGCTATAATTATCCAGGCAGGTAATTTACTGAAGGCAACCGCGGATTCATTAAGCACCCGTTTAAGTAAAATGGGTTTTTAAGTTTTTAAGTGACTGAGGCTCACGTGGGTAGCCAAACCAGGTACACTTGGGATGAACTTGAGGTGAATGTTTGTTGCAGCATACGTTGGTGGTTCTTTTAAAAAAAAAAAAGTCTTAGCTAGTTCTTGCACTTGACTCCTTGAGCAAGTGACTGAACTTCTTTGATCCAGATCAGATGTAAACTATGAGGTCTTTGTAAGGAAGTTGGAAAATTGTACTTTTATTCACCTTTCTTTCCTTAAGTGTAAAAGAGTACCAGGAGCCCTTTTTTGTCCCATGTGAAGTACTTTCAATATTACATATAAATTGTGATGCGTGGCAGTGGCAGGCGTCATGGTAGTAAACGTCAATCTCGTGTATCGCAGTTAGATGCAATCGGAAAACTTGAGAAAAAAGTGGACAAACTGTGAGTTCAAATCAGATTGTAGCAGCTGGTTACAATAGTGTACTCTGTTTTCTATTTTTGGCAATTCCAGTTAAGAGTGATGCAGGGAAGATGGGCGGGGGGGGGGGGAATATCTTGAGTTGGTACACAGTGACATTACTTGGAATGACATCATCACACATCAGTCACATATTTAGCCCCGACATATGTTTGTGATGGACAAAAATTCCCCGTTGATTGCTGCACGCCGGGTGAAACGAGTCAAAAATCCCGCCGCCGCTCTCAACGAGATAAGCCAGCTCCATTTTTATGAGGCTTGAACCTTGGCTGGATTTGGGAGTGTGGAATGAGCCGGGGTGAAACTGATCTGAGAAAGGTAATGTGCTCGTTCTGATGCCGCAAATTTCTTACTACAACAAAAGTGAATTAACCCATTCATGGGCAGGGTGGCAATTTTTTTACCTTATTGAGATAAAAGTCTCCTAACAGGGCACAATCAAGGAAAGAACACTTTTTCGTTTAACGCATAAAAAAACAAAGGGCAAAAAGGATGTACCCTCTCGTGGGCACGTCCCAAAACAGTGACAGGTATGTTGTCAGTTCTGTGAAGTGCTACATACTAGAGTTATGTTTATTATTTAATTCTTATTCTAGAACGACACTTACGCATTAATAATACTTAGAATTTTGAAGACAAACTTGGCTGCATACTGACCTTTCTCCCTTTCTTCTCTCGGAAACGCTCTGTGTGTACTTGAGGCAGCCATGTTGGGTCAGGAAGCAAAGGGAAATGACTCCGTGCTAACTTTGTTCGATGAGTTATCCTCTCCTGATACCAAATTACGGCTTCAGATTAAAACACTTCAATATTTTGATACACTGAAGGATATAATACGTGAAACTCATGATGTCCCAAAAATGGGACGCTGCCCTCGAATGGGTTAATTAATATTAAAAAAATGAGAGAAGGGGATGGGGCGGGAGATTCAAATTTGAAAAATTTCATCAATGTGATCTATAACCTGTACAACTCACTTGAAATAAAACTGAATTAATTCTGAGGGGAAGTTGTTTATTTTTACTTCCTTCAAACATTTGTTGTTGTTTAGCAGGACAGATTGTAGGTCACAATGGTGGAAAAAGTTTTCAATTTGGTCTTTTTTTTAAATAAAAATGAAATACAAATAAAATTAAAAAAAAGTACATTTGAACAGGGGTGTGTAGACTTTTTATACCACTGCATAGGTATCTCCTAATTGATCCACTGACTTTTAAAACCGTTCCCTGCTGCATTAGCAACTCCCAGACATCATCTAAGGTCACCAAACTCTTAATCAGTGGGAGGTTTAGACGTGTTTCGACACCACTGACAAAAAAATGTCACATGGATGTTCCGCTTTCGAACGTCCCCCTGAAAATGGCATTGTGGTGATTCACTCGAATGTTCATCCAAACACTACCAAACGCATCCAAACACTACCGGGCCCCCTCAAATTTAGCGTTTGGTTGGTAATACCTCACAAAAACAAAACAAAAAAAGGTAATTTCCATCATCGTCATCTAACCATGTGATGCTATTGCTCAAGTGCAAGATTCCTTCATGTTCTTCTTTTGGTAACCCACCAAATTATGAGACATTAAGAGTACAAAAACCTGTATTGTGAACTTGAAAGTATGACTCTGCGTGTTTGGGTAGCGAGACGAAACATATTCGTCCTCGCTTGTTAGTTTCGCATGCACAATCAAGAGAAATCCAATGCTAATTGCTGCAAAAATTTTTCGAATGCAGTGCTTTTGAAACACGACAGTGGACCCCCGCTTAGTCCCGTTTCTGGACCTGCAGATTTTTTTTCAATTCTCAACTTTTGATTAGATGCATTTATGTTTATGTATTCTATATCATTGTCAGTAGCCATTATCAATCCACATTTCCAAAGTGTACGATATTTTGCAATTTGTATTCCAGTGTGTCTAATTACATTCATCCATCCATCTGTCAGGGGCATGGCCTGTCCACGGGCGTGGGCGGTGCTTCCTGTGAGAGGCGTGGCCAGGCCACTGCCCTGGGCGGTGCCACCTCCGACAGCTGTCACAGGTGTGTTGCATTTTTGACCCTATGGACCAAGCACTTAAGTGGTGAATGTGTCATCAGTATGCCAGTTCGTTGCATGTCCTTTACTACATCCTGGGATAATTCGCTACTGAGCGTAAGTCGCAAGTTTAGTGTAAAGCAATCCTTTGTCACAGCAAGACTCCGCTTCTCTAGTTTGACCACGTCTTGTCCATGTTTCTTTGTTTGCCTCAGAGTCATCGGACCTCGTGCGCGTTTTTGGATTTTTCCTGTTCCCTAGCGTTTTTGTGCTTCCACCAGTTTTGGACTTTTCGTGTTTGACCTCCTTCCGGAATAAAACCACTCTTGAGATCATGCCCTTGCCTCGGAGTCCTGCATTTGGGTCTGCCTCCGCGCCGCTGGCTTAAGACATCCATCCATTTTCTAAATTATTTATCCTAACGAGGGTCGCAGCTGACTCTGGGCGAGAGCTGAGGTACACCCTTGACTGGTCGCCAGTCCATTGCAGGGCACATACAAACAAGCATTGCACTTCTTCTTTTTTTCCCTTTCAGCTTGTCCCGTTAGGGGTTGCCACAGCGCATCATCTTTTTCCAACTAAGCCCATCTCGTACCTCTTCCTCTCTAACACCCACTGTCCTCATGTCCTCCCTCACAACACCCATTAACCTTTTCTTTGGTCTTCCTTTCTTCCGCTCTTTTGCCTGGCAGCTCCATCCTCAGCACCCTTCTTCCAATATATTGACTCTCTCGCCTCTGGACATGTCCAAACCACCGAAGTCTGCTCTCTCGAACCTTGTCTCCAAAACATCCGAGTTTGGCTGTCCCTCCAATGAGCTCATTTCTAATCCTATCCAACCTGCTCACTCCGAGCGAGAACCTCAACATCTTGATTTCTGCTAAGCATTGGTACTCCTGCTGGCAATTCAGAATCTTCCATTAACCTATTGTGCATGTTTTTGGGACACGGGAGGAAACCATCATACCCGGAGAAAACCCAAACAAGCGTGGGAAGAATATACAGACTTCACAAAGGCGAGGCCAGATTTTAACCTGGCTCCTCAGAACTGCAATGCAATTTGGTCATTTTTTTTTCCCAACTCTATATTTTGATTTGTGTGTCTGGGAATAAAAGCATTACAATAGCGAAATTTTAAGTACATTCCAAACACAACCGCACATGCAATAATCATATAAAGCTATCACCCATTGTTTCCATAACCTGGAACAGCGAATACACTCTCAATTTTAAACATGCACACAAGGTGATATTCGCTCTTTGAAACAATGCCAATTATTCCATGGCATGGAGGAAAATGTGTGTAGTGGAGGTATCAAATGCCAACACACTCATAAACCTGTTCACATCCACGTATGCAAAAGAAATGTCGAGAAATGTCCACACAACGAAAAGAAGGATGGGACGCCCGCGCACAGTTACACAACCTTTGAATAACTGAACCACACGGTTAAATTTTACCAGCGTAACCATAAAAAAAAGTGATAAATCTGCCATTGAAGAAGCGTTGGGGGGGGACATTTTGCACGCGCTGCTTTACGTTACTCTGGTGAGGAAAAAGCACCGGTACACGTGATAGCATCTACTCATGTCCCGGACTGGCAGACTACCCGTCTGATGGCCCAGAGTGGTCGACTACGTCCGCCTATGTCGTGGCTCATGGAAACGCTTCTCGCCCCTTTTTCCTGTCTTTGGGCATTGGGCTGATAAGGCGAGGATGGCTTGCGTTACTCCACTCGGGTTCTCCCGGGTGGGGGAATCCCCCCCGGGGTGTGTGCCCCCACGGAAAAGGAAGAATGCCACCATTGAGCAGCGTCCCACTGCGACGGCAACCCCCTCCTCCGCGCTCCCTCCCTTTCCTTGTGCTCTGACGTACAGTTGCAGCATATTTGGTGACAGTCAGATAAAAGCCTTCCTCTGTTTCCCCCTCCGCCTCTGTCTGCGCTCTCCTCGCTCTCCGGTGTCACCAGAGCGCTGAGTGCTACCGCTTTGGCCGGTCCGCATAGAGGCCTCATTCAAAGTGACACAATCACTTTTCACTTGTGCTCCGCGATAATCCACAGTTCAGTACATCTCGGTGCTTGTGTGTCGGTCGTTAAGTCGCCAAGATGCTGGAACGGCTCACGGACTGACTCTTGATCCCAAGGAAGGAACTGCCTTGGCTATAAATCTCACAAGACTGAAGGTTATGTTGGAGCAAAACAGCTTCCCCGCACCAAAATGGCACTTTGTACTGTCTGAGAGCAAACCATCTTAATCTACCCAAAGCGGCTATTCGGACTACTTGGGAATGATCATTAAAAATTCTACCAATTGTGTGGAATTAATTGTTCATTAAGCATAATCTTGTAGTGACTCAGGAAAAATGGAACACATTACTAGTCTATGTTGATTTCATCCATCCATCCATCCATCCATCCATCCATTATCTACCTACCGCGTTTCCAGGTCGGCTCGCAGGGGAAGTAGATTCAGCAGTGATACCCAGACTTCCCTTTCCCAAGCAACTTCTTCCATCTCTTCCGGAGGGATCCCAAGGCGTTCCCAAGCCAGCCGAGAGACATAGTCTCTCCAGCGTGTCCTGGGTCGTCCCGGGGTCTTCTGGTCTATCTTTCTGTTGGGATATGCCCAGAACACCTTACCAGGGAGGCGTCCGGCAGGCATCCGAATCAGATGTCCCAGCCACCTCATCTGGCTCCTCTTAATGCAGAGGAGCACCGGCTCGACACCGAGCCCCTCCGGATGACCGAGCTTCTCACCCTGTATCTGTAAGGGAGAGGAAACTCATTTCGGCCACTTGTATCTGGGATCTTGTTTTTTCACAACCCGCAGCTCGTGCCCATAGGTGAGGGTAGGGACATAGATAGACTGGTAAATTGAGAGATTGGCCTTTCGACTTAGCTCCCTCTTTACCACAACGGACCGATACAAAGTCCGCATCACTGCAGACGCTGAAACGATCCGTCTGTCTATCTCCCGCTCCATTCTTCCCTCACTCGTGAACAAGACCCCAAGATACTTGAACTCCTCCACTTGGGGAAGAATCTCATACCCGACCTGGAGAGGGCACGCCACCCTTTTCCAACTGAGGTCCATGGTCTCAGATTTGAAGGTGCTGATTCTCAGCCCAGCCGCTTCACACTTGCTTGTGAACCACTCCAGTGAGAGTGAAGATCACGGCTTTGTTGAAGCCAACAGAACCAGATCATCTGCAAAGAGCAGAGATGAGATGCTGAGGCCACCAAACTGGACACATTGTACGCATTGGCCAAGAGATTCTGTCCTTAAAAGTTATGAACAAAATCGGTGACCACTCAGACTTATTTGCTTATTATTCACTTCACTTTTTTTAAAAAAAATCACCAATTTATTACATTCATCTTGATTAGAAGTTACAGATATATCGCCGCTCCCCGTCATAACTCAAAGTCTGACCTTGTGCCAAGCCCCCGACAAGAGAAAAGCCTTTCATAGTTAACAAAACCCACGACAGTGCTTATTTCATCTACTCAAACTCTAATTTCAAAGGTCTAAGAGCCAAGAATGCTTCAAACCCCCCCCCCTCCCCCCCAAAATTAAATGTGATCTGACTGGAGAGTGCAACAAGTAGAAAATCATCTCTACCTTTGTGACTGAATGGGCTTCCTTCTGCAATGAAGCATTCAATATCATTTATAAGTAAAGAGGCCTACTAAAACGTGTCTGACAGCTATTTTCAATCATCATCAATCAGACTTGAGGAGACATAATGCCACAGAACTCCCGCAAAGTCAAGATGAGGTGGGTTTATACGACACTTCTCAGACAATTCAAGTGTCCACAAGAGTTAACAGATATGCTCTAATGCTATTTTTTAACACTTTCGATTGGTTAGTAATTAGTGAGTAAATAAAGATAGACCACGCGGGGACTGATCATAAGTATTGATTTATGAAAAAAATATTACCGTGCTGGTGTGTTTTCTGCAGCTACTGCGGTTTCCTCCCATGTTGCACAAACATGCACGGTGAGTTAATCAAAGACTTTAAATTGCCCGTAGGTCTGAATTTGAGGCCAGACGTTTGTTTGTTTGTACCTGCTATGCGATTGGCTAGCGACAGCGTGCCTGTACCCAGCCACTCTCCTAGAGGTTAACTGTGATTGGGTCCAGAATCTCCGTGATCCTAGTGAGCATAAGCGGGACGGAAAATGAATATCACCACACGGCCACACTTACATGCAGACAAAGAGTTCCAAAAATTGAAAAAAGAACTATCACCAAGACCACACCGAGGACAACTCCATCCCGAAAGAACCAAACAAATAATCATCCCCGTAGATACTCACCACCGGAATGTGTTTTGAAATTCATAAGATCGTATCTCCTTTCTTTTGCCAGCACGCCAAGGCATCCGCAAATTTTAACACATTTTCACGTTTAATCCGTATCCACACTGAATTCAAAGGCTGCATCATGGCATGTGGCCCGCCTCTCCACAAATTGTCACGGTCATTTTTGCTTTATCTTGCTAACGACCCGTAATGAATAAATGGCCTAAATAACCTTATCAACAGACACGTCGAGACCGTTATTCAATGCATATAGATGTGATCTGTAAAAATATGATGGGCAGACGGTTTGACTCACCATTGAAGTGCAGGCCTATTCCGCGCCGATCACTTTGACCGAAACCAAGTCTTAGCGACCTGTGAGATAACAAAACTAGCATCATTTAAACAGCAGAGACTCGGCTATATTTCCTGTGTTTTCTCAAGGCCTGTTTTAGTATATGTACAGTACATGTATGCTATATTTTTAAATTTTGGGCTTCATGGTGGGTCTTGGTTTTGCAAGTTGGTCTACAGTTCTGAGGCTTGGAGTTTGAATCCCTCCTCCAGCTCTTCTGTGTACAATTCGCATGTTTTCCTCGTGCTTGTGTGGGTTCTTTCCTCCCAGATTTAGAAAAACGACCATGTTGAGTTTATGGAAGACTGTAAACTATCCTTGGGTGCAAACATGAGGGTGAATTTCTTCATGTGCCCTGCAATGGACCTTTGCGACTGGAGATCTTCAGTTCCACCCGCCTTAGCTACAGTTGCCATGCCCCAGAATCTTCCAAAATGGCGACTGAACATAACAGGTTTGAACTGGATCTTCTATCACGTATCTTAGATAATATTGGGGTAGGTTTTTTGCCAAATGCGTCGGAGTTGTCCAAGAGAGTTCTACAGAGAGGTCTCAATTATTTCACGCAAGGATATGTACACGGAATTAAGATTTTGGAAGGAGCAGGACGCGATGTCAGTTACAGCAAAACGTTGGCGATCGATGCAAAAAAGTTTGACGCCTCATAAACTTCATATAGAAATCCAACAGGATAAAATTGTGGAATCGTACTGCGCATGTAAAGCAGGGGGAGTACTCTTTACTTGGAAAGATCACAAATAAAATCATTGTAGTCTTTAGAAGTGAGTGCGTGTATTCATTTGAATTGGCTCATAATGGAACTCAGTTTTCTGTCTAAAAGTGAGATTGTCCACATTTAGTTGTACGTGCGTTCTTCCGCACGCCTTAATCCATCGTAGAGACTTCGTCAACTGTGTTTTAACGTTTGGAAAATGAATCAACCGGGCCCCTTGTAATCTCGCCAGATATCTTTCATCAGAATTGCACGTTCCCCAAGCGCATTGGAGGACCATTTTCTTCGTAACGTTAACTTTTCCAAGCGCACGCTACTAACAACCAGCATTGCTTGTGGGACAATATGGCGAGAGGGGCGTGTCAAGCCAGGGGTTAAGACAATGCGGCTATCTGATTGGCTATTATTGTACGAGTGATTGACAGGTCGGAAAGCTCCATTGGTTGGTGATCAGTCCAAGCAAGTAAAATGGCCTCTTGTCTACAAGAAGCTCGTACAACACCTCCCAATATGTTTTAATATTAAGTGTACAGCATTTTAGTCAACCATGTTGTTGTTTTTTTGAATATTGATTATATTGGAATTCAGATTGCTTCCACTAAGGAATGTCAAATTACCTTTCAAATGTTCTTTTTTTTGTTTGTTTCATTTCACGTGAGCAAAGACATGTAAAATCCCGACTTTGATTAGCTTAGCGGCTTTGTAATAAACAAACCAGACATTGTGTGCGCAAACCCCCCCCCCCCCCCGGTCTGACTTTCGACGGGGGAGAAACACTGTTCCTTACTGGCACATATGATTCTATTTATAAAGACATGGTCATAATCTTATATTACTCTACAACAGGCCTGGCGGAATAATGGAGCAGCCTAATCTAGATTTACACGTTACCATGGTGAGGTCACTTGCGAGGCAGCTATTGAAAGTCCAGGTGAAACACACAAACAGTCGACTGAGAAAACCGCTCCAGTGACAGTCTGGATGACTCGAATGACCTCGACCTGCTCGAGGGAAAGAACTGATGCAGGGTCACGCTTGCGCAGACGTCCCCCAACAGTGACAACAAATATGAAAAGGCCCTTTTTGCAAAATAAAGACACCCTTTCATAAGAATTTGCTTCGGATGTCCTGAAAAAGCCACGCAGAACAGAACAGAACAAACCAAAAATACATGTGACCAATGCCATACTGAGAGGGCAGATCCGAGAGTTGCTAGTAATGGTCTGACATCTGAATAGTAGGTGTACAAATTGTGTTGGTGCACTTCATTGTGGTATAAACGCATAAACTTCAGGCACTGTAAAATCCGGTGTGAGTTAGGTGTGCCCCATTTCCTCACGGTGT
This sequence comes from Syngnathoides biaculeatus, assembly GCF_019802595.1. Lineage (NCBI taxonomy): Eukaryota > Metazoa > Chordata > Actinopteri > Syngnathiformes > Syngnathidae > Syngnathoides > Syngnathoides biaculeatus. Next base: position 7,573,209 of record NC_084644.1, read on the forward strand.
GTTCACAACGTAGCATGCAAAAACCCTGCCAAGGGCTGATTGCACGCACATGCGCAATTAGAGGTTGTCGCAAACGAGCTTGCCCAATGATGAGTTCCGGAATTTTCAACGCACACTTCAACGGCAAAAATTAATTCTAGGGCGGGAATCTCGGTCACCTGGGTGGAGGCCGAACAGGGATTTTATGACCAGTCTGGGTGGTCAGTGGTTAGGAGCCAAAAAAAAAAAAAAAAAAAAAAAAAAATGGAGATTATACAAGGGATCTTCACTTTATGATGGTGTTTTATCACAACCGGCAAATTAACACGAATCTACGCAAGGACTACATCGTCCAATGCCTTACCTCCATTAACGTTGGAATACAGGAATCCTTCATTTTCTCAGCCTTTTTAGGGATGTAGATGAGTTGAAGCCTTTAGCAGGTGACTTTGGGCAAGAGGTCAGCAAGGACAGTTTCAAACCCTGAACCCCAGAACTGGGAAACAGGTGTAGCTAATCACTCCAAATATTTGGCACGCAGCTACAACCTTGTACTGTATTAATCTAATTAATTGGACACTCTAAATTGCCCGTAGGTGTGATTGTGTGTACGGCTGTTTGTCTTGATGTGCCCTGCAATTGGCTGGCAACCAGTTTAGGGTTTACTCCGCCTCCGGCCCGTTGACAGCTGGGATAGGCTCCAGCACTCCCGCAGCCCTTGTGAGGATAAGTGGCTAAAAAAATGGATGGACTTTTAATCTAAACGTAGCTGCTCGTTACTTTACTGTCGCTTCAAGGGATGTATCAGTAACACCAACTGGATGGCACGTGCAAGTGTTAAGTGTTTCAGTACTTTTGGCATAACTTTCTGTTCTCCTGCAAGCTGAGGCACAAAATTCGCAAGCGTATGATCCATAATTTGCCCAATAGACTTCCGAGGATCAGATTGGACTTTCTGTGCCTCTTCTAGTCTCTCTACACACTGCAAGCTTGTTTAGTCAATATCACTTCAAGGTGCCTTTGAGATCTACCCATTCGCAAAAACAAAAATAGAGATTTTCCATTGAAAATATTGACTGCATTATGTCTTCCAACTTACACTTAGACTCTCAATTATTTTTCAATCAACTGCAAGCAAAAAATGTACAACCAAATCTTAAATTGTTTGCACTTGGTGACAGGGTGAAGATTTAATAATAATGTTAGCATTTAAGCACGTTGGTGCATTTTTACTTAATAATAATAATTCCACGAGCAAATTTTTGAAAGTTTTCAATTAACTTTCTCATTGACAGTGAGCACGTACGCCTTGACAACATACAAAAATGTATCTCTTTATTGTAGTTATGTTTGGCCAATTACAATTACACCTGTTTCATGATGTCTTAGTGGTTCTGATCAGGACAAAAGGCACTTCATAGTGATATTGACCATGTTCCCCTCATATCCTACAAGTTCTGTACAAATTCTATAGAATTCCATAGATTTCTATAGATTTTTTTTTAAGCAGGGCCATAATTATGACAAATTAATTTCAGCTGCAAATGGAATTTCAGATGCATCCTGAAAATGTCTCCAACTGTTTTGAGTCATCTATATCAGTGATTTATAACCTTTATAGAGCCAAGGCACATATTTTACAATTGAAAATTCCCACGGCAAACTAACAAAAGTAAATGTCACCAAAAATTGGTCGATTAATTACTGTACGTACTTCCTGCCATCTAATAGATGATTTTTTTTTTTGTCTGTCATTGTGCCTCACTGGCATAAATACATGAATAAAGATACATTATTTCTTGCAAATTAATGTTTGTTTGTTTTTATTGCAATTACATGAAATTGGATAACTTCCCACGGCACACAGTTTAGGAATCACTGGTCTATATGTGCCTCCATCGTGACAGTAGCCCAGCCGACGCTCATCTCTTCCCCGAGAACCGACCACACCGAAGCGGCTAAATGCAGCGACCGCGCGCGGCTCCCAAACCCTCTGCCGTACCGAGCCGCGTCCCCCCCTCCTCGAGCACCGGTCCCCGGAAAGAAGGACTTACAAGTGGCGAAATGTACTCTCGACAGCTGCTGTTCTCGCTTTTGTCGAGTGGATTTTTTTATTTTTTTTTTTTTTGTGTGTTTGTGGGAAGTGGAGGGTGGGGGGGGGATGCTAACAGCTAACTGTTAAACCGAGCGCAACCTCCATTTTGGATGGATTTCATGGCCGGTATCCCGTCTCGCCTCGGTTCGAAAGCAAACGGGGACACTCTGTAAGGCTAAAAATACCTGTCTACGACTATATTTGGCTTGGCTGGCTCTCAATCGCGCCGCTGAAATAGTAAGGGACCGCCCCGGCACAATGAATGGACTCCCTTTCAACCCCCCCAAGCCTCGCTTTGCCAGCTGCTAAAATTAGCAACAAAGCTTGCGTCAATCACGAGCCCCAGTGCGTCAAGGCTTTCCCCGCCCACCGGGGCTCGTCATTGGACAGAATTAGGACTTGGGCAGAAAAATACCAGCCTCGTGATTGGATACTGAGTTTTATTTCATTTTTTTTTTTATTTTTTATTTTTTTTACACCAGTGGGTTCTGGGCGACTGTTTTTAATTTTATGGTTGGCGTGTACAAAAGCCTACCGAACCTGCTTTTCGCCACACTTTTTTTTACAACAACAAAAGTTAATCATGCATTTGCCCAAAATGTGAAATAGTTTTGGGCTTTAGCTTTTGTGTGATGTGCTTTTCATCCCTAACGCAGAACCACAAGTCAGGTAGTTCAATCATCTGCCTCGATTCGGGCCCCCGCGCGCAAATCATCCGTAATCTGATTTATATGGGAGAAAGTGCTCAATGTGCTGAAACAAGTTATCGGCTGAACACGCGAAAGCACAAATGATGCGGTTACGCTCGTTATCGTCTCCATCGCAAGCGGCGGGCTGGCGTGTTCCGAGAAACTGGCAGCGGCGTGACGGCGTCGACGGGCCGTAGGTCAAATCGCAATCCACGAAAGACCAGAGCTGAATCCAATTGAAAATGTGGCGGGTGACGCGGAGCACGAAAGACGGCCCGGCAATATTAGAGAGTAGAAACTCTTGCAAGTGTTTCAAGTGAATAGGATGACTCTGTGTCATTAGAAAAAGGACAACAACAACAAAAAGTGAAGGAAAGTCAACTGCAGTCTGGATCTTAATTGATTGGGAACGTGGGGTCTTATAAGATGGGGGGGGGGGACAGAAACTGGGGAGCACGAACAACTATACAAAACCAGATTGAGAGATGCAAGATATTCCCCATCTGCGGCATTTAACAGAATTGTTTGAAGTACTTAGCTCCAACGATGATTTGCGGTGAATACCGACGTGTCCCGTGCCAGCCTGCAAACCACAAGTTTCAAGGTGTTCAAACATTCTCATTCTATCCATTCATCCATTTACTTTGCCGGTTATCCTCACAAGGGTCACGGGGAGTATTGGAGCCTATCCCAGCTGTCGACAGGCAGGAGGCGGGGTACACGCTGAACTGGTCGCCGGCCAATCGCAGGCCACATAGAGACAAACAGCCGCACTCACAATCACACCTTGGGGCAATTTAGAGCGTCCAATTTTTGGGATGTGGGAGGAAACCGGAGTTCCCGGAGAAAACCCACACAGGCACGGGGGAGAACATGCAAACTCCACACAGGCGGGGCCGGGATCGAACCCGGGGCCTCAGAACTGTGAGCCCAACGCTTTACCAGCTGACTCACCGGGCCGCCTGTTCTGATAGAATGTTCAGTGATTTTTTTTTTTTTCTGTCAGTATGCATAATTTAAGTTAAGACAACTTCCCCTCCCCCAAGAAAAAGTGTTATTAAGGACAAAATGAATGACAATAAACAAAATCTTATTCAATTTTTTCAATTTCTTTTTTTTTACTCAAGTATATAACTGAGTCTGTCGTTTTTAACTATTGCAATATGTGTGTAAGGTGCAATTGGGCGCCAACTACCGGCAAGGATGAATTATTTTGTTTTGTCACGTCATGTCATTAGCCAAGCCGCTTATCCCCACAAGGGTTGCAGGAAAGCCAGAGCCTATCCCAGCTAGCTCCGGGCGAAAGGCAGACTACACCCTGAACCGGCTGCCAGTACAGTCGCGGGGGGAGATATCGACACCGTCACCGAGTGGGAATCGATCCCGCGCTGCCCCCACTAAAGGCGTGTGTGTGTGTGCCACTACGCCATCGGCGACTCATCTTTCACTTTGTTTTATTTGATTTAATTTCTTTGGAGCATTTAAGATCAGCGCCCGAGTATGGGCTGCTTTCACAAGTACCTAAGAGCAGGATTAGTACAGCCCCATCCCTAGTATCCCGGATGTTCTCTTTTGTTTTATTTTATTATTATTATTTTTTTGCAAGTACTTTTGTCACCTTGGGTGTTTAATAGTGAACGAAAACGCGACAGTGAGCGCACACTCGACCGACCGACCGCAAACCGCGACTCGTCTCCAGGAACTGCAACCGTCAAACCAACCGTCTGGCTCGGACTCCCCCTCTCTCTCTCTCTCTCTCTCTCTCTTTCTCTCTTCCTCCCTCTCTCCGCTCATGTGCTTCATGCGTGCGCTCCAGTCTGAGAGAAGAGAAGAGAGAGAGAGTTTGACTTGGAGTGACGTCACCTATCCCATGGCGTCACATTGACGTAGCGCATACCAGGCGCTCTACTGGAGGCTGAGCCCACATAAATGCACTATTTGACTTCCTCCCCTTAGACGGCGCGCATAAACAAAGTGCACACTTTGCAAAGTGGCGCTCACAAGGGGACGGACGCAGACACTTTCTACCGCTCCGCCGTTTCTATTTCACATTCTTCAAAAACACTTTGACTACTTTTGACCGAACGATAAGAAAGGACGCGAGAAACTTTTTACCGCGTTTTTCCGCATTTTTCATTTTATTTTTTCCATTACTTTTTTTTTTTTACATTTTTGACTTTTTGGTGATTATTGCGGATGTGTTAAGGATACTCGATGCGGGCTTGTCATCACAAGTAAAGACGGAACCGCCACAGAAAAGCAGTAAGTAAGATGTTCATTGTCAGATTATTGATAAATTACACACACGAGCACCCACTCATGAGGCTATACGTCCATTTATTATGAGATAACCTTTTTTTTTCCACGCTCTTGATAAGTCAGACTCGCCGATCCGTGACGAGCCAAATTCATTTTTATTATTATATTTTTTTTTGCACCGCAGATCTTATCCGGTTGTCATGGGAATGAGATGCCTCACTGTCGAGAAAAAAAGGCTTTATGTGTGGGAATTATTAGTCACTTTCAAATATATATATATGTATATATTTACCAGTGTCTTTACAAACGTGTCAATCATGCCAGGTCCAATCAATGACGGACATAAATCGATGATCAATATTTAGAATGCTGAAACATCACTTTTAATGTTCTTTTAGATTCTTAATGAAAAGTTGAACTTGTGCCCTAGACAATATGTGATAGAATCCCACTCCTGGGTGACTTTACACTTTCTCGCTCATTTTTTTTTTTTTTTTTTAATGTCTCGGTTTGCTGAAAACACGCCGCTGTCCGGTTTTATTGGCGCGAGCAACCAGCGTTTACCGGCGCTCCGGGGTGCGTGTTTTGCGGCTTATGCGCGGCTCTCTTGGTTACCGGTACGCGCCCGAGCCAAGGGAGAGCTCGGCGCACACACCGCCTCCAAATGAATTGAACGCTTTATTATATAATGTCGTGGAAATCACTCTAAATTTATTTCGGTTGGGTGACAGGCAAACCCGGTTTTGTTATCGAGCCTGAGATCAGGAATGTCTTGTGCGTTCTTTTCTGTAAGAGTTATGACAACTTTTTTTTTTTTTTTTTGGGGCTCGGGGACCAAATGTTGATTTGGATCTGACAAGGTTGTCTTTTTACACACCAGCGTGCAACTTGTCTGGAAAGCCACAAGACGTTAACGTGCTTGGTTCGATCTGATTCGGCTTTCGAAAGGGAATACAAGTGAGTATTTGTTCGGATCCCGAAATCCGAGTGAGAGTCGGAGTTCCTCATGAAGGTGTTCCATTGAAGGCGTGTAAAAGTACCTGCGGCGTGCAGAGGTCACGGATCACAAGAGCATTGGGGGCACACGTCGACTCGCTGGCGCGCGTGACGGAAAGGGGGCGCTCTAAACCTTGAAATCCCCCAGCGTGCAGAAGGGGGGGGGGGTTCGACCGCAGTGAGAGGCAGCCGGAGGCGCACGGTGCACCGGAGCTCCTCGTCCTTCTTCTCCGTTTTGCATGCACGCGTGCGAGGGTGCGTTGGGTCATGCCGCCGCCCCCCCCCCTTCTGGATGAATCCCCCAGCAGATCAACAAGGTGCTGATCAGAAGCGAGCGCCCGCAGCTTTTTGCACACTGCGCTGCTTTTAAAAAGTCTTCACTTGTCTGGGTTTGTACAAGTCGCTCTCTGTGGTGACATCAGGCATATTTTTATGCAGACTGAAAAGTTTGTGCACACGTGCGTGCTGAAATTTACACTTTAAACTGCTTACAAATATATTATCACGGGTGCGAAAATGATCAGTGACATGCGCATTCGGCCCCCGGTGGAAGTGAAATCGTACACATTGAACTTGAATTATTATTTCTTTTAATGCCGTTCCTAAACTTTTTTTTTTTTTTAAGTCTACTAAATATGTGAGTTACTTGTTCTCTTACTGTGGTTCTGACCCGAGCCGTCCCCCGTCTGCCGCTCCAGACACAGGTTCGGAAAAGTGCCCGCAGCCGAGCTCGGACTCCCGCCGATTGGAGCTTACCTCCGCGAAGCCCGACGAGCTCTGCCCGCTTCAGGAGCACCGATCCGGCCGCAGCCACGCCGCTCCACACGCCCGCACACCCAGCACCATTCAGCACGAAGCTCTCACGCCAGGTAGCTACGACAGCCAAATTGCGCCCTCTTTTCTCTTTCTTTCTTTCTTTCTTTCTTTCTTTCTTTCTTTCTTATGTTCACTTCCTTCTCCTTTATGAGGACATCCATGCTTTAAAAAAAACGGGACGGGGAAGGTAAAAAAAATACATAATTTATAATTTAAAAGGTCCGTTTGTTCCTAATTGTCTATTTGTGTGTCTCCACAAATGCCAGCGGCGTGCGAGTGTGTGTGTGTGGCAAGTGCAGACTAATTTGATATTTGACTTTTAATAAGCCAACAAATGAGAGATGTATCATCATGACGTGTCACATGTGTTAAGCATTTATATGCGGTGGGTAACATCATAATTTAACAATATTTCTTCTCAAAGTCAGCAAATGCTCCATAAATTATCGCATGTAAAAAAAAATGTTATTTTTTTCTCGCTGATATCGTGTCTGCTTTTCTGTGTAATGCAAGTGGACTGTGGCCCTAAAAAAAATATCAGCGAACGTGTATTTTTTTCTTTTTTTTTTTGTATTTATGTGTGCAACCTCCATGTTTTTATTTGTTAGATCTATGGCATTATGACAATGAACAAGCGCACTCAGTTATTGGAACAGCTGCAGTTTGTCCAGTTGAAATGCGCACCTCGAGGTCAGAGACTGTCTTCCCTTCGCCTCGCTGTGTACCGCTGCTGCCCAACTTGTGTGTCTGACTGCTTGGGCTGTCTGTCCTCTTGCTTGCACGCACGCACACCCACACATTAAAAAAAAAAAAACGTGATATAAGACGTGGCTTAAAACAAAACACATTATTTTGTATAACTATCTGACCTCAAGCGAGGCTGACTTTGCCTGTTTTAGGTCAATTAGGATTATCGGAATTGTTTATATCTGCTAAATGGCACAGAATAGTGAGAGAATATATTTTTTAGGCAAATATATAGAGTAGAAATGCGCATGTAACACACTCCGATAGATGTTGTGCGCATGGGAGTGTGTGTGTGTGTGTCACCAAGGGAGGGCTCCATGTTGAAGGCCAAAACTAGAATGAAGTGGTTTTACTGGTTCTCCTCCCCTAAGATGCTGGTGTTTGTTTTTAGCAGGAATCAAACCTACACGGGTTGATGTTTACATCCTTAACACCGCACACGCCAGCAGGGATGCGGTGTGTGTATTTTCACACACCCACCGATAGACAGAGTCACGCACACGCACGCACGTGGTCACACGTCCTCACCTGAGGCCATCGATGCGGGTTGAAGTCAGGCTACGATTGTTTTTGTTTCGCGCCGCCTTCATTCCTTCATCTTCAAAGCGGCGCGACGCAACAGGTGTGACACACACACACACGCCTAGATACGCGATCCACCTGAGACTCGACCTGCCGTCACGAGAGCCCCGGTTCTCCATCACCGTGCCGTTTTTCCATGAAAAAAAAAATCAACAACAACGGCAATAAATGTGTTGCACGGCACTCGGGGATAAACAATTTAAGGTTAGAGCCACTGAAGCTTCTCGACCGCCCGTTTATTCGCCGTCAGACCCCGATTTTTCCCACAGAAAATAATGGAACAATGAAATCATCAGCTGCCATCACACAACCTTTATTAACTGGACGCGATATTTTAAGTAACAATTTTCTTAAGGCACACCTACAATTAACCGGAGCGACAAAGGAATAATTGAGCGGCATACGGTTAGACACATTCATCGCTTTTATGTGTTTTCGTTTCAATATTGTTGACTTAGCCGCATTGTACTGAACGGCCGGGACAGATAATTGCACGCTGCTTTCTCATTTCATTTCATTTCATTTCAGAGTTCATTTTCACTTCTGTAGTTATCGTCATATTTCTTGCTCTCGACAGTGTTGGTCGTTGCTGGAAAACGATCAGTACCAGAGACCTTTGAGGGGCTGGCTTACCTGAATTCTACGTAATACGCTAACAATTTTGACGTTTTTCCTGAATTTAAGGACCTCTTGATAAGGCCTTAGGATGTCATCCGTAGTATTAATTGAAGAAATTAGTAAATGTGTGTTTATATGTGTGTGTGTGTGTGTGAGTTTATGGGGAGGGGGCGTGTGTTTGCGTGAGTCATATTTTCAATGCCGCACGGGGATGCGACCCTTCAGGAATAATGGACGCCCATTTCCGCCACGAATAACACCGACGTCGGTCATCGGGTGTCACCGACTTTCGACTTCGGACATGGGTGTTTTTTCGCGTCTTTAAATAAACCCGCGACCTTTAAGTGGCCTTTAAGGGTCCCGAACATGTGTAAGCGGACAAAACCAGTACCTGTGAGTGCTTTTACCCAGAGCCGGGGGCCGACGCGTCCCCTATTTGACTGCACAAACACGGCGGGAGACTATTCCGGCACACGGTGCGCATGAGGGTTGGTCAATGGTAGAGCGGCTATGTTGACGGTGTCCTCTCGCACAAACACACCGACACACACACACTCACGCAGACACGTGCAGGTGTATGACGTAAAGAGGCTTCGATAAGGATACACACTCAAATAGCGGTCGTCAACTGTTGTCACCTTCCGTATTGGTGCAAAGTCACGACCCGCTTTTGGAAAAATTAAGAGCAACAACTACTTTTTTCCTATACAAAAGTAGCCTTTGAAGATATGTGTACACTATATTATATTTTTAAATCCAATCAGTTTGCTGTACCAGTCCCGGCATATTACTCGCAATGACGTCTGCCAGGCAAAGGTTGAGCCGCGCCGTATTTGTTTACGGCTAGAGAAAAGGGAAGTCGCATTTCTTGTCACTTTCCTGCTACGTTCCGTGCGGGAACGCAGTACCTGCTGTGTACCGAAAAAACTCAGAATAGGAATACATTAAAAAAAAAAAAATGTAGCTGATGGCGACCTCGCTAAAGACAGGCCCTCGGCCCATTTTGGGGTCCAGCCCCACCGGTTGAGAATCGCTGCACCAAACACGCAAACCAAGTGCGACGGTGACCAGATCAATTCAGAAGGGAGTCCTAGCGACGGGCGTCTGCTGCATTTGGCTGCGCTTGCGCACGTGCGTGAGTCTGCGCAAGCATACAAGCACCACCACGGTGGTTCCATTATTATTTAACGCTATCTGCTTTAGCATCTGACTAACCCGTGCACAAAGGTCGACCAGCTTGCTCGGGCCTTCCGCAGAGGCTTCTTGAACTTGACTAACCTTTGACGGACAATCAGAGAAAGTCGCTGGCGTCTGCGCTTGGCGATTAAAAATCCACAATATAGCAGGGTCTCGAATGCTGAAATGCGACCCAGCAGGGGAACGCTGCACAACAATTCTGACAACTGTGCGTTCCAATTGCGCTGTGTACTTTTCGTTGTTGATCCCCCAAATGTGCAATAGTGCATGTATGTCTCACAGCTCTCGGGATCACCTTTGCTGTGCTGCACCGATCCTTGTTAAAGTCCTGCTCCTTTATTCAAGCGTGCGATTAACTGCCGTTGTCACCACATTCTCCCTCCCCCTCCCCCACTAATGACAATCCTAACATTGGGCTGATACCACAGCTTTTTTAATTATATGTTTTGGGTTACACGACGTGCGGTGTTTCCTAACTGTCCACGTGCGCTGTGTTTCCTCGTCAGACATGCCCTGCGTGCAGGCCCAGTACGGGCCCAGCCCCCCAGGCTCCGCCTACTCCAGCCAGTCCTTCGGCTACCAGGGCGACAGCTACGCCTCCGACCTCATGACCTCCGACTACACTAAGCTGGACCTGGGCAGCGGCGAGATCTCCGCCGCGGCCGCCACCACCTCTCTGCCTAGCTTCAACGTGTTTGTGGAGGGGGGCTACGAGCACAAGTCGTCTTGCCTCTACCAGATGCCCCCCCAGAGGCCCACCATCAAGAAGGAGGAGGACAGCTACCCGACTGCCCCGCAACTGGAGGCGCTGTCCTCCTCCGCCATGTACTTTAAACAGTCGCCTCCCTCCACGCCCACCACGCCTTCCTTACCCCCGCAGCCCGGCACCTCTTTCCTGTGGGACGAGCACTCACTGGTCCCTCCGTCACACCCCCACTCCATGGGCTCCAGCCTGGACGCGGGGTCCCTCAAGTCGTCCCGCTTTCCGCACTTCTACCAGCACTCGCCGCCCCACAGCGGGGGGAGCGTGGGTGGCTACGAGAGTCTAGGAGGCGGCCTGGTCCGCACGTCCTCCTCCTCGTCATCCTCGTCCCCGTCGGTCTCCCATGCTCACGGGCCGCCCCTGGAACAACAGTCCATGTACCAGCTCCACCGCGGAGCCGGCGGCGCCAGCCTGGCATTCCGCTCCCTGGCTCTCGGTCCCTGCGGCCCCTTACTCGGGGACACTCTGCCCTCGCCCCCGCCGCGAGGCCCCCAAGGAGAGGGAACCTGCGCCGTGTGCGGGGACAACGCGGCCTGCCAGCACTACGGGGTCCGCACGTGTGAGGGCTGTAAAGGCTTCTTTAAGGTAAAACAAACAAACAAAAAAACTCACTCTCACATGTTAACAGCACTCACACACACAGGTGGACCTAATAAGGTGCCTTGAGGTGTTAATTTGCTACGTGACTACAAATAACTTTAAAAAGTCAAATCTCAAATCATATTTCCCCATTGAAATGAATGGAAATGCCATTAATCCATTCCAGCCTTCCCCAAATCCCGTTTTTTAAATATCTTACAATATCTTATATTATAAAAACACTGTAATATTTGCATGCAAATAATACATATATAATAATGCAGACACAAAACAAGTCTACTGTATGTTCACACTGCAGGCCAATTCAGATTTCTGTACATTCCACTTGAAAATATGACCTGAAATATTTTGGCAAACAAGCTACAACCTGTTGCTCAGTTAAAGCAATTTTGCTACATTTGACTTCAGTCGCCCCATCATTGAGCCCTCCTCTAAATCGTCTGTGGAGTCATTTTGAAAACACAGAACACCCGGGGGCGGGGGATGGGGGGGGGGTGACTGCGGTGTCGCTCCCGGCAACCAAGTGGCCAAAGTGTGTGCTTTCCTTGTGCGTACGTGTTCGTGTGTGCCAGAGATTTATGTGAGAACACAGGCTCTCTCTAAGACAACCAAGAAAAAAATCCCCATCCCTTCCACCGCTTGAACGCTCAGCCACTCCAAATAAAATACAGTGAGCGTATTTTTAAAAAAAAAAACGACATTCTCGTCGACACAATAACGTTTCCCATCTCGAGTTTCTTTTGAATCAGTGCGGGCAAATTTAGACGCGGCGCTTACGACATGAGTCACTTTATGGATTGAGTATAACACGTAGCCCACGTACCATGTGACCGCAAACGTGCACTGCGCTCTCGTTATGCACCGCACCAAGAGACAGTTTTTAGTCATACTTACTTTTACTCTCTACTGTAATCTCTATAAAGTGCCGTGCACTAGACTCTCACTACGATGCACCAAACTTCAGTCACAGAAATAAACATTGTTGAATTTAATACTCCCCTCACACATTGTTCTGAATTTTAATAGAGCGCTTGCGATGTTATTGGATTGTGTAGGTATACCCAAATAAAAATGAATATAAATTGGCTACACTCGGGATAAAGACATGTTGCGAGTCATCTATGTACAAATTATTTGTCATTTACTCAAGATTCATAATATGGAATATGCTCAAATCACACAAGAATTATTATTCATGATATTTTCCCGTACTGTTGGCGGCAAGAGAGCGAGCCAGCGCATGTCTAATTAAATAACGCCTCTGGTTGGTGTAAATGATTATCATTCTTTTCAATTAGTTGTTTTTATTTACTAATTAATGAAAGCAGTGTCTGGTGTCTGAGGGGCCCGGGGGTGGGGGTTGGGGGGTTGTGTCTGCTGCTGTATCAAGCCTTGTTTCACATTTACTGCAGAAGCCAACCATCGGACACCTGCAGGAATGCGGCATTTTTTGCGACTGCGCTTAATTTATCCCCACAAGCGCATCAGCCAAAACATGCGATTAGTGCAAGTGCTATTTTCCATATCACCAGGCACGCGCTGTTATTACAACGCTTGTGTTATCTGTTTGTTTATTGCATTGCGTTGTAAAAAAAAAAGGAAAAAATCGATTACGATTCAATTATAGCAGAAGAATTATTGCCATGTTCGATAAACTGTTAGTTCATTAGCGCAATTTGAAACACATTTTCATTGTAAATTAATCTGACCTCGCAAATAAGTTTGCCTTTTGTCTATTCTTACTTTGGCTGATTTTAGCCTTTCCATAATCCAGATTTTGTAAAGGTACTCTCATGATTTTTTTCCCCCTTACACGCACACTTTTATTGAGTAAAATCATGAAAGCATCAATGCTCAGGAAAAATCTCCCTGTACTCATGTGTTGAGCATACGGGAAACATTAAAATTACCCCCCCCCCCACACACACACACACACAGACACACACACACCACCACCAAAAAAAGCATACACGTTCAATTTGCTTGCTGTAAATCTGTCGTGCGCTAACTTGTACTTGACAGACACGGAGCACACAGAGCTCTGATTGCCCCTGATTAAGAAGCAGCGGATGGGAGGCGGGGAAGAAAGTCCCCGAAGGCTTTTCATTTAAACCGCGGCTATTAGCACATGTTACATGTCAAGAATCTGCCGCTGCGAGCGTCCGCGTTCGTCCCGCAGCATGTGTGCTCCCCGTTTAGCTAATCCAACTCAACATTTATCACGTCAGTTTTCTTGTTTGTTTGTTTTCTTAAAGGAAGTCTTTTTTTTGCTCTCATACATCATACTAAAACACGCTAACAACAGAAATCCCTTCACACGCCAAACTGAAACATGCTGGTAAAATACGCTAAAAAACACAACCATCCATCCATCCATTTTCTTTGCTGCTTATCCTCACAAGGGGCGGGGAGTGCTGGAGTCTATCCCAGCTGTCAACAGGAGGCGGGGTACACCCTGAACTGGTTGCCAGCCAATCACAGGGCACATGGAGACAGACACCAGCCGCACTCACAATCACACCTAGGGGCAATTTAGAGTGTCCAATTAATGTTGCGTGTTTTTTGGGATGTGGGAGGAAACCGGGACTCAGCTGGTAAAGCGTTGGCTTCACAGTTCTGAGGACTCGGGTTCGATCCCGGCCCAGCCTGTGTGGCGTTTGCATGTTCTCCCCCGTGCCTGCCTGGGTTTTTTTCCGGGCACTCCGCTTTCCTCCCGCATCCCAAAAACATGCAACATTAATAAATTGCCCCTAGGTGTGATTGTGAGTGCGGCTGTTTACTGTCATGTGCCCTGCGATTGGCTGGGAACCAGTTCAGGGTATCCCCCGCTGGATTGAACCCGGGACCTCTGAACTGTGAGGCCAACGCTTTACGAGCAGATCCACCGTGCCGCCTCTCTCATTTACAGTACAGATTATTATTTTTTGCTCTCATACATCATACTAAAACAACTGAAATCCCTTCACACACTATACTGAAACATGCTAGTACACAATGCTGAAATTGTTGCATACTGAAATGCGCTCGAAAACACAACCATCCATCCATTTTCTTAGCCGCTTATCCTCACGAGGGTTGCGGGGAGTGCTGGAGCCTATCCCAGCTGTCAACGGACAGGATGCGGGGTACACCCTGAAATGGTTGCCGGCCAATCGTGGGGCACATTGAGACAAACAGGCGCACTCACAATCACACCTAGGGGCAATTTAGAGTGTCCAATTAATGTTGCATGTTTTTGGGACGTGGGAGGAAACCGGAGTGCCTGGAAAAAAAACACGCAGGCACAGGGGAGATCATGCAAACTCCACACAGGCGAGTCCAGGATCGAACCCAGGTCCTCATAACTGTGAGGCCACCGCTTTATCAACTGATCCACCGTGCCGCCAAAACACAACCAACACTTGAATTACCTCCCCGACGTCTCCCTGCTACACAACTCGGATGCCTGGCGAGCAAGAATTACTACTACAGAAATGGGCTTTATTAATTCTATAAAGGTGCGTTCAAGTAATTTGATCCGGTGTGTGTGTGTGTGTGTGTGTGTCCACATGCAGATAAAATCTCATGGAGGTCACCAATGACACCTCTGCAGGGACGCCACACACACTCCGCCCTGCTTCATTTAGCCAAAAGTCACCACAACAAACACAGACGGACACCCGCAAGAACACACACAGACACGAGAAGCAGCACTCACTTATAGGAATCGGGTCCCGAGGCCCTCCAGAGCACCCACTCATCCCGCCACGCCCGCTTCCGCTCCCGCCCACGTTACGTTTACAACCTGTGTCATCATGCGTTATCGTGATGCCATGTAAATATGTTGCATTATCTCCAAGTAGTCAGATACTTAAGGCGGTCATTATGGACACATCCAAACGTTACTGACCACTGAATGGGATGTGAAAGATCCACGGGAAGGTTGGGGATGTTGGCGCCATGGAAACGGCTCGCATGACGGCAATAGCAGCCAATTACGCGTCGGTCTGTCAGTCGTGCCGCGGCATATGGAATAATTGGTGTGTTAACAATAACCACGGGTGGGGGGGGGGGGGGAGCGGACAGTGACGCTTTCCGTGTGGATCTAATTTGGTTTAGATTTGGAGTCATGCATCGTCTTTCAAATATGAACTTCATGAAAACATAATTCGGTCGTAATGATCGAGTCATTGGTGTTTTTGCATGCAAATATTAAAAAAAAGCAGAGCCAGATTTTCGAAACAGACTGAATCTGCGGTGCCCACATGTCAGTTAAAAAATAATAATAACAAAATCATCTGATTTAAATGCAAATAAGCGCGGTAAAATAAAAGATTTGACATTAGTTATTGTAGTAATAATAATAATAATAATAATGCTTATTCAGGCACAGTTGCCCTGCAAAGTGTTCGTTTTAAATATTGTTGCATGTCCAAAGCATGTACTGTATGTCCAAAATTTTGATACCAAAAAAGTCAAATCACATATATTTCAACGTTTTGTGATATATTTTCATTGTATTTCATTGTTACTTTGTTAGTACCCACCCTCGCTGTCTTATTTTATTTTATTTTATTATTTTGTTTATTATTACTATGAAAAATATGTAGCTCCACATTCTTCTCATTGGACGAAAAACACTGAAAACTACAATAATAACGCTTTTCATTTCATATTCTGAATTGGTCATCTTGTGACACCCGCACCCTGCTTTTATTGCTTAAGAAATCCAGAGGAATTTTTTTATATTGAGCTGTTTAGACGTCAATTATGAACGGCCATATCCCCGCACCACAGGAGCGCAACCATTTTTGTTATTGTTGTCTCCGCGACAAGTGCACACGGTCCCCGCGCGGCCCGTTTCTGATTTCATTTTAATAAGGTCAGTAATAATCGCGCGACCCAGCCGAGGAGAAAACAGCTCCCTCGGGGCCCATCGAGAGAGGCGCGATCCGCGAGGACCCCGAGGTGCCACGAGCGGACTCGCGAGCTTCACACACAATCTGTTCACGCAGCTTCCTCCCTTCCCGCCGCCCGTCTCGCGGGACCCTCCTCGGATACGCCGCGTGCGCGGCTGCCATTGTCGGGCCCAGGCGCTAATAAAATTGTTCCCCCCCTCCACCCCTGCAGGCAACGCTTGTCGGGAAATTAATTTTATCTAATTATACTGATGTCAGCGCCGCCTTTCAGCGCGTAATTAAAAACTGACCTGCGAGCTTCTGCTTTCATTCTTCACCGGCGAAGGAGGGGAGGGCTGGAATTGAATTTAACGCATCTAATATTTGGCGCTTGATTGTGTTTGGAGGCTGATTATCGGAATGTCCGTTTGGTATGTTTTCTCTTTTTGCTTCTCCAGCGCACCGTGCAGAAGAACGCCAAGTATGTGTGTCTGGCCAGTAAGAACTGTCCTGTGGACAAGAGGAGACGCAACCGCTGCCAGTACTGCCGCTTCCAAAAGTGCCTGAGCGTGGGCATGGTCAAGGAAGGTAGGAAGACTCTTAGTACGCCCGTGCTAACTATTTTGCACCGCAATTATCTGCAGCAATGTTTGAGTATCAGAAAACCGCGTAGGAATGGGAGTTTGATTCTGTCCGACTTGGTGCATGTAAAAAATGTGGATTTTTTAAGAGGCAAACAACAGCCAAAAAGGTAGTTGGACGCAAATTTTGGGACTCCAATGTGAGGTAAAAAAGATGAAGATTAATATCTTTGATGATAACGCCACAGAAATATTCTTAGCTCCACTGACAAATCAATCAAAATGAGACGTCTGTTGTAGTACCAAGACTGGCCTGTGAGAGGCAGCACGGTGCCAGAGCGCATTCAAGCTGCCGCAAAATACAAGGAAGAAGAACGAGCAGTAGAATTACAAAGAAATAACTACATAAATAACGATGGATGAGCTGGTAAAGCGTTGGCCTCACAATTCTGAGATCCCGGGTTCGATCCCGGCCCCGCCTGTGTGGAGCTTGCATGTTCTTTCAGTGCCTGCGTGGGTTTTCTCCGGGCACTCCGGTTTCCTCCCACATCCCAAAAAACATGCAACATTAATTGTACTCTCTAAATTGCCCCTAGGTGTGATTGTGAGTGCGGCTTATTGTCTCCATGTTCCCAGCGATTAACTGGCAACCAGTTTAGTGTGTAGCCCGGCTCCTGCCCGTTGACACATGGGATAGGTTCCAGAAAATGGATGGATAACTAAATATATAAAGCAAGTTGGGCCGCCGGTTAGGTTGTCGGCACACCATATAGAGTTTGCAAACTCATCTGTGTCATTTTTATCCTGGTATATAATGTGAAAAAATATTCAACACAGCCAGATGGCTATTTCGACTCACAATAACAGATCAACCAAAATTGGCGTAGACCACACACATAAGGATTTGCAATCGGAACTATTGAACAAGTTTAGCATTTATGATTGTCAACCCTCACCGATTTCGGAGCGGATCAGAAACACTCCTGACATATCCTCACAATCACTCGGGATAATTTTTAGACATCGACAATCAACAATGACTGACTTTGTAAGGGAAAGAAAATGTTCAAATTTGTATCTCGCTTAAAATAATTGAGCGCGGTTAACAGCGTCCAATGAGCAAAATTAAAGACGGTCCGGCCAATTTTTGCGATGTCAGCGAATTAATCGAATCGGAACTCAAATCTCACTCCCGGCCTTTGCTGACACACACACAAAGTCATTATGAGTCTCAATGACACACAACAAAGGGAGCTGACCACTTTCACTTCCCAACAGATTCAGATTTAAAAAAAAAAAAAAAAAAAAAAAAAAACACTTTCGATATTAGCTGCATGAAGGTGCTTTCAAAATGTAATTTTCTCTGTTCCCTTTAATACGTCATGAGGTTTTTTTTTAAACTACTAACAGTCACTCAAATACCGCTTAGCAATTTGTATTTTGAATGAAATTCAAATGAAATTTCTGTCGCAATGTAAAAATAACACATTCTCGAGACAGCGACCAGACCCAAGTGAGATCCTCTCATTGATACCAACTTAGCATATTCTTAAATTTCTAAACTTTTCTGACTACTCTGAAAACGTTTCACCCCAAAAGCACCTAGCAACAAACTTTCAGCAACTTTTCAAAAGTGACTCAATGGCTAAAGAGGACACATTTTCCCTCTGAACGACAAAAAATGATTTTCTCTGTCACATAATCAGAAAAACGCCACCCTTTAGCAACTCCAACGAACGCGTGAGAACGAGTTGGCAAAAGTGGTCGGCACCTGTCTCTGCCTTCAACAAGCGTACAAGTCCAGCCCCAACTCACACTGCCACCTGCTGGCTGCTAGCCTCCCGTGTGAGAACGCTGCAGAACCTCATCCTTTCAGTCTAGTTTGCACCCCCCCCTCCCCCGGAAAAATACCGACGACAGATACCGCTACCAGCTTGACGTACAGACGTTCTTTTCCGTATGAACGCGGCTCAACGCGACTTCATTATTCCCGCTCACGTTGACTCTTTTGTGCTTCACAGTGGTGCGCACCGATAGCTTGAAAGGTCGCCGTGGACGTTTGCCCTCCAAACCAAAGAGCCCGCTGCAGACGGAGGCGGCCCCTCCCTCGCCGCCCCTCAGCCTGATCTCCACTCTGCTCAGGGCTTATTCCCACTGCACGCCCCACGACCTTGACTACAGCCAGGTAGCCCCACAGCGATGGAAATATGCGGGTCCGCTGAGAAACTCCGTGCGGACTCTTGACGTCTTTTCGCTTTTCCGCGCCGTTTCTCCCCGTCCCGCAGTTCAGTGCCGCGGACCCTCCGTCCTCCTCCACGGACGCCGAGCACATCCACCTGTTCTACAGGCTCCTCACCATTTCCATGGAGACCACACGGTGCTGGGCCGAACGGCTGCCAGGCTTCTCCGAGCTCCAGCGGGACGATCAAAACCTGCTCATAGATTCGGCCTTCCTGGAGCTGTTCGTCTTGCGATTGGCTCACAGGTGAGGAGATAAGAGCGTAGCTTCCAGGGGAAGGTTCGCCAAGATGTGGGTGGTTGGTTGGAGTCTATCCTGGTTGATTGAGGCCGGCTCCACATGGCCAAACATGATTGAAGTGGAACAACTCACACCTGCACACCCGCCGATTGACTGTGACCGAAAAACTATGGCCGCTGCCATTCTTTTCGTCACACCATGTCTTGAGGCGGCAAATTTACGACTGTATTTTTCATTTTTTTGAATGAACCACAAACCACATGGCGTGAATGTTGAGGGAAACGATGGTTGCCCTGGCCACTGTGATTCTATTATTATAAAAAAAAACTATATAAACAGAGGGTGAAATCAAGGGGAATACAGGGAGTCCACGGTCTACGACTGAGATCCGTTCCTACAGTAGCGACTTAACTCGAATTCCACCTTTAGTCAGAATTTACATCAAAATCTTCTTCTTTTCCTTTCGCTTGTACCGTTAGGGAACGCCACAGCGTGTCATCTCAGATGAAGGCATATTTTTTGGCGCAGTTTTACGCCGCATGCCCTTCCTGACGCAACCCCTCCACGTTTTAGCCTGCGAGAGAAGCTTACAGCACCGGTATTCCCAAGCAATCTCCCATCCAACTACTGACCTGGTCCAAACCTGCTTAGCTTCCGAGATCTGACGAGCCGTAAGCTAATTTACATCAAAATACTTTGTATGAAAAAAAAAAAAACAAATACATTGAAATAAACATGATGTACTTAGCATGACTCCTGAGAGGCTGTGCTTAGCTATCGCGAAGGAACCTGGTCCTCACTCCTCTCCATCTCGACAAGTATCAAAGAACCTTGTTTTGTGATCACTGTATCCGACATCGGAACAGAACCCTTCACAAGCGCTAAGATACGGGCATTGCTAAAAGACACAGCTTTCTTCTTTGGGGCGATAATGTCGAAAAAAGAAGGCGAAAAATGCGAAGATACTCCCGGCGCACAAACACGGAGGAGCATTAGCCAGAGAAAATGGCGGACGGGGGACGGGCGTTGTAAAGTCGAAACGTCTTAGGTGGAGACCGTCTTAACTCTAGTATTATTTAATTTTAGAGGCTCTTGTCAATGAACACTCCATTCATTGACTACACTTGTTTATCGCGGCAACAGAGACTCTCCACACTTCGCTTTTCAGCCGCAGGTGCACACGAAATTAGAAAAAAAGTCAAGAATAATCAGAAAGCATATTCCTGGACTTTACAGAATGTGTCAGGAACAGCATGCGCCGTCGGGTACAGTACAACATGTAATTGTGCTGCTGCTGTGTTGGCGTATCTGGAGCTGAGTGGTCAGCCGTATGAGGGGAATTATGAATGGAGTCCGTGTCTACGACAGCGGCTACGCCCACAGAGTTCCGCTCGTCTGATGTATGACGCACAAGCCGGGTTGGTGTGCGTCTGTGTGTGTGTGTCGGATTGACACGATCAGAGCCTCTCAAAGCGGGTCAGCTGAGAAGTTATCGCAGGAAATGCTAAAATTCATTCTTAACTCAGCTGACTTACATGAAAAAAAAAAAAGGAAAATAAAAAAGGATCTCGACTTCACGTACAGCTACTTGGTGCCATGAGGACTCCCCCGAGGCCATCTTGAGCCTCAGCATCGCCTGGGGTTACCAGTCTGCTCTAGCAAGGCATGCGGCCGGTTAAATTTATGGCGAGGAGGGGTCTCGGCCTACAAGCTCATCCTTTTGTCCCGGCTGTCGTATCGGGCCAAAAACAACACAGTCAAACACACTTGCTCGCCCAACGACACACACACACACACACAGACATTGATGATGTACAACTTTGTTCGACTGCACCCTGCCAGGTCCAGGTGCAGGGTGGGTAGAAGATGGGTGGTGGCATCACAGCTCCAGCAGGAGGGGAAGGCTCAGGCTGGGACTGTGAATCACCCCGAACGCGGGACTCATGGCAACACACACACAGATGTACACTTTCTTCGCAACGCACGCTCTCAGTTCGGCGCGCACACGCCGCTGTGAAAGCTTTGCCACGCAGCGCCTATTAACCATTGATGCCGCCTTGACCCCGCATTGAACCCAGCCCAGCCCTCGTCCCAGCGTACGTCTGCGTGTTCGTCAGAGTGCGTGTCGCTGTGTGCACAGCGTGTGTGCGTTCGAGTAAATTTACTCCGCCGCCAACGTACGAGCACACCCCCCGCCCGGTCACCAAACAGTTTCTGTGGTTCTGGGCGGGTCGTCATGGCGACAGCGTCGCCAGGGGTGAGCGGAATGTGTGGCAGAAATCCAGCCGTATATAATGTGGATTGTGGACTCTCGGCGCTTTAGCACATGACCGTCCTTAGGCGCATGCGTCACATCCGAGCGTCGTTGAAATCTGCTCTAACGTGCTTACAAATTGATGATTAACATGCTCCGAACTGCTGATATTTGTCTTTTCTCTCACTTTTCCAAGTAATAATAATAATAATTCATTTGATTTCCCTTTTTTTTGTGACATTGTGGATTCCGGATTCCTCTTTGGAATGTTTTTAATTCAATCATGCTGCTCAGAGCTCGAATTGGATCATTCTGATTACAGGAATTGGTTAAAATCTGTGATCGTTCACAAAAGTTTCAGACGTGCACGTAAAGTAAACGTTATCTCACATTGTCCCTAAATTAACAGCATTAAAAATAAACAATATATAGGATATCCATTTTTTAGCCACTTATCCTCACAAGGGTCACGGGAGTGCTAGTGCCTATCCCAGCTATCATCAGGCAGGAGGCAGGGTATATAGTATATATTGTGGTTAATGGTTAAAACACCAGTACGTAGAAACTCCATCCATCCATTTTCTTAGCCGCTTATCCTCACGAGGGTCGCGGGGAGTGCTGGAGCCTATCCCAGCTGTCAACGGGCAGGAGGTGGGGTTACACCCTGAACTGGTTGGTCGCCAATCGCAGGGTAGAAACTCTTAACTCGAACTCATGGCGGTGCTTTGACATACAGGTTAGATTGGTTCCGTGACGATGTTCGCAATCTGAAAATACTTGTATCACAGACTGTTGAAATATATGAAAATGCAATTAATTCAGCGGCACGGTGATGTGACTGGTTAGAGCACTGGGGTCAAACTCAAGGCCCGGGGGGCGAGATCTGGCCCGCCCGCGAAGGCAAATCATGTGTATCAGCTTCCATTATTTGTGTTCAAATCTGGACCAAAATTTCAAATTGTCAAATCATAAATGATGACATTGAGATATTGCAAGCATTTTTGTGTTACCAAAAATCAACAAGAGTTAAAAAACCCATTACCCTTGATTTTTAATTCCAAAACTCGTTGATAAATTTAATGTGTAAATATGATGGGTCAATTAAAGATTTTCATGGTTTCAGTCATAATGGCCCTCTGACAAAAACCGTGACTACAATGTGGCCCACGATAGAAATGAGTTTGACACCCCTGGGTGAGAGCATCTGGCTCACAGTTCTGAGGACCAGGGTTCAAATCCTGGCCTCGCCTGTGTGGAGTTTGCATGTTCTCCCATGCCTGTCTGGGTTTTCTCTGGGCACACCGATTTCCTCCCACATCCCAAAAACATGCATTCATTGGACACTCTAAATTGCCGCTAGGTGTGATTGTGAGTGTAGATAGTTGTTTGTTTCTACGTGGCCTGCGATTGGCGGGCAACCAGTTCAGGGTGTATCCCTCCTTCTGCGATCCTCGTCCACATTTCTCAACTGATTCGAACTTTTCCCATTTTCAACACCGCTTAGCCTGGTTAAGGTCACAGGTCGCTGGAACCTATCCCAGCTGACTTTGGGCAAAAGGCGGACTGGTCGCCAGTCAGTCGCAGGACTAGTATCGACACGGACAATCATTCGCATACACGTGCAATATTTACAGACATTTCTACAGGAATTGCATTCCGTAGTTTCCCATTTTTTAACTTACTTTTTTCAAGATTTATTTCATTTTTAGGCGGCACGTTGGCTCAGCTGGTAAAGCGTTGGCCTCACAGTTCTGAGGACCCAAGTTTGATCCCGGCCCCGCCTGTGTGGAGTTTGCGTGTTCTCCCCGTGCCTACGTGGGTTTCCTCTCGGCACTCCGATTTCCTCCCACATCCCAAAAACATGCAACATTAATTGGACACTCTAAATTGCCCCTAGGTGAGATTGTGAGTGCGACTGTTTGTCTCTATGTGCCCTGCGATTGGCTGGTAACCACTTCAGGGTGTATCTCTGCCTCCTGCCCGTTGACAGCTGGGATAGGCTCCAGAACTCTCTGATAACCCTCGTGAGGATACGCAGCAAAGAAAATGGTTGGATGGATACTTCATTTTAAATTCTTTCAGGTTTTCACTTTGTACTGGAATACAGCATTAGTATCAGTGAAAGTTGCCATCTGCCTTGAATAATGGGCTTCATACATAGTATACAGTAGGTCATATATGGTAGATTATTCATATTGATAAGTCTGTTAGTATTATGGTGCAGCAACTAAAGGGAAGACTAAGAAAAAAAGTTAGTGACATAAGAGTAAACAGTATGAATGTGAAAAAGAACAGGGGCAGAGAGAGCTGAGCATTATGGGAAATCCCCTGACAGTTGGGGGCTGAAGCGGCATAACAAATGGATGATTCAAGTTTTATCATCAAGGGAAATCTATGGACGTCATTTTATTTGTAAAGGGCAAAATAAAAAG
Organism: Syngnathoides biaculeatus; assembly: GCF_019802595.1. NCBI lineage: Eukaryota > Metazoa > Chordata > Actinopteri > Syngnathiformes > Syngnathidae > Syngnathoides > Syngnathoides biaculeatus. Next base: position 7,597,173 of record NC_084644.1, read on the forward strand.
ATTATCTTATTATCATCCTTTAAGGGGAAGTTCGGTATCTTACTTTCAAAAAATGCGGTCCAGCGTGAATCAGGAGAACGATCACAAAAGGCTCCGGTCTCTTCCCCCTGATTGTCGCTGAAGCCGTTTTCCAAGCACGTCGTGTATCTTAGCTCGTTTTTATCTGCATCTTCCATCTGTCTTCTCTTTGTTTTGGGATCTGCTCACGAAGGCAACTAATAGGAGGGAAGCATGCTGTTTAGTCAGGCACTCATAAAGAGCGCTTTATAGCCCTCGCTTATGCACATGCCCGCGCTCTCTCGGTTCGGCGCCGTGAGTAACCGAAGGAAGCCTTTTCATTTTCTCATTAAGACATATTTCCATTGCACGCAGCGGTCAGGGCGCTTTAAAGTCATATCTGTTTAAGCTCCTTATCCCGCGCGTTGGTTCCCACGGTCCCAAAGATGCGAGAACGCTTCAAAATACGGTCATTTGGAAAATGCGATCTTGAGTCAGCTGCACGCCACTTTTTGATGTTTACCCAAATTGTGTGTGAACGCTGACGGTGCCAACTTCGAGAACTGTGCTTTGCTCCAACTCGAGAGGGATCTAAACGGAAATAAAACAGTATGTCGAACAGACGGCAGCATGCAGGGGTGGTGGTTGGCGCACCTGCCTCGCAGTTCTGAGGGTCTGGTTTTGAATCTTGTGTGTGAATTTCTGTGGAAGTTGAATGTTCTTCCCGTGCTTATGTGGGTTTTCTACATTTACTCAGGATAACTCCCACATTCAAAAAGCACGCATGCTCGGTTCATCGAAGACTGGTACACCTTGAACTGGTTGCCAGCCAATCGCAGGGCACATAGAGACAAACACCTGCACTCACAATCACACCGAGGGGCAATTTAGAGTGTCCAATTAATGTTGCATGTTTTTTGGGATGTGGGAGGAAACCAGAGTGCCCAGAGAAAACCCACGCAGGCACATGGGAGATCATGCAAGCTCCACATAGGCGGGTCCGGGATTGAACCTCAGAACCGTGAGGCCAACGCTTTACCAGCTGAGCCACCGTTCCGCCCTACCTCATGTTTCTTGCTACAAAAGTTTGTCCATTTCATTTTCGGGGAAAAAAACTGCACCAAAATTGGATATTTTTCTTCACTAAAATCAGTTTTACTCGCATTTAAATGGACCAAATCCATTATCAATTTTTATACTACAACATTGGCTTGCGATTTTCCATAAAATTTAACGCATGGGTGTACAATATTCATTTCTTTGATCTAAATCGTCCATAAGCGTGTTCGTGAGTGTGAATGCTTGTTTGTCTACATGTGCCTTTGCAGTTGACAAGTGACCAATCTTGGGTTTACAGTGTTTTCAGTTGTGATAGGCTCAACCTCGTCCATCACTCTAATAATGACAAGTGCTATAGAAAATCGATGATATTGAAAAAAAATGTCATTAAGCTAACCAACTGTTTTATTTTCTTGGTGTTTTTTTTTCAGGTCAATGCTGTCAGAGGACAAGCTAGTGTTCTGCAACGGTTTGGTGCTGCACAGGTTCCAGTGCCTTCGCGGCTTTGGAGAGTGGCTGGACTCCATCCGGGACTTCTCCAACCACCTCCAGGGCGTAAACCTGGATGCCTCCGCCTTCGCCTGCCTGGCCGCGCTCGTGCTGCTCACAGGTAAATGCCTTCAAAACGTATATCATGATCATGCCATGCATTTGTATTGGAGATGGGCGAGTCCCAGTTCCAGCTATCGGTATCCGGCCCATATCGGTATCAGTATCGATAAAATAATCATGAATACTGCCGATACTACCCACCAATATTTGAGGCTAAAGATTCATGGCAAAGGATGGCGTTCGTTTGTGTTGGCTGACTCAATGTGACAGCGATGAGGGTGACACATCCCTCTCGAAGAAACACGCATACACACACGGGAGCGCGTTGTCACACATTTCTGCCAAACAAGAACCTGATACCCAAAAGCACCTGCTGCACCTGCCTGACACCTGCTGCTCTAATCAATGTGCATGTGTCAAGCATGCAGCACAGAGAATGCACGTGCAGGACCGGGCCAGATAGGAGCAGGAAATGTGTTGTCACTAGGCTTAAAACATTTTTCACTCGGGAAAGTCAATGATCAAGACTTAATTACGTAAAAAAAAAAAGTAGTTTCTCTAATAAAGGAACAACTGAATACGCGCTAAACACATTTCAACCTGATCATATTCCCATTTGAAAGTGCGTCTGAACATGTTCAATTGGATTTTCCATGTTAAACCTGGATCAATTGCAAACGACACTTAAATTTAAACTTGGATTAAATCTTCTGAACCTAAATAATGCTGTGTAAAGGTCCAAGGTCATGACTTGTTTTGTTTTCATTATTTCACATGTTGATTTTCACAAACACTAAATAGTAGCACACATGAAACATTTATAAAATAATTAGTAAGCGGACGGACAAGCTATTGTGCTCAAGGTCCACATTTGTATGTAAGGATTCCGGTATTCAAAGAATTTAAATATTTTACGTACGCACGTTTACAACTGACACGGCATTAAATCTGATACCCGAAGTCCCAGATTAGCCCAATACGTAAACCTCAAGACTTGTGAAACATGTGAAATAGAATAAGAACATGTGCAATAAGACAAGATAAAAATACTTATTTGCAGTCGTGAATGCATGCAAAGGTCCGAACGGAGCAAAGCTTTGGATGCAGCAAAAATACAAATGGTAGAAGCACAAATTGCACGTAAATTTTAAACGATTACTTCCGTGGCACTTGCGCTTGAAGAGAATAAAGTGTCCTGAGCACAAAATGTACAATTTTAAATGTGCATGAAAAATATGTATTAGTAATTAAATAATAATTCATACATAATAATATAAAGTAATGTGATTGTTTGTCCAATTATTTTTTTTAAACTAATTAAGCAATTATTTAATAAAATAAAATAAAATGAAATAAAATAAACGGATGACTGTAAATGTGAAATTGTGCATTTAACTAGTATATATATAGTTTTTACGAATTAATAGCAATGTGTACTGTATGTCAACAAACTGATGAGAAAATAAACAAATATTCTATTTGAATATATTCCGCCCTGCGACTGGCTGGCGATCGAGTTCAGGGTGTACCCCGCCTCTCACTCGAAGATACCTGAGATAGGCTCCAACACGCCTGCAAAATAAAGCGAGTGAGGAAAAGTACGGTAGTGCGGAAAAGAGGTGGATTTTATTCCTCCCCCACCATGCAAAATGAACTCTGAGGCGATTTAGCATGTTTGAGAAGCTCGGTCATCCGGAAGAGGCTCAGTGTCGAACCGCTGCTGCTCCTCCGCATTGAGAGGAGCCAGATGAGGCGGCTGGGGCATCTGATCCGGATGGCTCACCAGGGAGGCGTTCCGGGCACGTCCCACCGGAAAGAGACCCCGGGTACGACCCAGGACAACGCTGCAGAGACGATGTCTCTCGGCTGGCGTGGGAACGCCTCGCGATCCCTCCGGAAGAGCTGGAAGAAGTGGCTGGGGAAAGGGAAGTCGGGGTATCCCTGCTGAAGCCACTCCCCCCGCGACCTGACCCGGAGAAGCGGTAGAAAATGGATGCATGGATAGATGGAAGTCACTTTTTGGGGTTCGAACTACACAGAAGTCGAATCTGAACTCAGAGCTTCAGAACTGCGCGTCAGGCGTGCTAACGACGTACTGGGCAGACTCAAATGTAGTGAAGAAGAAAAAAAATCTATTATTTGAATATATTTCCACAAATAGTGATCGCACGACCATCTATTTCTGCAAATAAACACGTGAGACGTGAAATCCTCCCCTCCGTGCCGACTTTATTTACCTACCTCCGCCGCCACACTCACATCCTGTGTCTAAAGCCCCCCAACACAAGCTCCTCTCTGGGGGAGCACTTAACTCTGCGCCTCATCGACCAGCCCACCACGGAGCTCCGCTCTGCGCTGGCTGGCGTCTCAGCGCCACCTCGGCAAAGCGCACAAGCGCGCTGCCAGAACAACCGGGCCATCGACCAATTCGGAGTGGCCTGTGTAGAAAGGCAGCCATCGATTACCCCCCGCCCCACTCCGCCGCCGCACACACCTCCACTACAGGATCTGGCACACATATAGACGAGGGGAGGGGTGGAGTGAGTGAGTGCGTAGGTCTGAAAGGGACGTTGAAAGGAGGGCTGGAGAGACTCGACAAAAGAGCCACATAAACAAACAATAAATAAGCTTCACATAATGGATATCTCAAAGTGGTGTGAGCCACGGCCTCCCTGCAGCGCCCGTGTGTGCGCGTGCATCTGCATGTGTGTGTGTGTGTGTGTGGTGGGGGCGGCGGACACCCCGTGCTCAGCAGAATGAGTTAGTGTCACATTAAGCTCGGTTTGGGTGCCACTGGAGTTGCTATGGGCACTGGTTTGTGTTTGTGTGTGTTTGTGGGCGCGCGCGTTTTTCTAATCTAATTTGGCTGCTCACAGGGCCGAATAATCAGCTAATTGTTGAGCACTTTTGTCTTTGTCAATGTCTGGAATTGCGGGGAGCATTTGTGTGCCGGCAAGTGTTTATATATATATATATATATATATCTGTCCTTTTACTGTGTGTGTGTGTGTGTGGTGTGTGTGTGTGTGTACACAGTGTACGGGGGGCTTATTAGGTTAGGCTGTGTATTGATCTGTAGTGAGTGAGACAGGTTAAAGCCTGTTAAGAACTTGAGCCATCGAGGCTAATGAGGTGCAATTCAATATAAAAAAAGATGTTACAATTGCTCTTTCAGCTGAATGAGCTGACCGGGCTTGCAAATGGACCGATCACGTCCGGGACATTTACAGAAACTTTCCATTATGATCTATTTACCAAGTATAGTGTAGGAATAGTTATGAATATGAACTGCAATGAAATACTTATACAAGCTAAAACATATACAGCCATCCATCTGTTTTCTGAGGTGCTTATCCTCACAAGGGTCACGGGGAGTGCTGGAGCCGATCCCAGCTGTCAACGGGCAGGAGGCGGGGTACACCCTGAACTGGTTGGCAGCCAATCGCAGGGCACATAGAGACAACCAACCGATCGCACTCAGAATCACACCTAGGGGCAATTTAGAGTGTCCAATTAACGTTGCATGTTTTTGGGGTGTGGGAGGAAAAAGGAGCGCCCGGAGGAAACCCACGCAGGCACGGGGAGAACATGCAAACTCCACACAGGCGGGTCCGGGATTGAACCCAGGACCTCAGAACTGTGAGGCCAAAGCTTTATCAGCTGATCAACCGTGCCCCCACAACATATACGTATATATGTTTTTTTCTATGATAATAAACAATCAAAAGTCATAATTTCCCAAAATATTTCCATGGGATGTTCATCTCAGAAATTTCAGAAAGTTTCCATGGGAATTAAATAACTGGGAATTGCGGGTAATTTATACTGACCCTAATCCTAAACAAAACATCACACATCACATCACAGGGGAGAAAAAAAAGTGAAACATTGAATTGCGCATGAAAATAGACCTGAAATTTAATTTTCCATGACTTTCTTTTTTAACTTTATCTGAGAATTTTCGGACAACTTGTACAGTCCCTTGGGAAATATAGACAACTAACTGGTAATTAAATTATTAAAAATGTTTCCTTGGGATTTTCTTGAAATTTTCCACTGAAGCGTCATCTGAGGAAATGTGGACATATTTGGCAGTTTCTAACGGAAATGATTTAAAATGTGCGCTAATTCTTTCGCGCTATATCAAACATCCATCCATTAACCAAGCCACTTATCCTCACAAGGGTCGCGGGAAAGCTGAAGCCTATCCCAGCTAGCTTCGGGCGAAAGGCGGACTACACCCTGAACTGGTCGCCAGTTAGTAGCAGGGCAGATATCAAGTCATAATTTCCTGAAATATTTCCTTGGGATGTTCAAATTTCAGAAAGCTTCCATGGGAATTAAATAAACTGGGAATTGTGGGTAGTTTATACTGACCCAAGCCCTAAACAAAACTGAAACAAATGAAAAAAAAAACAGAAACAAAAACTGACCAGAAATAGACCTGAAATTTGGGCTCATCTATAAACTTCATTTCCCAAGATTTTCTTTATAATATAGTATAAGTCATAATAAGTAATATAATTTCTAGAAATTTTCCACTGAAGCTTCATCTGAGGAAATGTGGAGATATTTTGCAGTTTCTATAGGAATTGACTTAAAATGTGCGCTAATTCTTTCAAGCTAAACATCAATCCATCCATCCATCCATCCATCCATTATCCAAGCCGCTTATCCTCACAAAGGTCCCGGGAAAGCTGGAGCCTATCCCAGCTAGCTTCGGGCAAAAGGTGCGCTACACCCTGAACTGGTCGGCGGTCAGTCGCAGGGCAGATCTCGACACCATCACTGAGCGGGAATCGATCCCATGCTGCGCGCATCAAAAGCAGGCGTGTGTACCACTACACCATCAGTGACTCAGCGTGGGATCGTTTCCCGCTCAGCGATGGTGTTGATATCTGCCCTGTGAGTGTCTGGCGACCAGTCCAGGGCGTAGTCCGCCTTTCGGCCGAAGCTAGCTGGGATAGGCTCCAGCTTTCCCGTGACCCTTGTGTGGATAACCAGCTTGGATAATGGCGTGACATGACATGATCCCACGCTGCCCGCACCTGTACCACTCCACCATCAGTGACTCGCTATATCAAAAACAATTTATTAAAACTACGACTCACCATTAGGCCGAATGCAGCTGTTGTCGTTATTTTCCCGTTTCACACTGTTTTGTAAGCTGGGACGTCCCGCGTCGTTTCATTCATTTCTCCTCCCATCGTCTCCTTCACAGAACAAGTTCCGGGCCTGAAGGACTCCAAGCGCGTGGAGGAGCTGCAGAACAAAGTGATCTGCTGTCTCAAAGACCACCTGGGCTGCGGCCCCTCTTCGTCGTCATCCAAGGCGGCGCCCGCCCTGAGTCGCATTCTGGGTTTACGGGCGGAGTTGCGCTCCCAGAGGACTCAGGGCCTTCAGCGCATCTTCTACCTGAAGCTGGAGGACCTGGTGCCGCCTCCGCCCTTGATCGACAGGTTCCTGGACACTCTGCCTTACTGATGGCGAAGGACGGAATTCAGAGAAGAAGAAGGAAAAAAAAGCATCACGTCCAGTTTGAGGACAGTGACGGACTCACTTTGCTGTGACGCCAACGTGACAACTCGCTCCAACGGACCACCAACTCAACAGACACTTTAAAAAAAAAAAAAAAAAAAAGTGTTAAAAACAAAAGATTGCGTCGCCACTTCTGATTTTCACACGGAGGCTGGGACGGAGGACGCAGGTCGGAGATTTTTGCCCTCTGGAAAACACAAAAGCGAGCAAGAAAGAACGATATAAAGTCCCGTTTCTGTGTATAATGTTCATCCGGTGTGCCGAATTCACTGGAGACATCATTGACGACACAAACGTAAGCGATGCACTCCGTCCCCCCCAAAAAAAGAGCAAGTCATAAATGTTGCAAAAACACACCATACAATATTTCAATAACATCGTAGTGAGATCTTGATTGATTCCAAGTGCAATTTTTTCTCCCCACTGCTTTCTCATCGTATAAGAAGTTGACGCATAAGGAACGGTTTAATTTCAAACTCTAAATTATTCGAACGCAAAGACGCGTCGTCCGACATCGTCAAAAGAGCCGAGAAGGTCCGAGCGATATCCGGCTCGAGAAGAGAGACTGTGCACTAAATAATTGCCGACTGCTCACTCAGACTTGAATTGCTCACTTTTTTTTTTTTTTTTTTTTTGTGCTTATTTTACTCATACGGAAATGACGGGAGCCCGAAATGGGCTTCTGAAGCACTTACGGCCTGCAAAGGACTGGAAGCACAGACACACACCCGGCCTGCTCCCCCCTGCTGAGAGTAGAGGACAGGAAAGGAGGGTGCTCGACAGATAGATCCACGGGAGAGACATTCCGCAGTCTTTTTTTTTTTTTTTTTATTTCTCTTGTGGCGGTGTTCACGCGTGCAAGACAATGGTTCGATGCTGTCCTCATAAGTGTGTGTGTACGCATAAGAGAAGCCGGCGTCTTATGCATGGTGTGTTTTTAGGCTGTCAAAAAGCGGTCGGCCTCGTGTGTTTCCGTGTCTCGCCACCCTCCTCCCCAACCGCCCACACTCATGGCAGCAGTGATATTACGAAGAAGAAAGAAAAAAAAAAGCAAATTCTATAGATCTATAAATATATAAATATACAAAAACTAATATTTTGAAGTGTTTTTAGCTTTTTTCAAATATTGTGGTACGACATGTGCATTGTTTTCAAAGAAGAGAAACACAAAAAAAAGTAAAAAAATTGCTGTTTTCTTTTCTTTTTTTTTCAGTGTCCTTCTTTGGTTTGAGTTTCCTGTTCAATAATTTCTTTCTCTTTGGTGCACTGGATTTTCTGTTCAGCACTTTGAAATCATAAACTAGTTCTGATTATGCTGCCTCCTGTCTTCTTTTATTTTCCATCCATCGCATCCATCTGTATTTGAAAATGAAAGAACAAGGACGACAGTAAAGGAGAGGGTGTGGATATTGAATGGGTAAATATGAAATTATGTATTATTATTGTGGAACCCAATATAAATACCCCGCATAAAACATAGTTATGACTTCGTGGCTGCTGGATCTTACTTATGCTTACAATCTTTTTTTTTTTGCAAGCTCATATGCAGTTTTGATGGGCTGTTACATCTGGTAGCTCACAACGCTAATTACCATCCATCCATTTTCTTTGCCGCTTATCCTCACGAGGGTCGCTGGGAGTGCTGGAGCCTATCCTAGCTGTCAACAGGCAGGAGGCGGCAGGGTACACCCTGAACTGGTTGCCAGCCAATCGCAGGGCACACCGAGACAAACAGCCACACTCACAATCACATCTTGGGAAAATTTAGAGCAAGGGTGCCAAACTCATTTTCATCCCATGTCACATTGTTTCCCTCAGAGGGCCATTATGGGGCCGCAATATCTCAACGTTATCAGTTATGTAACAATTTGAACTTTTTGTACAGATTTGAACAAGAATTCTGGAAGTTGACACACATGATTTGCCTTTGCGGGCCACATAAAATCATGTGGTGGGCCGGATCTGGCCCCTGGGCCTTGAGTTTGACACCTGTGATTTATAGTGTCCAATTAATGTTGCAGGTTTATGGGATGTGGGTAGAAACCAGGGGGTCTGAGAAAACCCACACAGGCACGGGGAGAACATGCAAACTCCACACAGGCGGGTCCGGGATTGAACCCGGGACCTCAGAACTGTGAGGTTAATGTTTTCCAACTGAACAACCGTGCCGCCAACGCTATTTACATTATTTGTTTAAATGAGCAAACAATGTGTGAAAACTAGTGGCAGTATCACACAAATTGTGGACAATTGAGTGGATTTCAGTCTGTGTCCGTTTTTGTAACATGGGAGGAATTCTGAGTTTTTGTGCTGCTCTTTTATTTTCTTACATTTTTCTTAAAAGCAACCATTACCAAACACGAGCCTTCTGACAGGTAAAAGGCCTCCTCGCGTTCCTCCCATGGGGATCTCCCACTAGATGAGCCTGGAAGAGGATTAAGGGGAGTGAAACGGGGAAGGAAAGCCAAAGAGATGGGGAGAGTGCAGCATTAGCATGAGGTCCGGATCAGCCTCCAGCCTCGTTAAACAGCATTGATCGCCGCGGTGACATTTCCCAGTACATGCCATCTATACTGTCACTGCCATCACTCTCCAGCTGTCCTGTGCAACCGTACAACACTGCCAGGTGTTTGATTGCAACTTTGATTGGGAAATTGCGAGCAATCTTCGCACGAGACAAGACAGAAAGGCACAATAGCTAGTTCACATTTACTTCATGCGCATGTCGGACCAGAACCACCGCGGTATAGTGCTTAGCATGTCACCCTGATAGTTCTGAGATCCTTGGTTCATATCTTGGGTTTAGCCTTCCGATTTGCAGGTTGTATGTTTTCTTGTTCTCGAATGACTACCAAATATTGTCCATGGGTGTGAATAGTTGTTTGTCCGGATGTCTCTACTCTGTCCCTTCTTGAAATGGGCATCGGTTTCGTGGGAAATAGTTTGTTATTGATCATTGCACACGGGGTTGCGTCAGGAAGGGCATGTGGCGTAAAACTGTGCCAAACAAATATGCGTTCATCTAGGAAGACACGCTGTGGCGACCCCTAGCGGGACAAGCCGAAAGAAAAAGAAGACACAGGACTGGTAGGAACACAAAGTTGTCGTTGCCGTCAGTGGTTTTTTCAACTATGAAGGAGTCATCGGAAAACCTTTGGATATGGCATTAACCAGAGTTAAATCTATGTTGACGAGCCTAAAGAGGAACGGTGCTAGGACGGTTCCCTGGGGTACACCTAGGAGACATATCTTTTAACCCTTACATGGTGTAGCCAGTCAGTAAAACAGTCCAGAACCAGGCTATCATAAAAACGCTAAAGAGTAGGACCCATGATGACGAGCCTAAAGAGGAACGGTGCTAGAACGGTTCCCTGAGGTACACCTCGGAGACATAGCTTTTCACCCCTACATGGTGTAGCCAGTCAGTAAAATAGTCCAGAACCAGGCTATCCTAAAAACGCTAAAGAGTAGGACCCATGATGACGAGCCTAAAGAGGAACGGTGCTAGAACGGTTCCCTGAGGTACACCTCGGAGACATAGCTTTTCACCCTTACATGGTGTAGCCAGTCAGTAAAACAGTCCAGAACCAGGCTATCCTAAAAACGCTAAAGAGTAGGACCCATGATGATGAGCCTAAAGAGGAACGGTGCTAGAACGGTTCCCTGAGGTACACCTCGGAGACAAAGCTTTTCACCCTTACATGGTGTAGCCAGTCAGTAAAACAGTCCAGAACCAGGCTATCCTAAAAACTCTAAAGAGTAGGACACATGATGACGAGCCTAAATAGGAACGGTGCTAGAACGGTTCCCTGAGGTACACCTCGGAGACATACCTTTTCACCCTTACATGGTGTAGCCAGTCAGTAAAACAGTCCAGAACCAGGCTATCCTAAAAACGCTAAAGAGTAGGACCCATGATGACGAGCCTAAAGAGGAACGGTGCTAGAACGGTTCCCTGAGGTACACCTTGGAGACATAGCTTTTCACCCTTACATGGTGTAGCCAGTCAGTAAAACAGTCCAGAACCAGGCTATCCTAAAAACTCTAAAGAGTAGGACACATGAATCCTTCATTTTGCCTAAACACTAAAGCTCTGCCGCGTTTCCTCAAAGGATATTTTCATTTCATTTATTATTTAGTTTTTAAATAACCATAAAATTGGCAACATGATCATCTGCGTGTTCAGTGCAAATGTCACAGCGCTCGCACCCACACGTATGCAACACTCGCACACTCAGGGACGTGTCAGTCTTCTGGACAATCGATTACAGCTGACAGATAGCAAATACCCCCAGAGTCTTAATTAGAGCTCCCTGTGTGTGTGTGTGTGTGTGTGTGTGTACGTGCACACACGTTCTGATTTCTATCTGCGGCTTCATAATTTATCCTAATCCAATCAGATTTGGAACATGGTCAAATAGCGGAAAAATAGAATAATTTTAATAAGCGGAAAGGTGTTAAATCCATCCATTCCTTTTCGAAGACACTTATCCTCACAAGGGACCGGAGTCGATCCCAGATATCTGGGGCGAGGTACTGAATACCTCGAGCTGGTTTGCAAGCCAATCCCAGGGTGTTGAACGCAAATCGGGAATTCGTTTTGGGTTCAAGGGATAAGCGGCTCGGAAAATGGACGGAACATGCGATGCGATTTGACATAATTATAGCATTTGAAACTCTGATCTGATAAGATTTCACACAGATTAAAGTGTTAAATTGGTATTTCTCCCTTTGAATTGATTTTGCTGTCAAACGCACAGTCTGGATCACACCCACTTAGTCACGTTATATCTTCGGCCACGGAATATACATGAACACTGACCCACGTATCCGCTTTGGCGCTTTTCGAGCCGGAGCCAATCCCCGGCTGACGTTGGGCGAGAGGGCGTATAAACATAAAAGTCGTCGCCCAATCAAAGGGCACGTACAGACAACCAGTCCTCCCCGTGCCAGCGTGGTTTTTCTCGGTGTACTCCGGTTTCCTCCTACATCCCGAAAACATCCATGTTAGGTTGATTGAAGGATCTAAATTGCCCGTAGGTGTCAACGTGAGTGTGATTGATTGTTTCTTTAGATGTGCCCTGTGATTGGCTGGCGACCGGTTCAGGGTGTATCCCACCTCACACCCGAAGATAGCTAGCACATGCTCCATCACCCCTGAGACCCCCAGTAAGGATAAGTGGTTCGGGAAATGGATGGGTGTAAAGTACAGTTTACACAATATCAGATCATGCAATGTTTTAATCCAGGGGTGCCCATACTTTTTTACCCCAAGATCTACTTTTCAAGCAGCCAGCCCCTTGCGAGCTACCGACGATGGAGGTGGGTGGGGGGATGGTTACGAATGCTCCCAAACCGTTTTATGTTGCCTCCTATATTTAAAAATACAGAATTAGCTTTCTGCGCACTGTATTGTCTGTGCTTTCATCCTGGATCAGGCTGTGCCAAGGTGGAATTTTAACCTTACACACCATCTCATCCTGCACTTTCTACATTGGCTTCGGACCAGACCTTTCCCACTCGGAAAAGAGAAAATCTTGTCCAGTTTAACCACTTTTTCTTCGATTATTCACATACTCCGACAGTCATTGGATCTTAAAACAACAGCATATCTTTTTCAACTTTCTCCATGAATATCGAAAGTAAACATAAGCAGCATGTCTAGCTCATCTTTCCTCTACGTTGCCCAGACTGTGACTGTGCGGTGGTGGACACCGTCATTATAAAATACATTGATGGGCCTGCTTAAGTACTGTAACATTTGTAATTATTGTATGAGTGTACGTCTTTAAGAGTGGCGCGGCGGGTGTACTGGTAAGATTTGGTCTTATTATTTAACAGGAAAAAGTTATCATTATCATTATCATCTTCGGTGTTGGCTCACTGTTGCAGGTGTCGGACTTTTAATAGCTATGTCACTGCGTCATTGTACTTATTGTTATTAGTGTGCATCCCTGTCGGATATCTGATTACCACCTGTGCCATTTTTGCAAATTTCGTCTTACTTTTGTGACCTACTTTCTCATGTGTCATCATTTACAAGACGGGTGATCTGATAGCACAATAGTGGACACTGTGAAATTGCTTAGGCAGTAAAAGTTGGCTTTCATCTGAAATATGTAAGTGTTTTTTGTCCGATACCTCATCTCCCCCTTAACACTCGGCCTCTGTCCCTCGGATCGTCTCGATCCATAGTAAAACTTCAACAACAGTGCCTACGTGGGTTTTCTCCGGGCACTCCGGTTTCCTCCCACTTCACAAAAACATACAACATTACTTCGACACTCTGAATTGCCCATAGGTGTGATTGTGAGTGTGGGTGTTTGTTTCTACCCTGCAATTGACCCCTCCGTACAGGGCACTTAACCACGCCTCCTGAAGTTACATCACCCCACGTGTGCTAACCCCAGACAAACTATTAGCAAAAATGGCGGCGCAGGAAGAAAAGACCAGAAGGAAATTGTCCGATTTACCAGCTAATTTCTCACTCGCATTCTTACCGAATAGTGAAATATCGTTGAAAAGCAGACAGCAGGGCTTCAAGTATTTCAGCGAGGGGTATTTCAATGGTATTTACATCCATATCGACGGAGAAACCATTGATATTAGCGCGAGATCTTTCCGGAGTCAGAGGAAGACCGAAAAGCCACATAATATAATATATTATAACCCAAAGACGAATTCGTCATTGACAGTTTCCTATTTTCATGTTACATATCACACTTGTGTGCAGAATCTGTATGTGTATGTGTATAGCCGTTTGTGAACCGCCGTATGAAGGAAAAGAACAAGGCGAGGCTTGATTTACGAGTTGTTTCTCTCGTTTTCTTTGTGTAATGTCACGCGCTCCACATGTATTGAAAATCAAATATAGGGCATACCTTCGTGCAAACATATCTGTTCCGGTTGATGGATTCAGTTGATCATGCGGTCTTCCGCAAAGTTTGATCCATCGAAGACATTTTTCGTACTCGGTCTTCTGTTCCGGTTGATTTTAGATGGATTCAGTTGATGATGCGGTGTCCACAAAGTTTGATCCATCGAAGACATTTTTCGTACTCGGTCTTCTGTTCCGGTTGATTTTAGATGGATTCAGTTGATGATGTGGTCTTCCACAAAGTTTGATCCATCGAAGACATTTTTCGTACTCTGTCTTCTGTTCCGGTTGATTTTAGATGGATTCAGTTGATGATGCGGTGTCCACAAAGTTTGATCCATCGAATACATTTTTCGTACTGGGTCTTCGGTTTTGGAAAGGGTACGAATTGAACTACACCAACTAGCCTTTCAGGATACCTGTCATCACTATTACAAAGTCCGTGACGACACCTCTTAACCATATCTATTGTTAAAGAACCCAAATACGCGATAAAACGCTAAACAAAAGGTATACTGGACCATGCAACGATGACTGAGGGAACGGCGGTGCAAAAAAGGGGCGTGGTTTATGCAGATCTCTGGCCTCTGATTGGTCAGCGACGCAGATGACGCAATTTCTACGGAGGGGTCAATTGGCTGGCAACCAGTCCAGGGTGTACCCGGCATCCTGCTTGTTGATAGCTGTGACAGGCTCCAGCACTCCCCACGACCCCTCGTGAGGATAAGCGGCAAAGAAAATGGATGGATGGAAGTGTGTTCACGTTACTGATGATTTAATTCAGACAATTGGGTTTAGCAATTGAGAAGTACTTTAATAGATGTAGAGTGTGGTTCTGTACCTGCTCCACATGTAAAGTGCCTGGTGAGAACTTCTGTATCACCCATCCATCCATCTTCTTCACCGCTTATCCTCACCAGGGTCGCGGGGATAGCTGGAGTCTATCCCAGCTGTCAACAGGGCAGGAGGCGGGGTACACCCTGAACTGGTTGCCAGCCAATCACAGGCCACATGGAGATGGACAACAGCCACACTCACAATCACACTTCAAGGCAATTTAGAGCGTCCAATTTATGTTGCATGTTTTTAGCATGTGGAAGGAAATCGGAGTGCCTGGAGGAAACCCACACAGGCACGGGGAGAACATGCAAACTCTACACAGGGGGGGCCGGGATCGAACGCGGGTCCGCTTAACCAGCTGAGCCACTGCTGCCACTTCTGTATCAATAACACTGAATTGGATTACCCTCATTAGGGTCAGCCGGAGCATCGTACAGCTGATTTTGGGCGAGGAGCAGCGCATACCCTGGATCAATTGCAGGCCAAGCGTGGGCCACAAACAGACCCATAGAAATAAACATTTAGTCTCCACTTAATCCTTTGTGGATCATTAACAACGACATCTTTTTTTTGTGTTAAAGTGACGGATTTTTACTGCGTTTTTTTTCAGTTTGCTGGAGACGTTTACCTTTTTACATTATAATAGTAATGTGTATTTTTTCACCACTTGTCAACAACGAATGATGAGTGCATCCACTAAGCCACCAGGATGCGATGATAGCACCTACTTTAGGTAGCGGGAGGTAATATGTGATCGGAGGCGCCTGCTGACTTCCTCTCCTGCTGACTAACTTCCTGGATTAGACCGAAATGGACGACACCTGAGTCCCGTGGCTGGTGTAACCACGCAGACTAACACACACAGTCACTGTGTCCAAAAACAAAAAATAAAACGAGAACGCAGATTTTTGGTGATTTGCAATTGAACTATCAACATTAACCCCCCCTCCCCCCCACACACACACACTTCGATCTGCAACTCTGGAAGTCCCCTGGAAGTGAACAGAGCTGCTGCTTGTTCAGATAAAACCTAAATAGGCCTTTTTTTTTTTTTTCTTAAGAGCAGGCCGGGGAACTCCCTTGTGGTATGGGACTGTGTGCATCAATTTTGCCCTTCGCCAGGAGGAAAGCATTGGGGGGGGGGGGGGGGTGTTGGCCTAAATGTCAAAGGTAAAAGGTGCTGCTGCAAAAAGGAAGTGGAAACACACAATCAACCCACTCGCAATGGCTCATCGCGATGAAGGGGAAATACCAAGTATCTCTCTTCATATGAAAACATAGCCCATAATGTCTTGTTGTTGTTGTTGTTTTATGTGCGTGTGTTTTGTTTTTCAGCTAATTATAGCAATAACATCACGTTGAAACAAAAAAGCACACTATTTAAATGCGTGAGCCGGTCATTCAGAAAATGTTTACATTGTTTTTGTAGAATAAAATTTTGTAATCCAGCTTGTTATATTGATGATTGCATCGAGTGGGGGTACCTAATGTTACGTCCTATGTACATATAAGTCAAATTTGGATCTTTATATGACAGTGGATTACGAGCGATACATTTACAATATTAAAGTGCCACGGACATGCCTATATACATTTTAAAATAGTACTGTGATTAAAACTACATATATTATTCACTTCAATGTCTATACGGAAAAAAAAATGAGCAGAGAGGGTGTCAATCATGCGCAAAGTTGCGGAAGTCTCACTCGACATCCCGGTGGCAGCCATATTGCCTGCAACGTCATCAGCAGATGTCACACTGGGATAGTCGCCATTGAGAAGACGCTTTGCCACCTGCTATGGGAGAGGAATTTTTCCAACGCCCCTTCCGACACGGAAGCTCTTTTCAAAGAAGAGAACATCTGAGAATCGAGTGAAGTGACCAGGGCAATGTGACCCTATCGTTTCGAGCCATATTTAGATGATATGCGGATCACTTCTAACTAACAACGGACTCCCCGACAGTACTTATGACAGTATGTAGCGGCCACAGTCGCTCGCTGAAAGAAGGATTACGTCGTTCCCTCCAAGCTATTATTTTTAATAGCTCTATAGACACCTACCTGACAATTGGAACCCAAAAAGCTCTCGTCCTTTGCACCTGTGCAATCTATTTTTCACGCCGAACCGGGTTTTTTGGAAACATGTGAAGAGTGAATGCATCCTCCCGAGTGTTCGAGCAATATCCAGCAATACAAGGAGCCAGCATTTTGGCTAACACGCAGAAAAAACAGTTACTTTCCTGGCGGTAAAACAGGTATAAATACACAAACCTATCAATGTGGGCTTCTGGAAAAAAAACTTCACTTCCTGCTTCTTCTCCAAAACAAATTCCTGGAGAGGATTTTCATGGCGGGACATACAAAAATCCATATACGACAACATCATGACGTGTGGTGAAAAAACGGATGGGTCTATTCCGGCTGCCTTTTTTTTCCATTAAAAACATACTAAAAAGGGTTTTTTTTTTTGCGTGACCGTGGCACTTTAAATATTGCAGTCTCGCAATTCTGCAGTTATTGACAAATTGGAAGCCTATGTATCTGAAGAGCATTGTTTGAATTTTTGCTATGTTTACACAATAAGCACACCAAAACAATAGATTAAATATTATCCTAAAAATATAGACAGATGAAAGCGGAATCAACTTTTCCCAAGCAAGTTCTTTACATAATGTCAATGCAGTATTTATTCTCCACTGGTGTGCTGCAGAAAATTATCCAATGTCACCAAATAAATCCAAAAAATTAAAACTAGATGGCTGGTACAAGCTATTTGTGTAATAAATCACATCATCGTTTGAGTATATAGGTCAGGAAAGGAACGTTTAGGCACCAACGTTTTGAAAAAAACTCACCATTCACTTTATATTTTTGTCATGTTTTCAATAAAACAGGTAATAAACCACCATATCATTTTACTGGTACAGGTCAGCCATGAACAGTACACGTTTAAGAGACATATCTCATTTATATGTTTTGCTGTGTTTGGTTAAGCTGAAAAACATATATTTTCACGATAATGCTGAAAAAAAATTTAAAATTACATAAAGTCAAAATTTATATGAAAACTAATTTAATATTAGTGTTACTCTAATTACAGTGATGGAGATGCTAGTAGCAAGGTTACACATGGACATTATGGGTGCTCAAGAGTACATGCTAGCTGTTATGCTAACTCGTCATCAATAAATTTATCAATTTCGTGGAAAAAAAAGAACTTTGACATCAATTTTTCTTCCCCTGATGAGTAACAGGGTTTCCCCGAGTTGAGTGACACACTCCGTTACAGCTAAAAGTATTCAATACATATTAAAAAAATTTGGATTTATTTACCTTAGCTCTCCGTTTGCCGATGGTTAGTGCAAAAAACCTGATGTAATTTCTGTTCACTTTTTTTCTTCCTTTCTTTACTAAAATGTAGATTGAGAACAATTTAAAATCAAGAATAACAGCAAATCCATTCAGACATTTTCCAATGGAGTGCCGGAGCGTATCCTGGCTGATATTTTATGTAATTAGTAAAATCAATTACTTTAGGTTTGACAATCTTTACGAAGTTTTACATTGCACAAACATCACGCGGAATTATAAATGGGGGTTTTGTTGTTTGAGGTCGGACAAAGTTCGTCGACGCACTTGGGTGAGACTTGTTTACAAATACCAGCTGTTAAAAACTCGTCACGCATAGTTATTGTATGTTTTGTCCTACAATGGCAGGGGAAACATAAATATTACGTTCGAGAGGTATTCTCTTGGGTAAGTGTCGCGTTATGTGCGTTTATCTGTCGCTGCGTTTTACCTTTTTGGTCAAATAGCTTTTTTTCCGCATTCAAATTGTTCTTTCTGTAAGTTTGCTTAAGACTCTTTACGGTTTTCACTGGTTGGTCCCTTAATTTGAAGCAATCTTTTCTACGTCATTATGGTTTGTACGGGTCACTTATGTTCACGTTTTAACAATGGCTTGGATTGTTTAAGTCTTGCTCGCTTGGATCGAGAACGAATGTGAATTGGATGTACGTGAATGGAACTTTATCCTCTTTTTGCAATTAAGATAGACGAGCACCACAATAGACAATCGTATAACACGAGCCTGAACATGTCAAATAGGATTTTCCACAATTGTCCTCTGACCCTCCATGCACAGAGTTAGGTCTGTTGTGTCCCTTTGTGGGGCGAGCCCCCCATTTGGTACACTAAGTTAAACTTGAGTCAAAGTGGGTACCACATCCACTTTGTGACAAAAGTAAAGGTACTCTGAACCCTGGAGATCCGGCATGAATGGCGGTGAATGGAGACATCCGCTTAAAAATGTATGCTTAGATTCATGGTTAAATGCACCACAAACTATGATTTACATTTTCAAATGTTTTAAAACTCATCCTTTTTGAAAATCTTCCTTTTGTTGTATCATAATTCACAAAATTTGAGACTTATTGAGCCAATCTAAAACCTCATGTGCCAAATTTCCTATCATATCCTGGATTAATGCTCGTTGGTAAAATTCCTTGAATCACTGACATTACCCTGAAATTTAATTTTGAAGAAATACACTGGAAACCCAAGGACACAATGGTGTTGTATACTTCTCAACCTTGAAAAAATATATAAACTAGTTCTTTCTTGATAGCCGTACGGGCGCCGGTGAAATGAAAACAGATGACACGGGTTCAATTCCAGTCTGGTTTCGTAATACCCAGCCACTGCTGGTTCCAAAATCATCCATCCATCCATCCATCCATCCATCCATTTTCTTTTGCCGCTTCTCCTCATGAGGGTCGCAGGGAGAGCTGGAGCCTATCCCAGCTGTCAACGGGCAGGGGGCAGGGTACACCTTGATCTGGTCGCCAGCCAATCGCAGGGCAGATGGAGACAAACGGTCGCACTCACAATCACACTGAGGGGCAATTTAGAGTGTCCAATTAATGTTGCATGTCTTTGGGATGTGGGAGGAAACCGTGCCCCATCCCAAAAACATGCAACATTAATTGGACACTCTAAATCCGGGGTCACTAATGCCGTGCCCGCGGGCGAATGGTAGCTCGCGAGGACCATATAAGGCACCTGCGAGGTATGTTCTAAAAATACCGTAGGCCACAAATTGTTACTATTATTTGTGCTTTGAATTCTAAATCTGACTCGATTACGTGAATTAAAATATTAAAATACCTGTAATGTCACTTACTACAATAAATTAAAAGAGAACTATTTTATGTACGTGTAATGAACTGAGTCTGAAATTTGCCGCAAACAGGTCACGTAGCCCTTCATGCGACCGGTGCTCACGCAGTAGCCTTCGGCCTCAAAAAGGTTGTTGAGCCCTGCTCTAAATCGTCCCGAGGTGTGATTGTGAATGCGGCTGTTTGTCTCCGTGTGCCCTGCCCGTTGACAGCTGAGATAGGCTCCGGCACTTGTGAGGATAAGCGGGAAAGAAAATGGATGGCTGGATAAAATAAAATAAGGCATCCTTGCCAGTAGTTGGAAGGGTAAAAATCAAATAATTAAAAAATTTTTTTTTTTTGGGTGTGGAGGGGGTGGAATGGATTGTTGTCATTTCCATTCATTTCAATGGAGAAACATTATTCTAGATACAAATGTCCCAAATCTCAAGGCACAACTATATATAAAAAAAACATATAACACATAACATTTGCATATAAACAAACCCAAACAAATTATTCTTTTGATTGTGGGCAGGAATGGGGGATACTTTTTAATTTTCTGATGCACACGGAGTCACCCATATATCACCAAAAAAAAAAAAAAATGGCGACCCTCTTTTGCTGCGTTGTACAAGCAGAGACCGAGTTCGGCTGGTGCGGAGTCAGGTCGACAAGTCCCATGGCGGAGGGCGGCACCAAACTGACGCTGAGGCGCCTGGAGGCTCCCGTTCACAAGTTCATTAAAGTGGCTTTACCCACCGACCTGGAGCGGCTCCAGAAACACCACAGCAACATACTCAAGGTGACGCCTTTTCCACTTGGAAGCCTCGGAAGCGCGTCGAGATGAATATCTGATTGGTTTTCGTTCATCCTCGCAGTACCAGCAAGGGCAACAATGGGGCCGCCTTCATCAGGAGCACATAAATGCCAGCCGAACAGTTCAGGTACACACTTGACATATTTGAAACAAATC